>NW_028292569.1:9988771-10333434 GCF_029948245.1 Actinia tenebrosa
AATTTCTCCGTCCTAGGATAGTTTCTAATATAGTCTATTGCACGTCTACAGGTACCATTCATGACAATATGCAAACAAAAATTGAGAGGAAGAGGGGGAGGGAGGTTTTTTTCTGAGGAGAAATATTTTACATTTCCGAGAAAAAGAGGCTAGCTTGCTGCTTGTGGAGAAATTGAAGCCAATTCCACACCCTCCCCACCCCTAACATGATATCTTACCTGGATAGGTGTGTCCAAGTCAATCTCATCATAGTGGAAGTGAGGCATGTCCTCGATTCTAGGGAACCTAGACCTCCCATCGTATAGCCTATTGGATCAACCAATAAAAAAGTACATCTTAGATAGAGCTGTGGAGTAACATGCATTCTGATTGGCTAGAACATTGATCTTTTTTCCACATAATTTTTGAAAGGACAAATAATAGATGAATGGAATGTGGTTACATGGGTAGATGAAACGCATATTGGTGTAAATGAGTGGGATGAAATGCATGTTGGGGTAAATGAGCAGGATGAAGTGCATATTGGGGTAAATGAGTGGGATGAAATGCATATTGGTGTAAATGAGCAGGATGAAATGCATGTTGGGGTAAATGAGTGGGATGAAATGCATATTGGGGTAAATGAGCAGGATGAGATGCATATTGGTGTAAATGAGCAGGATGAAATGCATATTGGGGTAAATGAGTGGGATGAAATGCATGTTGGTGTAAATGAGCAGGATGAAATGCATGTTGGGGTAAATGAGCGGGATGAAATGCATATTGGGGTAAATGAGCAGGATGAAATGCATATTGGTGTAAATGAGCGGGATGAAATGCATATTGGGGTAAATGAGCAGGATGAGATGCATATTGGTGTAAATGAGCAGGATGAAATGCATGTTGGGGTAAATGAGCGGGATGAAATGCATATTGGGGTAAATGAGCAGGATGAGATGCATATTGGTGTAAATGAGCAGGATGAAATGCATATTGGTGTAAATGAGCAGGATGAAATACATATTGGTGTAAATGAGCAGGATGAAATGCGAGAACGATGTCCAAACTTTTTGATGACCGTAACACAATCCAAGCTAGCGCCGAAAAGGTGAATTGTGTCACTGCTATCAAACACTTGTTAGCAATGTCATAAATATCATTTTTTTCATTTATTGGCCTGGAAAACCATAATTTCACTTTAGTTCTGCAAATTTTCAGGATTTTGATTGGCTAACATTTTTTCTTGCATCGGCTGGATGGATCAAAGAGAAGAAAGGAAGGAATATATCTGGATGGATAGCTGTCAGGATGTATACTGTAGAATAGTGTGGATGCCTTTAGCACGTTATGTCATGAGTTGTGATGATGATGATATCTTGGGATCCTGGGCTTGGTTGAACGAAGGAAGGATAGTGCTATCTCATGCGTAAATCCTTATCCAGTGGATAAGTCAATGGTGTCATTCCAATAAATTTTTCCACTGGATAACATTTATCTGTCGGATAGCACTATCCACCCTCCATACAACCAGGCCCTGGTTATAATGCCGTAAGGTTTTTGGGTGGGGCAAGCTTGTAATCAGAGAGGCGGGGTGGGGGGGGAGATGGGGCTCATAAAAGAGAGGGGGGGGGGGGGAATATCTGAAATCTATTATATAAAAATCGTTTTTAATGGTGTCTATTTCAATTGAACAACAGTGTTCATGCAACGACAACTGTGAAAGCTTTATAAAGAGAATGTGCTCAAGAACCAATAATACAAGAGGATTGTCATTATTCTATGTGGCTGCACAGCGGTACTTCATCAGTGGAGGGGAGTTGCAATCAGGGGGCTCATAACCGCGAACTGGGACGAAATTTTCTGTTCGCGGACAGGTGGGCTTGAAGGGGTGGAGTGGGAGTGCTTATATAACCAGGATTCTACAGTATACAGTGCAAATATACATGTATGTATTTGTGGATGAAATACTTTATGGATGTTAATGAGAAAATCAAGTACCATCAGGAGATAGGAGATGAGTAAATCAGTACAATCAGGAGATGGGAAAATGCACAATTTTCCACTAACCTGCTCAGCCTCATGAATGTCCCACTTTTTTCACAGTTTGCACTCAGGTCTCCCTGTAAGATGTTCAAATTAAAATGGAATATTGAAGGTTGATATTTTGCAGGAGAGGACAAAGAAACTCTACAGCTATAATGGTGGGTCTACGGCCCTTGTAGGAAGGTTCAGTTTGTTGGAAAAGCATTGGTTGTGTGCGCTGCTAATCAGCTCACTCTCACTGTTGTGTTCAAGCAGGTTTAATCCCAGACTCGCCATCATATAATGTGATTAAAGTTGCTCGTAATGGTCTTCTCCTGTGCTTCGAGGGTTTTTTGCTCTGGGTTCTCCAGTTTTCCTACCTCTGTAAAATCAAAATCTTCTTTGATCATGGAGTGGGTGCCACAGGTTTGTTAGCCAGTCTGACTATTATAGTGCTAGTCTTACAAAAATAACACCATCCCTGGAAATGTTACCATATAAAACTAGGCATACAGTATGATATGCTGTAGTTTACTGTCCAAATTCTATTTCATTATCAGACCGGGAAATTGTTGTATTTAGCCGGTAAAGTTTGGCCCTTTGAGTCTCCCATTTCATGTATGCAATTGTATTCCTGGCAACTTATTATTGATGTAAAGAAAGTGACGTCATATGCACAATGCTTCAAAATTCGTGGCTTCTCTTACTGTGTAATTGCAAAATAATTCATTTAACAGGTATATTTTAGAGGAATTGGTATCAACGACGTACCACATTACAGAGAATATTATAGAGTCAGTGTGGGTAAAAAAGGATGCCAGTTGCGCATATGACATCACACACAAATAATTTATGTTAATTAACAGATCAAAAACAGTTTTCCGAATTGACCAATGAGCATGCACGATAGATTAAAATCTGACAGTTGCAATACTCGTGCGAGCTAAAATGACGATAGCGTGTTTTGGTACTCTCATCAAACATGGTTTTCGACCAATCATAGCGCACGTAGTATCCCAATTATTTTATAATTTATAATTATTCAATAATTCAATTATTGAAATGCAACAGCAGCATAGCAATGGCAGACAAGCTTTTGAAAAATTTTCCAAAATAGAATTCAGACAGGAAAAGTTTCTTTTTCAAACCAACTATTGTTTATTGATGAGCTTTAAAAGCTATTTGAGTATGTAGAATATCAAGGATTTTTTTGGGTCATTTTTATTTTTGTAAGACTAGCACTTTAAGTGCTACCCTCATAAGATAAGGGTTATGAAATATTCTTTATTAGCAGACTCAACATTGACCCTGGCACTTAAGCCTCTACCATATGGCTACCGAGGACATACACTTATAACTAAAGTTCTAGTACTCTTAGTATAATCAATGATAAACCTTGTTAAGCTACTTACATGTATAATAGGTGGGGTGTTGGTGTCAATGTTAATACTTCGCCGTTGATTTGCCTTTGCACCTTCATCTACTGACAGTCGTTTTAATTTCCTATTACCCCTAAAAGACAAAACAAAACAAAATTAGTTATAAAGAGTACATCAAATGACATCACATAAGATCGCCAACTTTAAACACCCCTAAAAAAATTAAACAACTTGAGTAGAAAGATATAACAGGCATTGTACTTTTAAAAACTTGTTCAAAAATTCATAATAATTATGAAAAAGACGAAATTAATTGAGCATTTAGACCTATCAGATCCTTTGATATCCATCACGTGCATGAATCTTTATACCTCATAATAGCTCAACATGGATATCTTTATATAAAGATTTTGAAATCTTTATAAAGGACCAAAAGAGTACATGAGCATGCCATGAATAATGACCCTAAATGGTCATTAATTATTCATAAAAGTCGTGCAATAAACTCGCAGATTGTGTTATGTCAGGTTTGAAACCACTTGGCTAACGCCTCAGGGTTTTAAACCTGATGTAACACCCTTGCTCATTTAACTATATACATTAACAACTGGAAGATTTCACAATAATGTAGTGAAACACAAAATAAAACTAGTGTGTAATCAAGCTAGTAGTTTGACTTGTGTATTGTTGTATGAAGCAAATATTATAGTATATACATATATAGAGATATTATAGATTATAGATATATTATATAAGATATAGGCATTCTTAACTCAGACATTTTGAGCATTATTCTATTGTCAGAGTACAAAACTTAGCAAATAGTGTTCAACTTACAATAATCAAACAATACTACTTGAAACCATACCAAAATAAAACTTGAAATAAAACGACTAAAACTATCTATTTGAAATTGAATGACCTGCTTCAGAAATTCTAATTTCATTTAAAAAAGGAGTGTTACATGAATCAAGTTGCTATTAAACTATCTATCAGCAAATACATGTAAACTTGTTGAGATGGAATTCACTTCTGAATATGGCGCAGTGTGAAAAAAAGCAAAATATCTTTCTTTCAGAAAAAAAAAACAATATATTTTTGATTTTGGCACTATTTTCCCCAATGTGGGATCCCTATATTATCATTTTCCACAACAGTATTGCACACAAACCTGGCATCATCAAAAGTTCTCCATATTTTTCGAGTCAGTCCCATTGATTTTTAGATTTTATCTATCAGACTATAATTTCACACGATTTTGAGATAATAATTACATATTCTTTTGTGAGGGAGAGTTTGGTGGATTTAAGAGCTGTTTCAGTTTAACGTAGGATACCCTTATAAGGAAGAAAGCACAACGTGCAAACAAATAATCATGACGCTTATGTAGATCAGCTATATTTTTTAGGGTTTGTTTCCAGCAGAATTGCTGAAGCCAAAAATATTGTTTACACAAGAATTGGGGGATATTATCAAGAAGGAAGAAATCTTTCAAATTTGAATTATTGATGTCCTGAAACAAACTTCATGCTAAGGTCTAAGGTCTAAGTCAGGGCATGGCTTACTCCTAGATTGTACGGGTCTCTGAAACAAACTCTGGGTTGATGGAAGTCATGGCACAGATAACTCGCACATCAAACCCTGAAACATTCTCTAGGCTGATTATGAAAGTCAGAGCATGACTACCTCACAGATCAAATCGGAATTTAAGAGACCACAGGAAATAATCCCTGAATTCAAATTTAGGTAGATACCCAACAAACTGTACTTCAATGAGATGCCTTTACTCCCGAAATAGAGCCTGAGACCCCAGAGGCTAGAGGATAATTTGATACTACTACATCATCACTGATTGCCTATTAATAGGTGAATGTTTCAAGAAATATAAACTGTATAGAAAAAAAATGGTTTGTCCAAATAATGTGAGACTATAACAGCATAATTTAGGTAATATCATAGCTTGAATGAATTAGAATCTTAATGATTTGTTGATGAATTTTTTTTATCTATGAAAACAGAACAACATTGTCTACAGTTTTAATGATTGAATTATGTCTAATGACATCAATTAATACTACAATTTATAATGCACTTGTGACTTTACTGTGCAGTAATATCATATTCAACCAAAGTACACAAAATTCATTTGGAAAGAAACTGCAACACTTGAAAATTATAAATCAAACCAAACCATAACGAAATATCCTACATGTAAATTCTATGAGTTCTTCTAAAAATTTTGCTACACGGATTGTATAGTTCTATAAGTTTAATGGTGTAGTTTTGAAGTCTATCAGGTTTGTGATGCAATATTCTGAGCAAACACAGAAAGATCTGTCAAGGCATAACTTATCAAGCTTTTTGTTGAAGTATTTAGAGCAAAGGTTTACCTTCCAAAGAGCTACAGCTGGTTTAATAGTAAATAAAATGTTTTTGTCTTAAGAAGGTAAATATCTTAGAAATCTTTATGGTGTTTTGTTTAGGAAGTCTTTACTTAAGCAAAATCTCGTAAACTTTTGTGACACACGGCATTCCATAACTAATCCTTAACCTATGAAAGATCTAGTCTAAAAACGAACACACATAATATTTCACACACACACAAAAATAATGTACAAAACTAAAAGATTAGCAATAATTTTGCTCAACTTCGAGAAAGATGATTTTTGAAACTTTAGTACCACAACGATCGTAGTTACATGTGAACATTATAAATTGAATCAAATCAATTGAGCTTGGTTTGATCAGGAAAAATGTACGGATATTTGAATACAAAATCATAGGATAACAAAAGAAAATAATCGTACCTTCAGAAAATTGCTAAATTAAAGGATAAATGGCACAGGAAGTAGTAGCGAAGTGTGATATTTAAAGCCCTCTTTAAGTGTGTGATGCCATACATTGATATTCTAGATGATCTTTGAATGTCAATGCTGTCATCATTAAGTGAGAAATTTGATCCAAGTCACCTGATAATGACATACCAGTTCTATGTAGAGGGTTTGATAATAAAGGTTAAATATTTTGATGACAGAAACACTTCAGACATCAATAATATCATCACTATGTATATATTAAAAAATATATATATATTATATATAATAAAATAAATAAAGCATTTTCTCTGCATATCTTAGTAGAAGTGGAAACATAATCCAAAAACATGTTCAAGAAATTCTTTAAATTCAATGCAGTTTTTAAAGGGAAATACAAAAAAAAATGTCACATCGTCCTACAAGTAAATCGTAACTGCTTTAGTAATTCCCTGTAAATCTTCCATCCAAGGAAATTTTGAAAGGAATCTATATGGAGTGTATGACTTGTTTGGACATGCAGGCAGGCATCTCGTTCCATGAAGTAAGTGTATCTGGAATAGAATTACCTTTAATGGCTATACTTAAATACAATTTTAAAAAAAGCAGATTTCTTGGGGAAAAATATACACAATAAGTATGCATAAAAATTATAATCAATAAACTTTATCAAAATTATTGTTTTTAAAACAAAATTTAAAAACTGGCATATCAATGATCAATCAATATTACATTATTCTATTATTTAATACCTTACTATAGCTGATTAGAAATAATTTTTTTTTGACATTTTCTCTTAATTACAATTATACAAATTTCACCAAATAAGATAAAAAGTGAAGGGTTTTGCTTTTGTAAGAATAACATTTTCTTTGATATATAAATGTAAATACAATGACAAAAATTCAACTCAATTCAATTAAAAATTAAAGACAAGTTTAAATGTAACCATTTCAGCATTAATCATATCCTTTTTATAATCACTACCAAATCCTGCAATCTGATTGGATCAAAGGAGTGCAATTAATTCCCAAATCGCATCCTTAGGAGCTTTTAATTGCATCCTTAAAAAAAAATTTTTTACAATAAAATAAAACAATACTAGTTCTTCTACTACATTAATTAGATTATTCTGCACTCTATATTGTGTCTTTTTCTTGTTTATGATTTTAAAAAGGATATGATTACGCGGTCGTGCGATTTTGCAATCGCTCGTTTGATTTCAGGCCAAATTGCACTCCACTGAATTACCATCATTAATTATTGAAATAATATGTGTTATAACTATGATTTTATAATAGGAAATTACAAATCATGTCTGCTCAACATTTTGGAAATATTTTTTTCTATATCCTAAGAAAAAATCTATTTCTTTAATATAAAGAGAGTTTATTTTCTTCAAGTAAATGTATTTTTTGTTCATCTACAATAAATTATTATAATCCAACTTGACCCATATGTCAGTAAGCCAAAGATCACATTTTTCAAAATCAATTTAAGCTTGCTTTAAGAAGGATATATCTAATTATTCTTGAATAAAAAGAGAGTTTATTTTCTTTAAGTAAATGTATTTTTTTGTTCATCTAAATAAATTATTATAATCCAGCTTGACCCATCTGTCAGTAAGCCTCATTTTTCAAAAACCAATTTCAGTCCTTTTTTTAAGAAGAATATATTAACACATACTAGAGTTAGATTTTAACATCATTGTTGAAGCAACAAGTGTTTCTGGGCTAAATATACAATGTTTTGAAGGTCAAAACCAATGAAAAGCAATGTGCTCATACATGTAATGGTTTAAGGTTCAAACAAAAGAATATTTTATTATATTTTAAAGTCAATACGAAACGTACACAATTATCTACTTTAGAAAGAAATGTACGAATAATTGAAAAAAAGTACAGTACTTACAATTTTTTCAAGTTTACAGGTGTATAAAGGCTAATAATCTCTCTCGGTGTGGGGTAATCTGAAGTAGAGACATGGCTTCTTCTCCTTGATGTTCTAACAATTATCTCACAGCTTCTAAAGCATGTTATTCTTCTATATTCCAACGCCATTAAAAAATGCTATAACTCTGGTCCTTGGACACCAGAATGTTATAGGTACTTGATTTAGTTTAGTTTCAAATAATATGGAATTCTAGATGTACTTGGATTTTAGAAGAAAATAAGGATTTGGGTATTGAATGGTTTCTTCATTGACAAAGAGAGACAATAGAGGAATGTCATTTGGATGGATAAGAGAATGAACACATCTGTCAAACATGGCACTAGTTATCGTTTGTTGATTTTGCATATTACATAATACAATATTGCATTTCAAATGAGCATGAACAGAAGATATCTTAGTCTTATGTCAGCATGTGCAAAATAACACTTTGCATTTGAACCACAAAATTATTTTAATATTGGAATGATGAAATTAAGATTATAACCTTAAAAGTATGAAAAAATTAAACTTTAATTTAACCAGATGCTATGACCTTAGTCTCATGTTAGTAGGTACAAAATTATACTTTGCACCACAAAATTATCTTAATACTGGAATTTAAGAATATAGTAACTTTATTAAGAAAAAAGTGTTTCTTGTTTCCAAATGATGATCCAGAGATTTGAAAATACACTTAAATAACCTGTTGAACACATCGATAACAAGCATAATTCATATATTTAGGCACCGCATAAAAGGGGAGCTCCCAATACGGAAGTCACAATTTGAATGAAACTGGAAGGTAAAAATAAGATCGGGGGAAAATCTTCAATTATTTTTTATTCGACAAACCATGCAGTGAAATCGAATCAAAATGCACTACACTGTTTTTTGTTTTTTTGGGAATTTTGTACACAACTCACCACCACCCCCAGGGGCTAGTTTTGTTCTTGGAAGATTCTTTGACAAAGTTTTCCACGCGTTATAAAATATTTAATAATTGTTCAAAAATGATGAATAGCTATACATAGGCAGCCCAAAAATATAAGCCTTTAGTTTCTCTTTTGAACTGCCTACTATCCTTGAGAAAGATATTTTACACTAAATTCATATCCATTGTATTATAAATGTATCGTAATTAACTTTCATATTCCTCTTTATACAAATTTTTCTCAATATGTAATCTCTTGGATGGAATAATAATTAAAAATGATGATGATGAATATTTAATTATGAGCATTCAGAACCAATTGGAGCGACCATACACGTCACATGCATGGACCTTTAAACCCCATAAAGTCCTCTTCATTAGTATTTTTATATTAAGAATAAGTGAGGACGACCTTATCAGAGATAAAGTGCAGGTAAGTTTAGATGAAGACTTAGAGCCTCAACAAGGTCAGGCTCACGTACGATCATTAACCACCCATAAATCAATGTGGTTAAATAAAAATTTAAGCAAAGTTAAACTAGAAATTAGTAGCCTGTTATCACTATCTGTCATACAAGTATATGTGATAAGCAAACAATTGCTATTGGCTCGCAGCTTCAATGCTATCCAATTTTGCAAACAAGGCTAGCTCGACGCATTTGGTTGGTTAGATGCATGACTTGAGTAAACAGTTGATACTGTACGTGATACAAGACTTGCACATGGAAGCTAGTGCCTTTTTTGTGCTTACTGCACATGGCAGTGACATACAAACCTCATTGTGCATGACATTGCTGTACAAACGACTATCAAAGTATAAAAGTTAATGTTCGCGAGGTATATGGTCGCTCTACTTCAACCAAAGGTTTGTAAATTATACCTAAAATTTTGAACTCATTCAATAAACTCGCAGATCGTGTTTTATCAGGTCAATATTAAAACACTCCTACTCATTTATCAAACTACTTTCTTAAGCAAAAAAATTCTTAAATTTTGAACTTGCATTATATATGAAATATAATTGGGATTTGTTCAAAAAATATTTGTACAAGCAGATTTGAAGTGTATAATTATAAAACTGGTAATAAACAGCATCAAAACAAAAGAAATGAAATGAAATTTCCACGAAATAATCCAAACTCATATAATTATCATATACAGTTGATTGCACCACCATAATGACTCACAACCAATATAATAGTAAAGGAATAAATATGATATGTCTACGCATGAGTTAATCTTTAATCACCATCGTCACGTTGACGTCACAATCAGTAATCCATACAATAATATTAAGAATAGCTAACATATAACCAAGGAAATAATGCCTGATGCAATAACAAAAGTTTATAAAGTATTATAAAGTATAGCGTAAAGGTTTACTTCAAAATTAGTCATCAAGCCGAGGAGATATTTTATAAGCCCAAATGAATATTATAAGTTAAGAAAGGGTAAAGTAAGTTTTTATATTCTAGAGTTGCTATGGAAAGTTGCGGAATACAGATCTGGAAGATTCCAACCTCTATTAGGACTCACGCAGAGATATGCAAAAATTCAGAAAACTTAACCATTATTCAAATTCATAAGGAATTAGAACATCATTATTTCTAGTGATAAGATCAAAAACTTTAAAAAACCAATGCGGAATATGTAAAACTTCATCGTATTATTTTTAATACAATCGAGTATAAATATATTGAAAGACATTGCGAGTTCTAAAAAGATTAATTTATCTATTAATAAAGATATTGCTTGTCTCAATATTTTTCGATCTTATCGAACCATAAAGACTAGAATAAATAAGTTAGGGCTATTCCTTAGAGGTTATAGTCATAACATCAGCTGATTTTTAATCGTAAAAAAATATGAAAGTTACAGTCGTAGTTGAACTTCAAGGCGTCTAAGGTTTCATGTTGCTAGAAAATACTACAGTTATAATTTGACCTTTTAGGTATATGATCTTTCACTGAAGTCTTAGGAACGTTTACTAAAGCATTCCTCTGTTCCTCTGTAGTTATAAACGATAAAAAAAATTTTCATCAGAAGAGGAAAGGTAGAGAAAGGCGAAGCAATGTCAAACCTGTCTTCGCATGAAAGATTTTATCTGGAACGAAAACTCGAATTATTATTATTTGCTTCAAAAACGTAATTTAGGCCTAGACATCGCCTTTATTATCATAACACAAAACGTAAAGCCTAGCAAAACCTTTAATCCCAAAAATTCTAAGTAAATATGAGTTAAAGTTCAAAGAAACTTGAGAAGAAAAGAGAAATCCGCTCGCACGAATTTTAGTAAAATTTTAGTTGAATGAGTACCTTTGGATTGTCGAGGCTTCTGAAGGCGAAACCACTGGTAGGTTGGTCCCTATGATCACCAAACAAACCAATATAACAGCTTAGTAGTAACACAAAAATGTCCAAATAATTTTTCTCATTGAAGAGTTCTCAAAATACATAAGTTTTTCAAGAACAAAAACAGGTAGGACTCGTGCAAGGAGACAAGACCTGCTGCTAAAAAACAGGTTTTTTTTCCAGAAAATACCTGCAGTAAAGGCTTCCGAGGTATACCAGGTGGTCATAGTGTTCTTTTTTCAGGCGAGAGTGGTTTTTATACCATGATAGAGTGGTTCAAAGGAGAGGAAAAGGTGCTTCTTTGAGGTCAATTGTTGATGTTGTATCGCCGGCAACCATTTGCATTTTTGAAAGACGAAGGTCGAAGTTTTTAGACAACAATAATTGGTGTGGCGTGGGAACTACCGAAAGCTGTCAGCACGAACCGGAAGTACGCACTATTCTCAATAAGCATATATAAGAACAAAATGTAATATTATTCTTCCGTAAACACAGAAAAAATTACATACATATTTTCTTCTAGGAATATTGAACAAAAGAAATTCGAAAACAAATGTTTCAACATCTTAGTTTAACCTTACAAGAAGCTCTCTTTATTTCTCATTTTTTTATATTTTGAAAGTTTTAACTTAAAATTTTTGGTTTTATTTTTATTTTTCACTTTACTTTCTTTCGTTTTTCTCCATTTTTTCTCCTTCTTATTATTTTCCTTTTCTCCCTTTCTTTCTTTCTTTCTTTCTTTTTCTTTTCTTTTTTTTTTTTTTTTTTTTTTTTTGCCCTTTGTAGACTTTCTCCTGCATATCTTCACTCTCCAGTCGTTAATCCTTGAGCATCTTTCTCCTGACTAACCGCTACTTTCTCTCTGTTTTCTCTCTCTCTTTCGTTCATTCGTTCATTTTTTCTTCCTTCAATCCCATATCAACACCATCCTATCCACCCTGTCATGTCTTTTTTTATCGTCACTTTTTCGTTAGTATTTGCGTATATCTTTTTTTCCTCTCTTTTCTTCACTGCCTTGGCTAGTGAGAACTAAAAATTTCTTCGACCATATATCATTTACTATGTTTACCAGGAAACGATTGTTACAGAACGACACAAGAAAAGCACTGAATAAACAAGAAAGAAAACTATGTTTACCTTATTATATAAACCCTCGTCCCGCAACTGTCTGGGTTTTGAAAAACGATATTAAAAATACCAAAAACAAACGAAGATTTGAAAGTTAATTTCTACAGAATAGTATAGCAAATTAACCCCACCCTCTAGACCCTAAGTCATTTCCGGTGTTCGTTAGCTAGCTTAGCATACCAACCAAGGCTTGCTTGCTGGCTGACATTCCTAACTCTCTTCTTAGCACGTTATCTCCTCCATAATAACTCTGATTGCAAAAATGAGACGCCTTAAAGATCTTCTAGTCGCAGTTCTTTTTGCTAGTCTAGTGATACAGTGTGTTTTTAGCCAAGAAGTTGACGATATAGACTCTCAAGGAGAGCAGCTTCCAAGCTACCTTCGAGACGATGGCATCAAGCGCGTTGCCACTTTGAAGCAAAGTAATTTTGAAAGAACACTAAAGCACACCAAAATGCTTGTAGTCCTATTTTACATGGCTTCAAAGGAGCACCCTGAATCTGAAAAAGCTTGGAAATCAGATGAACAAATGTTGGAGGTAAACATAGCGCTTTACAGCGCTTTCTTAGATAATATCTATATATGTACGACAGTTCTCCAAATTGTAACTATTTTAGGCCAAGAATTCTTGTTTTTCCAATCACGATTTTATGATTTGAAGAAGCAGTTTTTTCGGACAATTATCATCTTAAATTCATATTAAGACTTTGAGAAGCGTTCAAATCACTAGAATAATTAGCCTTGTGTCTTATAAAAATCTTAATTGTTGCAACTTTATAAATCCAACAATGCCATATAAAATAATTCGACAGGTCTTTTGCTATTTAAAATTAAAATATGATTTTCGATAAAAATCACAGTTATTTTTACCGCGATTTGAAGAAGATAAACAAAGATTTTTTCTTTTACTCTGCTACAGATTTTGATGATCTTCATTTAGTTCCACAAATTTACCCTAATTTAAGTTTCTTGTTAATTTGAAAATATATTTATCTATTTTCATTGTATTGGAACGTCTGTTGACTTAGCAGAAATGTTTTTAACTTGCAGGTGTTTAAATACTCCAATAGTTTTTTGTGTTTGATATGATTTGATAGCATTCAAAGAACAAAAATAATTTTGACCATAGAAAAATTTTCAATGAGATGAATTTTTAATCCCAAAACTCGCACCGATCCATACAAGATTTATTTTTCTAACTCTGTAATAAAGCTGCAAAAATCATAAAATCTTTCACGAATACAATAACAATTTATTATCCCTTAGGAAAACATAATTTCTTCAATAAAATTAGAATATTTCTAATTTGTTGGGCAATAATGAAGGTAAATCCTTTATATTCTATTCGATCCTTTTTCATTATTTATGGTACTTAATTTTTCAAAAGATAAAACAATATTTTCTCGAAATTATTTAGAACATGTTTGGGTTCATTTATTGTTTGTTACATTTCTACCAATAATATTTCTTAATATAAATAAGGTACAAGCCATATTATGGTATTGTGTAGTTCCAAAAATTATCCATTACCCCCTCATGGAGGAATTTTTTTAAGACACCCCCCTACCTGGAAATTCCATTTTTTTTCATACAAACTCTGTAATTTTTGTTCTTTCTCTGACCCCCCTACTCTTCGGAAATTCCAAATTCCTCTGTGGGGTGGGTATGGATGATTTCTGGAACTACACATTACATAAATCTTATACAAATGATGATAATAAAATATATATTACATACATAAAAAGAGATGTAAGAAAGACTATAAACTATCATAATATACATACAAAGAGAAAATTTAAGGTAAAATTCTGTCACCCATTTCTCACTCCCAGAAAAAATACTGGGCACAAAATCTGTTAGAGCTTGTTCCCGCATTATTTTGAATTAGGACTTCCAGAACATCGAAGCTCTAACAGACTTTGTGCCCAAGGGTATGTATTTTTTCTGGGAGCTAGAAACAAGCGACAGAACTTTATCCCTGGGTTCCCAAGGATGAGCAAAGCCCTGAATTTAATCTATTTTAATTTATAAGCATATTATACAGTCAATGTGGTCTCTTTTATTATGTATCCCAGAGTCCTGCATGCACACACAGTTGCTAGTTTGCTGGTGTCTTATTGCTATAATATGATAGTTGCTTGTTAAATGGACCCTTGTCAAAGAGAACTTGGATGTGAGACTATAAACATGAAAATGGGTAGTTCCAACAATTATCCATACTTCCCCACCCCCCGTGGAGAAGTTTTTGATTTTTTTTTTTGAACCCCCACCCCCTCCCTAACTCCTGGAAATTCCAATTCTCTTCCAATACAACAAACTCTGTAATTTTGTTCTTTCTCTGATGCCCCACTACCCCTTGGAAATTCCATTGCTGGATTCAAAATCATATTATGAGTATATAAAGTTGTTTGTCTGCAAAAATCTCCTTTTTCCATGAACAGCTTAACATGAGCCACTGGGACTATAGCTGGATCTGTAGATCTTCTTGAAGAGACACATGTAAACCACCCCGCACTCAATGACGAAAAAGCAAATAAAGGTTTCTTTCTCAAAACTAAGTTGTTTATTATTTCAGGTTGTAGCTCGTGTGCTTCAGCCACAAGGAGTAACTGTTGGAGTTGTAAATGTTGAAAAGGATTATGCACTTGCTCAAGCCCTTGGTAAGAAAAATTGATGATCCCAAAATGTCCTTAATTTTTCATTTGGGGTTTGTTTTATAGCGTAGGTAATTAGTTCATGATTATGATATTAATTTTAGGATTATGATATCTATAAAGTGCTGAGGTTTGAATGAGCTGTAGGCACTGAGGGTAGTCACTGCCAGGGTTTCTTTACATCCTCAGTGGTTCTTTTACGTCCATCCGATATTGGTTAATAATGATGAAATGTGGAGAGATGGGACTGCCATTTAAATTGATCTTCTGAGCCACTTGAAGGTCTAACCATTTGCAGTTGTAAGACCCTGAGTGTTGGTACAGCTGAGGCCTGAACCACGATATCCCTCACAATAGACCTTTTCATCTTGATTTTTCCCATTTCAGACCATTGCATTATTCACTTTAGAACGATATTCTTTCACAACTGGCTGAGAACATGTGAAAATTCTGTGAAAGATATCTCTGTATTTTTGAAATGTCATAGGTTTTTTACAGCTGGATTTTCACAGTTAGTCCTCAGTTAGTATTAAGTGTTTGTTTGCAAGCATCCATATGTATTTTCTAAAGCATTACAGGGCAATGCACAAAAGTATGACCAAAAGATAGGAATGTATAGCATACTTCAATATATACATGGGCTTTGTCCTGCTGAGAAAGCATTTGCACAGCCTATTTGGTAAAACCAGCCAGCTTCCTATCATGTGTTGGTTTATTGTACAGAAGACTGCAGAGCTTAGAAGTATATGCAAATACATTATTTGTGGTTATACTTTTGTCCGTTGAGCTGTAACTGTTAAAGAGTTAATGCTCAAGGAAATGACACAATAATATATCATCTGCTCAAATGGAAAACATTACAGGATTAGTGGGCCTTCTGTAGTGTAACACTGACCCAGCACAGCCAATAAACTGCCAAAAGATGGAGAATCGATCATACTATCATTATATAATTTCATATGTATTTTATGTTTAAAAATTTTTTTTGATGATGATGCTGTGATACATATATATTATATATATGATATACCATATGATTGTTGATCGATTTTATGTTTCCAATAGGTGTCAAATTTGCTGGTGCTATATTAATATTCCATAGGGGGAAAAAAGTGGATTACTTTGGGCACAGGTACTAATAATGAAATAAATATTTTATTGCTAAAATAGTGATAAACTATGTATACTGGTAGACTTATTGATGCATGCGACCTTTGTATTTTGGTTATTGCAATTACATTAATGCCAGCTGGGCTAGTACGTGGCAGATTCAGGGAGTGGTTCAAGGGGTGCCAGTGACCCCAATCCTTCTTAAGCTCGAAATTAGTTGGTTAGTGTAAACCTTACAACTCAAAATTCTAGGTCAGCCCATGATGGGCTTGTATGTCGATTCCCCTGATGGTCTAATAATAATATGATAATAATAATAATAATTTAATCACTTATTGTGCGCGTGCATTCCATACAATGATCGTGTGCACATTACAATAATAATATATAATATAATATATATAACTATATAACTATTTACAAATAAGATGAATAGATATATATTGATAAATACTGAAAAAACTATCAAAATGCTAATTTAAAATTTAAATTTAAGATGGCGCTTAAACAAATTAACATCTTTAATGGCGCAAAGGTCTGCGGGAAGTGCATTCCAGAGAACGGGTGCCACCGTCTAAATTGGAATCATTCTCTAGAGAATTATTTATTTTAATATTGGGAAATGAAGGTACTTTTTTATGCAGGTTGGGGAGGGGTGGGGGGGGGGGAGAGCTTGGGCTTCAGAGGGGATCAGGCTCATCAATAAAACTTGAAATTTTGTGGATGATCAAACGTTTTTATTTTGAGGAAAGTTGTTTTTTTTTTTTTTTTTTTTTTGTTTTTTGCTCATTGAGTTACACAGTAATTAATAGGAGGTAATGTGTAGTTCCAGAAATCATCCATACCTACCCCACAGAGGAATTTGGAATTTCCGAAGAGTAGGGGGGTCAGAGAAAGAACGAAAATTACAAAGTTTGTATGGAAGAAAATTGGAATTTCCAGGGGGTAGGGGGGTGTCTTAAAAAAACTCCTCCGTGAGGGGGGTATGGATAATTTTTGGAACTACACAATAAATCTAGTAAAAGATGGGACCACAGCCATTTTTGAAAAGTTTACAGCCTCCCCTCCCCTCCCCTGATAAGAAACATACCTCCCATTCCTGGTGAGGAACTCATAGATAAATTGGTGATTTATATTGTAAAGTATGACATTAAAAAAACCAAAATATATATTATTATTCTGCTGGCTTAAATGCATGGGTGGGTAAACATTACAGATTAACGAAAAAATATGATTTTAAATAAATATGCAAATGTTATCAATAGGATATTTTTGAAGAAAAATTGTATTTTCAAAAAAATATACGCTACTTGGTATGCGAGACTTGAAAATCGATCAAACCTGTTGCTATGGGAACTAAAAGTAATTCTCTAAAATGTAGAGAACGTCCTTTGTTGATTTATGTCTTGTCCAATAAAGCTTTGTTTCACAAATTCAAAAGCACTGAACTGTTTTTAGAAATAAATTAATAATGCAAAAATTTAGGGAAAAAAATCTGTCATAAAAAACATATTCGAAAATGAATAAATTTGTCTATAATCTTATATTCAAATTATCTAGAATCAAGATTGAATTGAAATATTTCTCTTTTTTATGTGATTTTAAACCTTTTCCTGTTCTTTTCTAGATCTGCTGATGTTTTAATAAGTTATCTTCACAAGGTAAAATAAAATTGATATCCAAATACGAACTGAATGCTTTAAAAATTGGAATATTATTGAAGATTAAATTTGATGTTGACCCAGACGTTTCTTCCTTATTCTTCCTTGGAAAAAATTGCGTATCTCTTCAAAATCGTGGCTTTTTTCGTTATTCTTAGACTTCAGTCTTACACAACCCTTTCTGTTTTCTCTACCTTGTACTAGTCAAAAATTTAGCCCGTATATTACATTTAACGTCAAAGGCAAAAATAATGAAATTTGAAAAGGAATTCAAATGGAATAAATTTTTTTGAATTGGAACAGTTATTATCTTTATTTTTAAAGATGTTTTATGCCTCTAAGGTTCTTATGTTTTTGAATTAATATTCCTTAGATGTTTGAGCCTCCACTTACCGTCATCGAGACGAAAAAACAGCGCAAAACCTTCGAAGACACAGACAGTAGCAAAGTAGTGGGATATTTCGAAAAAGGAAGTCCCCGTAAGTATATGCTATTGGGCTTCCTGTTCGTCTTATTATATGGGTTACCTGTGGCAGGGTGCTGGCTTAAGATTTGGGCGGCCTCGGTGACGTTGATATTTAAATAATTTAAGTTTTGAAAAAAATTTCATTTTGTGTTAGAATACGAAGCATTTGAAGAAGCGGCCAAGAATTATCAACCTTTGATTCCATTTTTCGTCGTGTCAGACAAAAAGGTGAGAAACGATTTTTTTTCTATTTTAAACAACAACAACGGCAACAACAACAGCAACAACAACAGCAACAACAACAGCAACAACAACAACAGCGACAACAACAGCAACAACAACAGCAACAACAACAGCGACAACAACAGCAGCAACAACAGCAGCAACAACAGCGACAACAACAACAACAACAGCAACAACAACAGCAACAACAACAGCAACAACAACAACAGCGACAACAACAGCAGCAACAACAGCAGCAACAACAACAACAGCGACAACAACAGCAGCAACAACAACAACAACAGCGACAACAACAACAGCAACAACAACAACAGCGACAACAACAACAGCAACAACAACAGCAACAACAACAGCGACAACAACAGCAGCAACAACAGCAGCAGCAACAACAACAGCAACAACAACAGCAACAACAACAGCAACAACAACAACAGCGACAACAACAACAGCAACAACAGCAGCAACAACAGCAGCAGCAACAACAACAGAAACAACAACAACAGCGACAACAACAACAGCAACAACAACAGCAACATCAGCAGCAACAACAGCAACAACAACAACAGCGACAACAACAACAGCAACAGCAACAACAACAGCAACATCAGCAGCAACAACAGCAACAACAACAACAGCGACAACAACAACAGCAACAGCAACAACAACAGCGACAACAACAGCAACAACAACAGTAAAATTTATATATTTTCATTGTACTTTTTTAATTATTCATCATTATCTTTCCTAGCAAGCCAAACCATTTCGTCTGAAGAAGATAAATACTTTCCAGCTGCACAAACCATTCGAAAAGCCAATCACATTTACTTCAGACAAGGTAAGATACAAATATACACTGTAGAGTTTCTGAGACGATTACCAAAACGTTTTTTATCCAAAATTTCGAGTTTTCTCTTATATTCAAATCTAAAATCATACCCGCCACTACGATTATTCCCCTCAGGCTCAGTGATTATAGGGAATATTTACCTCGCTGCTTGAAGACTCGGAACGGCTCGAAATATTCATCGATAATCGTTAATAATTGTTAAGAAGTGTTTTGCATTTGGTTGTAGCCATATAGCAGTTGCTATTGTAATTAACCATTCCTCGTGTCTTACGCTAAACGCTTTCTTTCTGCAACTCATTTTGCAACATCTTATTGTGCGGATATCAAAGATGCCATTAAATTTCAAAGTCACCATTTTTCCCAGTTTTGTATTATAAATCGTAATATATGTAAAGAAAATTTTGTCTCATTTGATAATCTACTATAAAATAATTCCGTCTTGTTGTGCAACCACATGATTCGAATCCCTTGAGATATTTGACAGTTAATTCGAAACAGCCGCCATGTTGGTTGATCTAATAAAAAAAACTAATGAGAAATGCTTTGTTCTAGTTATCGCCAACCAACATGGCGGTTATAACTTAACATGCACCCCGAGAATACTTAACTCATAATACTAAGAGAGAATTCTTTTCGTATTCAAGCAGTGAGCGCCAAAAACTATTTTCTTGAAGAAAGGCTGTTGTACAAGGCTAAAATCTTGTTATTCAGAAAGTTGATTGGATAGTGGAGAAGACCGATGAAAGTGAAATCAAAGTGTTAACACAAAGCAAAAATTTTATTCCAAAAGGAGGTTTAGGCCTTCGTTTGCGCTTATTTTCCATACATTTTCTATAAAAAAAGCCTGACAAAGCAACATTCTAACACAAATGCAACAAAACATCTTTGTACGATTGAAAATACCGCTTCAAACAAGCATTTTATCATAGTACATCAGTTTCTAACTGTTTAAAAAAGGTTTTGAGTGTTAACCCAAAACGAAAATTGGGATGAAAACTCATACGAAAGTCTAGTTTTTGGCGCTTTTTTTCCATTATTGCTCATTATTGAAAAACATTTCCTCTTAATTATTAATACTTAACTCACTATAATCGTTCCCGTGTATTATTTTTAGGACAGCGTAACAGAAGAAAGCATAAAACAGTTTATCACAAAAAATAAAAAGTAAGTGTTGTCAGATATGATTTTTCTATTTTCTATATGCATTGATAGTTTCATTCCAGCGCCTTCGCATTTACTGAATAGACTACTTCGACGATGTGGCGGCCATCTTGAATCGTATGGCATCGTGGGTCGTCCAGGGGGAAAAACAAAAAACAACAACAACAAAAAAAAAAAAAACACTAGGCGGAAAATGGACAATAAAAAATTGGTATAATGACAATTATCTAGTGAAACATTTACTGTTTATGAGATTAGAGTAGAGTGCGGAGAGCAGGTCTTCAAGACGAGCTACAGAGTTAAGTTTGTCCGAGGAAAAGAGAGTGTACCTGACTTTTTAGAGGCGAAACAACAGAGACATTGGTAGGTCGAGAGGTCGACAAAGTTCGTAACTCTCCATCGCCTATTAATGACCAATAATTTTCTTTTATCAAGACAGGTTATTGCAAAGATACGCCTAGAAGATATACATGATGTTTGGGTAAGAACTGTCGGCCTTTCATTAAGGCAAACGCACGGTGCAACAGCGTGCGAATTTTGAATTTTTATTCCAATTTGTTTTCAGTCGGCTAGAGTGGAGGGTTTTCTTATAACCGCCTTTGTCAGGCCAAAAACCGAAGGTAAATACCGTTGTCAAACTCATTAATGATTCATGAGGAAAACACAACAGAAATCACGACAGTGAAGAGTGTTGTAAATCTGATACAAAACCGTGTTCATTTGCATAAACTTAAAGTTGGATTTTCTTGGGCAGATTCACTTTAATTTTGAAAATTTTAGTGAAACACAAAGGAACTAACCTAGACGTTTGACAAGCAATCTACAGTATTCTTGTCCGTGTTGTATCCGATATACAGTTCTATATACAGCCTCGAGTTTGTATATCCGATATACAACACGGCCACTCATACTGTATATGTTACTTACTATACAACTTCTGTATCCGTTACCGTTCTCCTGTTTTGTCGGGCCCGCCTTATTACTATTAACCTTTTTCTCTCTTAGATGGCGCCAAGTTTTTCTCTCTTGTCAAGAAACTGGCCAGAGAAGTGAAAGACAACGAAAAGCTTACGTTCGTTTGGGTTGATCCAGACCCTTTCCCCATGGTAAGAATACGTCGTTTAGACAGGGACCGCGGAGTTAGGTGCCCCACACTTTTCCCCTTTTCCCACACTCAGTAGTCTCATATTCTTGCCCCTCCCTCCCCCAACCCTCCCCACCACCCCACCACCTCCTCCTCACACCCACACACACACACTTTTTAGGTTTTTCCGCGGTAGTCGTTTATTTTGGGTGTAATGTTTTTCCCCATTACATAGCACGTCATTCCCTAGAGTATCATTTCTTTGTTTAACGGGTGCACATGAAAAGACATGAATATGGATACAACTCAAACAAAAAATCATATTCTCAAGAGATATGACACGTCGTCTAAAATGGGGAAACATCATACCCAAAATAAATGGTTTATAGCTATCAGCCTCTTAAAGTGTTTGTTTTTTTAAATGTTTTTCTCTTGACAGATGAGAGAATTCTGGCAGAAATCTTACAAGATTGACGTAAATTCACCAGCCATTGGAGTTGTCGACCCAAAATTGGTAAAACGCTTGATTTCTTTTCATACTTCTCATTCATGCGTTAGCCCAATGTTTGTTTTTTTCAATTTCAATTGACGCGTCGATCATTCCCATTAGTATTATTTCTGTGTTTTAGTGTTGCATTTTTATGTCTATATTAATTTGTTTGTTTCCTTGTTCGTTCGTTCGTTCGTTCGTTCGTTTTATTGTTTGTTCGTTCGTCTGTTTGTTCGTTTGCTTGTTTTTTCGCTTGTCTGTTTGTTTGTTTGTCTATATTATAATGTTTGTTTGCTCCCTTCGTTTGTTGGTTTGTTTGTTCGTTCGTCTGTTTGTTTGCTTGCTTGCTTGTTTGTTCGTTCGTCTGTTTGTTTGTTTGCTTGTTTGTTTGTTTGTTCGTTCGTCTGTTTGTTTGTTTGCTTGTTTTTTCGCTTGTCTGTTTGTTTGTTTGTCTATATTATAATGTTTGTTTGCTCCCTTCGTTTGTTGATTTGTTTGTTCGTTCGGTCGGTCGTTCGTTCGTTTGCTTGTTTGTTCGTTTGTCTGTTTGTTTGTTTGTCTGTTTGTTTGTTTGTTTGTTTGTTTATTTATTTGCTTAATCTTATGTCAGATTTTTTTACTTCTAAACTTCAGAACCGAAGTTCCTGGTTCAAAAAGAAAGGCAAAGAACCTAAACTAAAGCACATGTTACAGTGGATCCAAGACGTCCTAAACAACAAAGTACAATTCACCGCAGCAAACGACGAAAACACACAACAAGCACCACCACCACCACAACAACAACAACAAAAACAAACAAATCAACACGAACAAATACCACCTCCACACAAATTCCAAGAAAAACCAGAATTATAACTTACCTAAAAGTGAATTCGTATATCGAAGTTTTCCGTGCGAATGAGGTCTGCTAATATTAACCTGCTTTATTAGAATCCTCCTAGAGTAACTAACTATAAAATCTCTCAAATTCCATTATGTTAACCAGTTGTTGCGATTCCCCATTACTTTTCGCAAGTACAAGGAGTCTTTTTATTGGTTTCTTTGTTTTTATTTTTGGTGGAAGTTCTCAACTGGTTTTCACAGTATTTCTATTTAGTCTGCTCCACACAGTTTATCAGAATATCAGCAGAACTCATTAGCATATAAAACTGCGAAACGACATACGAATTCACTATAAACTCGATTAAGCCTAGGGCAAACGTCGAACTTTCCATGCACCGAACTAATTAAAAACAATGGATATCAGCGTTTGCCCTAGGCCTCAAATTTCTAGCCTAAGAATTGCTATTTCGAAAAGGGTTTTTATACTGAATTGTGAATTTGATTGACGTCCAACCAAGCATTTGTCAGTCACGCGAGTAATCTAGCAGACTTTGCCTGCACGCTCACTCATTCTCACTCATATACCACATGAAAAACGAGTGTAAGATTGGGAACGAGCACCACGATCAATTAATAATTTCAAAAATATATTTTCATTACAAGAAAGACCATGTCTAAATTAGTAATTTCGGAAAGTTCTGTTGTGTAATATTTCAAACACGCGAGAGAGTTCTTCCTTTGATTTCCAAACACCGGAAAGTGAGTTGAAAAAACGAGGCGCAGCCCAGTTATTTTAAAGTGCTTATAAGCCTTTACACAATATTTTCAGAATTGATTCTTTAAATAGTGAATAGTTGATTGTGAAAGTAATTCGTCATTTGAATGTCGGGTCTTTGAGATAAGAAGGTTTATATTTCCAATATGTTAATGACTATGACGTAACATAAGGGATTTGAGTTATTTTGTGTCAATTTTTAATATTGAACGCTGGACATTTTTTGAAAACAAATTTGTAAGAACCTTTACGTGAGCTTCGAGTAAAAGGGTGATGCTTTTAAAATACTGTATTCCAGAACGAGTGCAGTGTTGTATATTAAATGATCCCTTATGTTATGTCATAGTCATTAACATATTTGGAATATAAACCTTCGTATCTTAAAGACCCGACATTCAAATGACGAAATATTTTCACAATCAACTATCCACTATCTAAAGAATCAATTCTGAAAATATTGTGCAAAGGCTTATAAGCACTTTAACTGACTTTGAGGTGTTTGGAAATCAAACTCTATCTCTCAAGTGTTTCCACAGGTAGCCCAAGCTTGGTTTCTGTGGTGTCCTGTTATAAGGAAATGTATGGAGATTCATCAAAAATTTCAATAAAATCATTGAAACGTGAAATAAGGCCTCGAAATTTTACCCGATCATTGAGAAATAGCACTTCTTTGGCTCTGCGTGGTTATTTTTTAGATTTTGCCCGTTTTAAGATTTTTTTCCCCCACCACTAAGAAATAAGAGAAGGTTGGACTCGAGGCCCAAAAGCGAACCATCACGAGTCTTTGAAACCTCGTACGTCTTCGAATTTCCTTTCCAGCGCCAAATTTTTGTCTTTTTTTCTTAGTGGTGGGGGAAAAAATCTTAAAACTGGCTAAATTCAAAAAATAACCACGCAGAGCCAAAGAAGTGCTATTTCTCAATGATCGGGTGAAATTTCGAGGCCTTATTTAACGTTTCAATGATTTTATTGAAATTTTTGATGAATCTCCATACATTTCCTTATAATAGGACACCACAGAAACCAAGCTTGGGCTACCTGTGGTGTTTCTAATTACTTCTCAAACTCATGAATAATTCTTGGAGAAAATCAAAGAAAAAGTTTACGAAATTTAATGCAAATTAAGAACACATTTCCAAACCACCGTCACAGTAGAGATCTGCTTTGTTTTCTCCTCATTAATTATTCATGAGTTTTAGAACATATATTAAATCCCTGAAGAGTGATAAGCATTTGAAATGTTTCAAAAACATGATAGCGATGTTGGTAGGCCCTTGGTTGTCGTTTCCGTACAACCTTTCTAATTTCAAACAGCTGTAGCTTTTAATCATTTAATGTTACCATACCGAAATTTTTGACGGATCACAAATTTTGATGTACTCTTTCTAGTGAAAGTTGTAGTCTTCTATATAACTGATTGACTAAGGTATCTCAAGGGACACGCCTTTTTTCGCATGGACTATGGACTCGCTTAATAGCTATATTAACAATAGGTAGGAATTATAATAATTTAAAAAGCATATAAATCTATTGTAAACCTTTACCGCGGTTTTCCATATTCTGTGAACTCTGTGTCTACGAGCCGCACGCCGAAATTTAGCCTTTCGCTGCCGTCAATCAAACATAATCAGTCGGTACCTTTTATGTTCTTGACTGGCGGCAGTGAAAAAACCAACTTCCCAACAAGCCGTTGAATGTCGGAGTTCCAGAATATGGAAAACCGCTGTAAAGGCATACTAAATTGTCTACATTTACAGTACGAGAAATAAAATTCAGGAATTTTTTGAATTATTCAGAAACAAAGTTTTCTTTACACTAAAAATTTTTACTTAATACTATACGTTTAGAAACGAGAAGGGTCTGGATACGAGAATGTTTTTAAACTATATTTTCTGGAGAAAATATGTCTACACTACTACACTCGGAAAATTCAAGGATCAAACGCCAAAAACAAAATGATTTTAAGTAGTTTTGCTGTGCGCGACAACTGCGACCTTTCCTTGAAACAATTATCCGTGGGAACCGGAGCTGTAAGGATTTTTGGGTTTTTAAAGTCGTTTTCAGAATCCCCGTTTAAATTCCCTTATCAAGTTTTGAACTCTTAACAACTAATAGGCCCTTTTTGCAGTTAACGGTCACGTGTCTGTACTGGAGAGCAACTTTTTTGTTTTTATTTTAAATGGGCGATGTTTAGCTACTTGTAAAAAGCACAGGGAACCCGGCTACGGTATATTTGTTTTTACTTCTTTTAGAAAAGTATCTTTTCTCTTTTTGGGTTTCCTGTGTCGTGATAGGTTTTCCATTACAATAAGCTGTAATCAGATCTGCGCTGTAATCAGATCTGCGCTGTAATCAGATCTGCGCTGTAATCAGATCTGCGCTGTAAACTGATAGCCGTTTAAATTCAAATCAATAACCGTTGGTAACGCACTCTCTAGTAAACACTCAAAAGAAGAAGTCTTTTGACTGCTTACTAGAAAGTGCGTTACACACCACAGGCAACCCATAAGAAACAAAACACCAACGGTTATTGATTTGAATTTAATCGGCTGTCAGTTTAGTGCCGATCTGATCACAGCGCAGATCTGATCACAGCGCAGATCTGATTACAACTTATGTAATGGGAAACCGATCACAACACAGGAAACCCACAAAGAGCAAAGTTACTTTTCTAAAAAAAGCAAAAAATATATATAGCCAGGTTCCCTGTGTAAAAAGATGAATGAAACGATGTCTTATCAGTGTGTTACGAAATGCAGTTTTATTACGATCTCTCAAAACAGGTTGTAGAAAGTTTGTTTGCTCACCAGTATATTTCACCCATGGGAATCGAGATGTTCATTCATTTGCTCTCAGTGAATTAATCAGTACGTGATTACTGAGCCTATTGGGCCTATTTTTCTCATATTCACTACTTTCCAAATTTCTGTTAACCGTTTAAACACAAAGCATTCAACCTAGGCTGGAAGGTTCTAATTTGAATAATCCTTTGAATCCAGCCTCGATTGAATGCTTCGTGTCTGACCAAAAAATGTAGAATAAAAAGAGACGTCTTTAAAGAAATAAAGCAATTTATTTACTCATTCCTTAAAAATAACTCTACTAACTATCGCGTTGCTGTGATTTTTGCAATTATTTTGGATCCGTGGATATTTCAAGCTTTGCTTGTGCAAGAATTACGTCAGCTCCCCTAGCAATCAAATCTTTGGCCAAATTTTGCCCAAGTTCCTCCCCCTGATGCATAGCATCGTACATGTGCGAAGGCATGAGAATTGAGGACACTCCTAGTGTCGGTTGGTTGCCTTTTTTGTCTTCGTTAACTGGTGGGATGTCCGTGGTCATGGTTTCTTGGACACACTTTTTACCGTCGAGGCTCAATACTGCTCCAGTTAGAGTCAACTACAAATTAAACAAAAGAAGAAAAATTCGTTTGAGAAACGGGAAATTGAACTTCAAGCGAGCTTCAGGAAAGCCATTTGAGTGTCAATGTGTCGTGCGTTTTCAAATGGATTCCATACCCTTTACCATCCAATCACAGTGCTTGGTTAGGGAAGCCATTTAAGTGTCAATGTGTCGAGCTTTTTCAAATGGCTTTCTGCTAAACCAATCAAAAAAGACTGGCGAAACCCTTTACAATCCGATCACAGTGAAAGAAGGAGAGTACCTTGTTATCTTTAAAAACACTTTCAACTCCCACGGGAACACTGCAACCACCTTCCTGAAAATACGTAAAATCAAACCATTTGAACTTCTAAATTCCTCAAAATTTAAACGATGCCTTTAGTCGAGCCAGCATATAGTTTTATTTATCTCACAGATTGAACCCTCAAACAACCTCTGGGCTGATCTAAGTCAAGTCATGGCTAACTCACAGATTTAACCCTCAAACAACCTCTGGGCTGATCTAAGTCAGGGAACGGCTAACTCACAGATTGAACCCTCAAACAACCTCTGGGCTGATCTAAGTCAGGGCACGGCTAACTCACAGATTGAACCCTCAAACAACCTCTGGGCTGATTCAACTAAGAAAAATCCTTTCAACTAAGAAAAATCCTCGAATCAAGGGAGAGACGTGACAAGCTCTTCTCACGTGATGCTGAGTCCAGGAACCAAGCTCTGGACCTCAGAGGTTAGCTGCACATGCAATACTGGGATGCCACCCATGATTTCCACACACCTAAAAGTGAAAGCATTCTTACCAGCTGTCTGAGGAAGGCTCGTTCAGCAGCACAAACCACAGCGGTCTCAAAGTCGTAGAGCTCTGCTATCATAGCAACCGTCTTGCTGTCCTTAATGTTTAACTCCACTGCCAGTGCACCCTAGTAAAGAAATATGTTGTCATGGTGACGAAATATTATGGTAACCATTCCCAAACGATTGCCATGACAACAAGGTTAATAAAAAGGCAATATTTTGTCATGTTGATAAGGTAATATGCAATTTCTATGGTGATGAGCAATTTTCATGGTGATGTGCAATTTCTATGGTGATGTGCAATTTCCATGGTGATATGCAATTTCCATGGTGATGTGCAATTTCCATGGTGATGTGCAATTTCCATGGTGATGTGCAATTTCCATGGTGATGTGCAATTTTCATGGTGATATGCAATTTCCATGGTGATATACAATTTCTATGGTGATATGCAATTTCCATGGTGATATGCAATTCCCATGGTGATATGCAATTTCCATGGTGATATGCAATTCCCATGGTAATATGCAATTTCCATGGTGATATGCAATTCCCATGGTAATATGCAATTTCCATGGTAATATGCAATTTCCATGGTGATATGCCATTTCCATGGTAATATGCAATTTCCATGGTGATATGCAATTTCCATGGTGATATGCAATTTCCATGGTGATATGCAATTTCCATGGTGATATGCAATTTCCATGGTGATATGCAATTTCCATGGTGATATGCAATTCCCATGGTGATGTGCAATTTCCATGGTGATGTGCAATTTCTATGGTGATGTGCAATTTTCATGGTGATATGCAATTTCCATGGTGATATACAATTTCTATGGTGATATGCAATTTCCATGGTGATATGCAATTCCCATGGTGATATGCAATTTCCATGGTGATATTCAATTCCCATGGTGATATGCAATTTCCATGGTAATATGCAATTTCCATGGTAATATGCAATTTCCATGGTGATATTCAATTCCCATGGTAATATGCAATTTCCATGGTGATATGCAATTTCCATGGTGATATGCAATTTCCATGGTGATATGCAATTTCCATGGTGATATGCAATTTCCATGGTGATATTCAATTCCCATGGTAATATGCAATTTCCATGGTGATATTCAATTCCCATGGTAATATGCAATTTCCATGGTGATATGCAATTTCCATGGTGATATGCAATTTCCATGGTGATATGCAATTCCCATGGTGATATTCAATTCCCATGGTGATATACAATTCCCATGGTGATATGCAATTTCCATGTTGATATGCAATTCCCATGGTGATATGCAATTCCCATGGTGATATGCAATTCCCATGGTGATATGCAATTCCCATGGTGATATGTAATTTCCATGGTGATATGCAATTCCCATGGTGATATGCAATTCCCATGGTGATATGCAATTTCCATGGTGATATGCAATTCCCATGGTGATATGCAATTCCCATGGTGATATGCAATTCCCATGGTGACATAAAATCTACGGTGATAAAACATGCTTCTCATTACCTGTCCGACGGCATACAAACATTCATCTGGTGTGATGACCTGAAAACATAACAACATGAAATCTTTTATTACAGTAGAATAAAAAGTCCTTAAATATTCACAATATTTCATAAAAGGTTGGTGAACGTTTTATTGCATATTTTGTATACCAAGACCTAAATACTCTAGTTTCAAGTTTTTTTAGTTTTAATTGTGCATAAAACATTCACAACAGAGAGCAAAACCCGTGGAAGGCAAAAGCGATTGCCACCAATTTGGATTGTCGCAGGAGGTGATTATGGGGTGATAAACTGAGTTTCTTGACCAATCAGCGCGCGGGATTTTCAATAAACACTTGAGTACTTATACTAATACTAAATAATATATAGAGGATATTACATGGGCATGCAGAGATATGAATTTTATCTTCGAGTGTGCACAGCGAACGAGTGAGATACGTATCAATTGAACACGAGAAGATAAAATTCGTATCTCCAAGCGGCCATGTAATGTTCTGTTTATTATATAGATATCGATGAAACTTAAATAAAACAAAAGCTCAAAAATTCTTTATTAAAATAGCAAGCCGATTCAACAGCGATATCTTCACGTATGAATGATATGGTATCTTCCACTTGTGAAAGATATCAAGTTTTCGACACTAGAGAAAACCTGGCATTTCATCAATATCTATATAATAAATTACATTATGTAGCTGCGCAATGGAGAACTTGAATATTCAATTGGTGAAAGATCTTGACAATATGGAAATTCTGAAACCTTAGTCTACACATTATTAAAATACACAATGTGATACAAATTTTACCACATTTGTGAATTTTCTCCCTCTTTGATTGGTCTAGAGCCGTGGGAGATAGGAGGACATACCAATAAATTACACCAGCAAATCACGTGCAAGCTTGAAAACTTTTTTTAAATTTTACCCTTGTTTTCGTAGTAAAATTGTTAATTTTCTGTGGTAAAAAGTCAATTTTCTCCAGTTTTCCATCGTATGTTCTCTTATTTACCACTTTTTTCGTCATCTAGCCATCAAAATATGTTGTGGACTCACTCGGCTATGCTTCATGAGTCCGCACCATTTTGATGGCTAGATGACGAAAATCGTGGTAAATATGAGGAAATACTACAAACAATTGGAGGAAATTGGTTAAATGGTTGTAAACACTACATAGGGCATTTACTTGAATGATTCATATAAATGTCCAAATGATGGATACAGTATCTTTTAACAGGAGGTTTCCACTAAGGAATGTAGACAACATTCGTAATGTTTTGAGACATTAACGTTTAATGTTTGTGGGCATGACAATAACGTTGTTTTTCTTGCATTTCCACACTACAGTGTATTCTGTAGTAAAACCAATTTAATCTACCATTAGAATACATCGTTAAAAAATTGATATAAATCTTGCATTCCGATTGGTTGGGAGCGTGTTCATGATGAGAGCCGACAGCATGTGCTCACTATTTCAATTTTGTTATTTGTATCCAAATTAATAAGTAATCTTATTTGTTTTTTATTTTTATTTTTTCTATTTAAGAATAAATAAATAAATAACTTGCTGTGCTGTGTGAAGTTATAAAGCACTTGGATATTGGCAGAAGCCTTTAGTAGTGTCAAGAAGCACTTCGCTAAGCGTCATGCTTTTTCAAACCCCGGAGGGGGGTGGTACTCTTTCCCATTTAGGGTAGGGATGTGCCGTTGAGCCCACTGAACCCTGGCCCTGTTCCAGAGTAAAATCGTGGAAAATCCTAACCTGTTCCGGTATTGCGAAAATGGATACCCTGTTCCAGAGAGGAGAGAGCATGATTTCATATACCCTGTCCCAGAGCGAGCACGATTTTATATACCCTGTTCCAGAGCAGAATAGCTGAAAACCATATCCTGTTTAGCGGCACGTCCCCGTATAGTGAATATAGGGGCGTACCCCCCCCCCCGACTCCCAACACGTCTCCTGTCTATCCCCATCCCTGCATTTCTTCATAAATGCACACAGCATGCTGGCAAGTTTTTTATTTACATTATTTGCAGTTTGCTGGTAGGTGTGGACCCATCCTGCATTACCTGGTCTATTCTGTCCTTCCAGCCCAACCTATCCAAACCAGCTTTAGCCAGGATGAGGGCATCATATAGTCCATTCTCATCAAGTTTTCTCAGTCTGGTATTCAGGTTTCCTCTCTTAAGTATTTGGTTAAGAAGTTGTTGAACTTTTTGGCCAATATGTTAATAACTATCATCATCATCTGCCACAGTATCCTTAGCATTATCATCATCATTGTCATATATCATTATCACCATGATCATATCATGATAATGAAACCCCATTATCATCATCACCACCATCACCGTCATTATCACCACCATTATCAGCATCAATATCATTCCTATCATTCACCACCATCACCATTATCATTGTCAGCATCATCATCACTACCAACACTACAACAATCATCATCACCATCATCATATATCATCATCACCATCATCATCATGACCATTGTCATAACCATCATCATCATAATCACCAACATCATAACCACCATTATCATCACCATCACCATCATCATTGTATATTATCATCATTATCATATATCATTATCATCACCATAATCACAATCATCATCACCATCATCATCATGAATATATTATCATCATCACCATCATCATCATGACCATTGTCATAACCATCATCATCATAATCACCAACATCATAACCACCATTATCATCACCATCACTATCATCATCATCATTGTATATTATCATCATTATCATATATCATTATCATCACCATAATCACAATCATCATCACCATCATTATATATTATCATCATTATCATATATCATTATCATCACCATAATCACAATCATCATCACCATCATCATCATGCATATATTATCATCATCACCATCATCATCATAATCACCAACATCATAACCACCATTATCATCACCATCACTATCATCATCATCATTGTATATTATAATAATAATAATAATAATATTTATTTATAAAGCGCAAATACAAATCTGTTCTAAGCGCTAGTAAGCAAACGACAAAGACAACGACAAAATAAAATTATTTACAAAGAATATGCTAATTTGAAGAGATAAGTTTTAAGTTCAGTTTTGAATGAGGCTAGACTTGATGCATTTCGGAGAGATATTGGAAGTGAGTTCTAGAGTTCAGGAGCAGCCACAGAGAAGGAGCGATGACCATAAGATTTAAGATTATAAGAATGTGCTGATAGAAGAACTTGTGATGCAGAACGAAGATTACGGTTCGGTTTATACACTGAAATGAGTTCCCGGATATAGATAGGAGATTGGCCATGAAGAGCTTTAAAAGTAAGTAATAGGATTTTATATTTGATTCTAGATTCAATTGGTAGCCAATGCAGATTAACGAGGATAGGTGTAATGTGGTCATGTTTATGGGAAAGAGTGATTATTCTGGCAGCAGCATTCTGTACAGATTGTAGTTTATCTAAGAGTTTGTTTGGTAAGCCAAAGAGCAGAGAGTTACAGTTGTCGAGTTTGGAGGATATGAACGCGTGGACGAGAGTTTCAGTTGTTTTCAAAGAGATGTATTTTCTTATTTTAGCAATGTTTCTGAGATGATAAAAAGAAGACTTGCAAATATTATTCACATGACGAACCAAAGTAAGATGCGTATCAAATATGACACCAATGTTCCGAGCATGCATTGAGGGCATTATCACATCAGAACCAAATTGAAGAGAAGGAAGAGTTAACTGTGGGCTGTGCTTTGAAGAAAATAACAGGAATTCAGTTTTGCCTTTATTTAGTTTCAATTTATTTGTAGTCATCCAAGCATCAATATCAGATAGACAGTTTTCAATCAGATTCATGGAATCATTAAGGGACAAATCATCATTACAGGAGAAAGGAATATATAATTGAGTGTCATCAGCATAAAGGTGGAAAGACATTCTGTGTATTCGGAGGATATCAGCTACTGGAGAAGTATAAAGGAGATACAACAAAGGACCAAGTACAGAACCTTGAGGTACGCCACAATCAAGTTGAAGGGCTTCAGAAGAAAAATCATCAATGGAAACAAATTGAAAGCGATCAGTGAGGTAGGACTTAAACCATTGAAGAGCTATGCCAGAAATGCCAAATTTTGTATGGAGACGATCTAGAAGAATTTGATGATCAACTGTGTCAAATGCAGCAGATAGGTCCAAGAGTAGCATGGCAACACAAGAACGATTGTCAATGGAGTGGAGGATATCATTTTGTACTCGAAGAAGAGCAGTTTCACAGCTATGAAATGTTTTGTATGCAGACTGCAATGGTTCATGGAGATTGTTCAGAGACAGATAATCATTTAGCTGAAGGGAAACGACTTTTCCAATAATCTTGGAGATATTCTTTAAATTAGAGATAGGGCGATAATTTCCAAAAATTTCATGATCAAGAGATGGTTTTTTCAGTAACGGTTTTAAAACAGCAACTTTAAGAGAAGATGGAACAACACCAGTTTGAAGTGACAGGTTAACGATTTCACATATAGTAGGCAGTAATGCACCAAAATGTCCAAGTAGGAGACTTGCAGGAAAAGGATCAAGACTACAGGATTTAGATGACATCTTTTTCGCAATGGCTGATAATTCATCAATAGAGATAGGCGAAAATGAATCAATTTTACAATCCAGTTTAGGTGAATCCAGATAAGAGAAATCATTTGAAAGATGTGACATAGGAACGAAGCCATTTCTGATGTTAACGATTTTGTTTTTAAAGAAGTAAACAAAATTGTTAGCTAGATCTGTGGATGAAGTTGAGGTTGGTAGTTTTTTCTCAGGTATACGGTGTAGCAATCGATCAATAGAACGGAATAGATCATTACTGTTAGAACCAGCATCAGTAATCAAATTAGAATAAAAATTCATTTTTGCATCAAAAATCAGTTTTTTAACAACATTACATTGATCAACATATAATTCACGGTCAACCTCTAATTTGGAACGTCGCCAACGTCTTTCTAGATTACGACGCTTTGTTTTATTAATTTGAATTTCGTCAGTATACCATGGAGCTCTTGGGCGAAGGGAGATGGATTGAGAACGTAAAGGAGCATGTTTATTTAAAATAGACGATAAAACAGAGTCATATTGAGTACACAAATCAGATAGTTGAGTAGCAGGACATTGATATAGTGCAGAGTTCATAATATCTTGTTGGAGACAATCAGCATCTATTGCACGAAGCTTGCGATAAGAAATGCTTTTTGATTGAAGTAGAGGCTTGTTTACAGATAACATACAATGAACAGCATAATGATCAGATAAAACAGGATCGTGTACAGTAAGGTTGGTCACAGATTTTTCATCAGATCTTGTAATGGTTAGATCCAAAACGTGATTACTTTTATGTGTAGGTGAAACAGGATCAAGGACAGTCAGATTAAAACAATCGAGTAAATCCATAAAGCGATTAGCATTATTATCTTTAGTGTCATTGATGTGAAAGTTAAAATCTCCAGAAATTACCAGTTTGCCAGAAGATGTAACCAGTCGTTCCAAGAGAGTAGTGAAATCATCATTAAATAGCAAGCTATTTGAAGAGGGTGGACGATAAACAATAACAATACGATAAGTAGACGATTGATGATGAAGTAGCATTTCCATAAATTCAAAAGACGTGTGAGACATTGTTACATGATGATTGATTTTCAGGCTATTTTTATACATTATGCCAACACCTCCACCAGTACGATTTTGACGAGGAACATGACAAAACGAATAACCAGTAGGACAAATATCACGCACAATAAAATCAGAATTAGTATTTTTTAGCCAGGTTTCAGTTATAGCGAGAATATCGATGTCTCTTTCAACAACATAATCCTTAATTAAAAGAGATTTATTGTTTATTGAACGAGCATTTAAGAGACAAAATTTCATGTAGTTTGCAGTTGAGGTAGAAATTGAAGCAGGTTCAAGTGATGCAGGAATTTTAATGTTTGTTGTTGAAGCAGGTGATGATGAAATTGTAGAACGATCTGTACGATGACCACCTCGCTTGCCACGAAATCGAAAAAGCTTTAATTCCTTAAGAGCAGAGGAGCAGCAAGATGAAGGAGCTTTTGTATTACGGCGAAGTTCGAAAAGATTTGCTCTTGAGTATGTTATTAACGGCAGTTGACGGTTAAGATTTGAATTTCCAGCTGTGGAATCCAGGATTTCTTTATTGTAATTAAGGACCGATGTTCTGTTATGGCCATAAAAGACATGGGATAACACAGGTGTAGATGTTAAATGTTGTAAAGAAAGACGAGGCGTATCCAATAAACGATGATAATTATTAGTGTGATGAACCATATGAAGTCGTTGAACCGTAGTCTTGAGGTCAGAGTTAAACGAAGAAGGGCCAGGATTACGATGAATATCCATAGAAATAGTAATATCAGTTGGAGGATCATGACCAGGAATAGATAATGAAGTATAACCATGCTTAGATATTTTTCCAACGGCAATACGAGACTTGTAGAAACCAGATTTGAGACGAAACGAAGTTAACTGACAAACATTCCAGGGAGATGAACTTGAAACCACTGAATTAATCACTAAACCAAAGTGCAGAGATTTACTTCTTTCAAGATCCAAATGACGATTAATGTTATAATTATCAATATAAGAAAAAGGGACTACATAACAGCGACAAACCATAAAAAACAATAACGTATATACAGACAAAGAATATGTGGCTGCCATGTTAGGCGCCGGAAGTATTATCATCATTATCATATATCATTATCATCACCATAATCACAATCATCATCACCATCATCATCATCATGCATATATTATCATCATCACCATCATCAGCTTTATGTTAATACAGTTAGCTTGTGCATAGTATATGAAACTAATAACCCTTGTATTCATTTGTAAATATTAAAAACTGCACAAAATAAAGTATGTCATTGTCGTTATGGTTACAAACATCTATCAAAGGATACGACATTCTCAAACTTCAAATGAGGGAATTTCCGAGTCAGCTGTGCAATCCGACGAAGAGAACAGGTACCAATAACACTGAAATATTCCAGGAAATAGAAAGAGGTATGTTTTAATCATCAACAATGCAATCTCAAGTGTCATTTCTAGTGACATAATAATCATAAATAATAATAATAATCACCAACATCATCATCATCAATTATTATCACTATCATCCCACCATCATTACCATCACTATTATCTTCATTATTACCGTTAGCAACATCACCACCATCATCAGTATCATCACCATTACCATCACTTTCATCTTCACCACCATCACTTTCATCTTCACCACCATCACTTTCATCATCACCACCACCATCATCATCAGTACTATCATCATCATTATTATCAGTACTCTTATCATCAATACCATAATCATCTCCACCAACATCATCATCATTATCATCATCACCATTATCATCAGTACCATCATCATCACCATCACCATCATTATCACCACCACCATCATCACTATCATCATCACCATTATCAGTACTATTATCATTAATACCATTATCATCTCCACCAACATCACAGTCATCATCACCATTATCATCAGTACCATCATCATCACCACCATCACCATCATCATTACTATCATCATTACCACCATCATCATCATTACTACGTCATCAGATAATGATCACCATCATCACCACCATCATCACCACCATTCCCATCTCTAACACGCCACAGGGTAACCAATATCCTACCTTCCTGCAGGAAGATCCTGCAGTTTTAACCCTTTGTGTTTTAGATGAAGGATAAGAGCATCATGAGGATCCTGTCTCCTATGGATAAAATAAGAGAATGACATAACGAGGCCAAAAACTACTCCTATTTGACTGCACAACTTTTTTACTCCAACGAAGGACTAGCGTCCGAAACATCAGTAAGTTTTTTCATCTTTTCACAGTGTATATCTTTTACCCTTTTATCATTACTGTTTCATTAGAAACACCGACGCAGCTCACACTACTGTAGTTTTTAGCTAGTTATCTCTTCTTATGACTGCACAACTATAATCTTATAGCAGAAAGAATGACTGAAGACAGGTTCCAAGTTTAAACTAGGACTTTAAAAAATTTGGTTTCTCTGACTTACATATCTGAATTAAATTGAAATAATTGGGTTTCCTAAGCATTGTGTTGTGGGTGTCGATCAATATTCAGGAATCCCTCACAACACAAGTGAAGTGAGTCCCATGTATTTAGCAATCCCTGGGTTCTTACACTATTATAAACCCGAGGTGACATTATTATTGCAATCAAAAATTAACATTAATTCATAATAACTGATAAGTCAATTACTTGTATATAGCGCCGATTGCCATGCCAGGGGGGAGATTGGTTGGGAGATCCTTCAACGAGTGCACCAATAAATCAGCCCTGAAATGAACACCAAAAACAATCAATATTAATTAACTCATTGGAGTCATACATAAATTACACAAGATTATAAATGATTTTATTAGTTATTATCAATTATTATTATGGTTATACCAGGGATGGATCTAAGATTTTGAGTTGTTTTCAACCCAGAAACAGTTTGATCTCCATGGTAAAATCTCAAAAATACTTAGAGGTTCAAGAGTTCATGTTTTCCCATTTCAGAACATGTGTCATTTTCTTGGAAATAAATTTCTTTGCTTGAGTTATATCCATATTCATGTGTCTCCCAGTGTGCTCTATGAAATAATTACTCTTCATGAGCTTCGAAAACTCCACTTGCTTATGGACTATATTACGGGCCTAATTTTTGCTACCCAATGTAAAGATTTACTTATTCCAGACTAGCAGACTAACGTTAATGTCAAGCATGGTCACTGACACCCAACGAACATCACCCAGACCCCCACCCAGGTAATCATCATCAGTATTGTCATCGTGCTCATTATCATGCATGCTGGTATTCATTAATATCAACGTCATGGTCATCATTATAATAATTATTATTATTAATATTATTACTAATTAATATTATTAGTAATTAGAAATGTGCTTGACAAACAAGCCTACCACCTTCCATCTTCAAGGGCTATTTCTAACTCTTTGGTGAAAAGACTTGACTCTCCAATCTAAGTAGGAAAAAACAACAAAAACCTTCAATTTTCTTATTACCCAACCTGCAGAGGTCATTTTCTGCCCTCTGTTATGGCTTTAGTTAGGGGGAGAAAAAAACACCACTAGAGTGAGAGCCACCCTGAAATGATCGTTCCTTTTAAAGAAATTTCCCCCCAATTTTTGGAAGTAAGTCAAATGAAAAACTGGTTTGCAAACCAATAATCCCAAATATTACGTTACATTGAGCATAAATTTTTTAACCCTCACCAGAAATGTAACCTAGGTAACCATTAAAAAATCAGATTTGTATATGTGATAATTATGTCAATTATATATCAAGCACGGGTGGCGTAGCGGTGTAAGCGCTCGCCTCTCATCAATGTGACCTGAGTTCGAGTCCTGCTGGGTTCGGTGTTGTATATGAGTAGAGTTATTTGTTCTCTCCTGTGCTTTGAGGGTTTTCTGGAGTCTCCGGTTTTCCTCCCTCTGCAAAAATCAACTCCTAAAATTCCAATTCCATCACGGAAGGGAATGAGGGCCACAGATTTGTTAGCCACTGGCTATTAAGTACTACCCTTGTAAAAAAAGGATTTTGTATTATTATTTTAGTTGTGTTAACCTATTACAAGAGCAGGATATTTTTCAAAAAACAAAACTTACATTTAGCTTAAACTTAACATGCTTCTATACTTCAAAAACTCACTTAAATTTTGGATAATGAATTTATTCTAAAGCATTTGGAACTGCTTTTGATGAATCTGGGCAGTCCGGAAATATGTCTTACATTTCTAAGGAAACTGCTGCACATGTTCAACATTGATTGTCTCAGGGCAGAGGTATTTTTTTCCCTAACCAGCCTACTGCTCAGTCCTACTGAGAGGAAGAAAAACTACCCCCGTTTTTTTTGAACCCAATGCAATTCCTAGGCTGATCTAAGTCAGGGCATCACAAATCCAACCCTGATAAAACCTCCAGGCTGGTCTAATGAGTCGGCAGGGCTCAGGTAACTCATATATTAAATGGGAATAAATCATGTCACTGAAAATCTAACGACTTTAAAATACTGTTGACCTTTGGTAGAGGTTTGTCCAGAACTTCATCTCCAATTGTTTGCATGGAAACTGAAAAATATATTGAATGGAAAACAAAAATGAATTATTGAATCCTAAAAAGATAAAACTGAGATTTCTCACTTTACCAAGATCAAATGAAACTCCAGGATTTAGTTCTTTCAATTTTCCAACTATAAAATTGGTTTGGACCATTGCTAACTGCAAAACAAAAAATATGAATGGAAGTTAAAATTATGATCAACATGAGGCCATTCGCAGGACATATAATCACATTACTGTTATTGAATGTCAAAAAAAATTAAGACTATCTTTATTCAAATAACTTTTACTGGATTACTAATGTCAACCCATACGAAAATTATCGCTGATATGCGAGCGAAAGTCTAGCCTGCTTTTCCCACTATTAGATACTTTTGATTTCAAGTTACAAAGCAATAGACCTTATTTGTGGTGTGACAATGTTTTCCCAATTCAGCGTGACAAACCTCCAGGGGATTCATTTTCTTTTGTTTTTACTCATCGAAAAATTCATGAGTATCCCAAAGGATACAAAAGGAATAACGATGATATCCCGACGAGTTTCAAAACAATAGCTCTTCATTCCCCCAGAGGTTTGTCACGCTGAATTGGGAAAACATCGTCACACCACGAATAAGGTCTATTTAAAGTTCGTTTGCCATCCAGCAGAGCCTTCCCCTTTGGCTGAACTGATTTGTTATCAAAGTGTTATATATCAGCAAGTGACTGCTTGTTGCAAATGGCCTATTACATCTGTATAGTACGCCATGAAATACATTACAAATCAACCATGTAATTTAACAGCCAACATATCATTACTAATGAAGCAATATGAGTGGTTTTCATAAACCTATAAAGTACACTTTTACTTATTTATTACTATCACATTTGATATTTGATATTTTCTCTTATTCTCTCTACTTCATTATATATACACCGAACGCATAATTTATTACTACTATACTTTGTCTATTCTTTGCGTACATATTTACGGTGTTCAACTTATCTATAGAGAAAAAATATCGCTCTGGGATCCTCACGAATACCCTACATTTCATATTCTGGCTGCGTTACCAGCGTGGTTGGTCCTTGTAGTGTAGTGGTTAACACATCGGACTAGAATACCAAAGACGTGGGTTCGAATCCTGCCAAGGACATTTGATATTTTTCTCTTATTCTCTCTACTTCATTATATACACACCGAACGCATAATTTATTACTACTATTACTATCATACTCTAATTTTCTTGTTTTCTATTTTGTTTATATAACTATTACACTCTGATGGGTTTATGAAACCACTCTATCGCCACCACCCGCCACCGCCAACTGCCATCCGGTTAGCTCAGTTTGTAAGAGCGTCGGCCTGTTGTGCGGAAGGTTGTGGTTCAAGCCTTGGCCGGACCAACACTCAGGGTCTTAAAATAACTGAGAAGAAGGTGCTGCCTTTGTAATTATATCTGCAAATGGTTAGACCTTCAAGTCTTCTTGGAGAAGGACTTAAAACCGTAGGCCCCATGCATCTGTCTATACTATATAACCCTGTATAAGGCGGACATAAAAGATCCACTAAAGACGCTGGTGATGACCATCTTCAGTGCCGTGCTAAAAACTCGAGGGCCACAAGTTAATCAGTTAACAAAATTACTGTCACGTGTCACCCTCATTAAATAAAGTCTTCAATCAATCAATCAATCCAAATGTTTTAAATAAATCAGAAAAATTAGTGGCAAGCCTTTATTTGTCTCAAAAAATGACCGATATTAAAAAAAGGAGTATTCCTTTTCTTATATCATAAGCAAATACATGTTTGACCAAACTACGTTACGAATCCAGACACATCAGGAAACAAAGAAGATTTATGTTCAAACAACAAATTGTTTGTTTCGTTGAAGTTTTACATTATTTATTTTTTTATAATTTTTAGAATAATAAAGAATACTAACCCTGAGTAAATGAATACATAGTACCCTTCAAATTGACGTTCTCAATGCTAGTAAAAATTATTTTTAAAAATCAAAAATTTTCGGAAGTGTTTCACGGTACAACGCGCAAAACATAGGTGTCAACATTAGAAAGACAGCAGCATTAATAGTCGAAAATGGTGGTATAAAATAAACAAACTATGAATTTTCCTCTCAAAATCGACTTGGAATTCGCAGAAAATGCATTTTTCAATGTTTCTAGTCAAAATAACATATAACTGAAGATTGAACCTTGACTTTCTAGCAAGAGAAAGATAAGTCTTCTAACGACAAGCAAATTACGTAACGTTCACAGCATGCATCACGACAAGTGTCTTCTCGAACATTTGCAAGAAAAATCATCTCCAAGATAGATTTGCAAGACAAAAAAACGCCTATAGTCGAATTATCGCTCCGTTCTTATCCATAATATTTTGCATACAAGAAATTTCAGTCCAGTGGTCTACATATTTGTAATACCTAATCCATGCTAATCATCCATACACAAGGGGAAGGAAACGCCTACAATCGCGCTAACTACTCGCAATACTCACCGCACTATCTCGAGTTCCAACCTTTACGGTGCTCCCAGCCTCATGTTTCAAGCCCATTTTTGAAGGATTGTAAAGAGCTTTGGCTTTTAAAAAGCAACTAAACTCTGCGAGAATGTAGTCTAGTCGTTCTATTGAACACGAGACAAAATCTCGGGGTCATTAATAATCAACAGGCGTTACTCGTCTATAGAGTGAGACTAGGACGAGACGATTTTACTCACCCGAACGAGGCTTTCCTTCCTCCGCCATCTTGGATTTTCCACGCTGAATTGAAGAAAATAATTTTAAGTCGACTTTATTTATATTTTATTAAATAATGGCGGCGTTATTCCGGTCTTCTTTGCTTCTACAGCGTACCTCAACTATTGCTCCAACCATTTTGAGTAGAAATATTGGAATGAGTGGCGTAGTTTGGGCAAAAATGGACAAGAATTCCGACCCTGTTCAACGACTGTTCGTAGAGAAGATTCAAAGTTATAAACAGAAGAGCAAGAATAGTGGAAAACTGTTTGGCGTTACTCCAGAAATAGAAGCTGAGATTGAAAAAGAAATGGGGCAAATCAAGAGACGATTTGGAGGAGGAAATTTAGAGGAATTCCCAAAGTTTGATTTTGCTGAGAAATAAGAACTTTGGATTAATTTTGGATCGAACTTTGGTGGAAAAACTGTGTTTGATTAACTTGAAGAAAAATTTGGAGTGAACACATCTACAGCAATCAACATTTACTTGGATTTTGGGACCGTATGTTCTGTTTTGTACAAGTTTCTAAGGTTGTTGATTTTGTCTTGGAGTAAAGTTATATTTGATTGTATTTGTTTTTTGTTTTCTTGGATTCCCTGGGTTGGATTATACCGGGATAATTATAATACACTCAGCCAAATTACTCAATTCTGATTGGACAAGAGGAGTACAATTAAATCCCAAATTGAACTCTGTAGAGTCCCAATTAGGTTGCTCAATTTTGTTGAGTGTATCATAAACAAAAATTTGCATAATCTTCTCGTACAGCTCAGGATTTATAGGTGCTCATGATGTTTTCAAAAAGTTCTCGAGATCGTGCGTTTTCCTATACTAATAAATTGCTAGTGGTTTGAGTACGATGATGTAGCAAACTGTACTGAATTGTACTTGGTAACTGCATAGAGAAGTTTTCCTATTACTGTGAAAAGTCAGTGCTGTATGTGTGCTTTGCTGCTGCTGTGATGTTTTCTAAGAATTCGATTGGCTGAATTTTTTTCTGCACAATGTGGTTGGTCTGCCAGTACTGTGACCTTGGTGTGACAGTCCCACACCTATGTTCTTGCTGAGTTCTGGGTATTTGATAGGATGGAGAATAGAATTTCTTGCCATGTGATTGGTCTGGCAGTACCGTGACATTAGTGTGACAGTCCCACCCCTTGTTCTTGCTGAGTTCTGGGTATTTGATAGGATGGAGAATAGAATTTCTTGCCATGTGATTAGTCTGGCAAATGCTTTGCAGTGTCTGCTATTTCAAAAATGGTTTTGCTTTGTTCTTGTCCACCAACCTTTTTTGAATCAGCTGTATTTTGCACTAAACAGTACAAAAAGGTGTAATTTCTATTGTTTGTCTTTTGTTTCATTAGTATGATTTAGTACAAATAAGTTTGTTATAATGTGTAGTTCTACAAAATATCCATACTCCGTCAACGCTGGGAATTGGAAATAGCATCCTTTCAGGCATTGCAGAGATGTGGGAGCCAGGAAGGGGAGGGGGCTAGCTCCCCAACTTTTAGAGAAATGATTTATAAAATTTACCTATAGTAATAATGCACAGTTCCAGAAATAATCCATAACCCCACCCCAACGGAGGATTTTTTAGACCCCCTACCCCCAGAAATTGCATGAGAATCCATGACACGTTTGCATGCTAACAGTCTTTGAATATTAGCAATCAAGGTCCAGTACACAGTACTAATTCACCTCTGGGGTCTCAGGTTTGATTTTCAGGCTCGGCTGTGGCGTCAATTAGTTCTCTCCCCTGTTTTGAGGGTTTTTCTCCAGGCCTTGATTTCCTCCCTCTACAAAATCATGAGTAAGCTGGTAGATGATTCAATTATAGAATTCATTTCGGAAAAACTAGTTTATCAAAAATGTATTCAGATTTTCCAAGCTCTTCTTAAACTTCTTGGAGAATACCAAGTCAAAATCATCATGTCAGCTGAAAATGTTACACCACAAATGTTTACAGCCAAGTCCTTATATTATTCAGGTCATGTCCTGTTTAAATAGATCACCTACCCCTTCACAGGATTGCTACATTACTTACTACCACACTGAACTTGGGGATCTCTATACCAGCTGATCTGAAATAGTGATGTAGAAATGACGTCGCCGAAAAATTGAGGTGTCACGAAGCCTGTGAAAATTGACCAGGGAAATGTCCGCCTTTATGATAAAAATATATACCTCACGATTTGTTTATCTTGTCACTGTTATCAAACACTCATTGGCAACAGTTTTTTTTCTTCATTTGGTGGAAATTTGTGATTTCAATAGGAAAAGTGACATCTTAGTTTTGCAAATATTCTCTATTCTGATTGGCTAAAAAAAATTCCTCAGATCAGCGGGATTGTGCTCTGATTTTAATTATAATGGAGAAAGTAGATGTTATCGACAACCAGGACCTAAAACAATAGGTGGTTATTGGACAATGTTCAACCAGAATTGGAACTTGTCCGTTCAAATTTTTGCTTTGCAGGTCATATACATTGCACCAGAAACAAGGTATGAGTAAGATGAAACTAGTTAGGTCGATGTTTTAAGCCCAGAAGTGACAACTGTCGAAACATGATCCCAGTTAGAGTGCACATGTAATTGACAGCAGAACATAGCCAAAATTCAGAACTCTCAAAGCTGTCAATGTCATCAAAATTGAAAAATGTCATATGTCATTCTTTTGTTTTTCCATCCACCATATTGTACTTCGTTTTCCCTACTAGCAGAGCCTATAGACTCTGCCTGTTGAGGACCTTATACCTGCCGTGCCTATGTGGCGTAACTTAGCAACGCTGTCATGATTTTGAAAGCAGCTTTCATAATTTTGACAGCCGCTCTCATCAAATGTTTGGTGTGTTACATTTGCTCATGTGCAATACATGTACCCGATTAAAAACCGGTTTTTAAACTGGTTTCTTTGAGTATGAAAGAAAACACTCTACATAGGCAGTCTCCCTCCTCCCTGCTTAAAAGAAGGGAGAGAAAGGAGACTCTGCTAGCAGAAAATGCGATGGCAGCATGCAATGGCAGCCATGACAGGAGGCACTACAATAACCCTAAGAAACTGAATTCTTTCTCGTGTAAATCAGCTTAGAAACAAGTAGCCCTAAATAATAATAAAAAGCATATTAAAACCAAGTGTCTCAAAACCCCACGACAAGAAAGATCACATTATGATCGAGTAAGAATGGAAAATTTAATTTAGTTAGGGCAATTGTAACAAAATTATGATATTCTAAAATGTTCATTAATTGTAATAATACAGAATGTATGTGTGGCTGTATGGTTGTGAAAGACACCATGCATTTGTTTGTAATTTTTGCAGGGTTTGAATGCTCATAACATTGTTTTCATGAAGCCAAACATCCTGAAAAATTTTCAACAAGCTTATTGTATGTTGTTCTTTCTTACGATGAGGTTAATTTTTTTTTTTTTTTTTGAAAACTTAAGTTAGACCCAGTCCTTTGCTCATTTTGGTAAAGGCTAGTTGTACCTGCCTTCTGTCAAGGCATTCATTATATAGTTAGGATAGTACGCGCACACTGATTGGTCAAAAACTGTGCTTTATTAGTGAACAGAGCACAGTGCTGACGCCATCTGCACATACAAAATGCAGCTAGATCCTGCAACTGTCTTTCTTTTTGCGTAAATAAATTCAATACCAAAATAAAATTAACAACACTGTATAATAAAACGAATAAAACAGCTTTTTCTGTGCTCCATCAGCAATAAAGCACTTAAGAAGTGCTGTAAGCACTCAAGGCATTTATTTGTGATGGTGCAACTCCTTCATTTGTTGCCAAGATGTTGATATCATTAGTCAGTGATTATGGCCGATGCTGTTTTTGATCTGTAGTCAAAGCGAGGTAGAGTTGAAGAGCAACAAATCCTATGCAGGAGGTGAAAGATGCCTTAAGAACAAGCAGAGCCCATGACTGTACCCCAAATGTGTGGCTGAGTACTCTGCAAAACAAAACAGAAAAGATCAAGATGGGCTTTGACCACGGGGGGTATTCTGCCAGGATTTGGGTAGGACCTGGTAGACCCTGTTTATGACAAAAGATATAATTAATTGCACTGAGTTCCTGTTTCAATTATCATGTCAGCTCGCGTATTGTTTTTTTTTTTGACCACCATAATAACCAGTTTCGGTCAATACGAAAGTAGAAAGCCTGAATATGACAGGAAAATCGGGAAGAACTTGGAATTTGAGTGAAATTGCATACCCTGTTTATGACAAGAAGCTCGAAAAACCATACCCTGTTCAGCGGATTATCCCCGTATATTCCATATATGGGATAACCCCCCCCCCCCTTCGGGCTTTGACTAACCTTACCACAGGTATCCCAAATAAAAGATGAACTAACATACGTACTCAATGATAAGTGGTTTGTAGCATCCTAAAGTAAGAAAAACCATGACGACAGGCAGGAATGTCTTGTGTAGGTCAGTTCTGCCCCACAACCATACCAATGTTGCCGTAGCAATATGATGAGCCTAGAAAAAATATTTAGGGCTTACAAATAATAATTATACCTGTTGGGCTGTTTTGTTTCTTGGGTGCAGTTTGGGGGGTAGGGTGGGGGATATATTCTCCCACCACCACTATTTGGAGATATTCATGGAAATGTCAGGGTTTTTTGCTGATCAAAATATCAACTTCCCAAAGTACAAGCCATTATAAATCTAAACTAAATTTTGGTTGCATTTGATATTTTGTTCTTTGGCCCCAAAATAGCGTTTACAAACATTTTGTATATATATTTAATATACAGTCAATGTCATTAACGCTGTCCACCAAAAAAAGACATTTACACATTTACACACTAAAAGAAATATCACATGTTTCATTATGTATTCTTCGCCTCGTGTGCGTCAGCCTGAACTTTGAATGTAAAATTCAACTCGTGAATCGAAAATCCAGAATGCCCCGACCGCTTAGCGAGGATTTAAGATGGAGAAAGGTATTTCAGCGTTTGTCTTATGCCAGAATGTTAAAGGAAACACATGATATTTCTTTTAGTCTAAATGTCTAAATGACTAAATGTGTAAATGTGTGAATGTCTTTTTTCGGTGGACAACGTTTATGACATTGACTCTATATATATTATCAATATTTAATATTGAGCTTTAAAAGGAATAGATGTCCTTATAACAAAAGGCCAAAAATTGATTATATGTGAATAGGTTTCTCGCTGGTTCTCTCCTGTGCTTCGAGGGTTTTTTTCCGGATTCTCCGGTTTTCCTCCCTCCTCAAAAATCGACTTCTAAATGCAAATTAGAATTCAGTGGATGAAGAGCCATGCATTCTAGAAAAAGTAAAAAAAAAGGAAAAGGTAATTTATTTTACTTTGATAGCGCGGGGAGTAGTTGCTCAGTTCTCCCGAGCCAAGGGCTCATGTTAAATGCGCTCGAAGGTACACCCTCTACCCTCTCTTACTATCAGTGCTCCTTTTTACGGGTATTTAAAGCTCATTAAGCTACACGGAACAGAGAGAAGTTGAAACAGACGTGGAGTTCCTGAATATCAAACTATGGACGTCTAGCTCTGAAGGCCACGCACTAACCAGCTGAGCTACGCCTGCTCCTTTCTACTCTGTAGAAATGCCGCTGCTAAATCCCATTTATTATTATTGTATTACAGTCCAGTCCCCCAACAATCTATTCAATATAGGAATCTTATTACCAGACTGATGTTTGCATCAAAACTCATCTGCATGTATTTCCAATCAAATTCCATTCCTCTAGCACCAACCCACAATGGTAGTAGTCTAGTCATGGACAGCTCAGCAGTTGCCCAGCCTATAAAACGCAGTTTTGTGGTTAGAACAAATTGGTTCTGCTCCAGCCAATCAAAAACCACGAAAAAAAACAAACAAAAAACAATCCAATCCAATCACAATGCTTGAGTTTAGTAACCATGGTGCATTGTGGTCTAGCAAGGGTACCAATACCTTTGCTTAGTCATGGCTTATACCTAGTTTATTGAATAAAAGCCAACATCATAACAGAATTTTGATTGGCAATTGAAATGTTTAAACAAAATTATCATGATCAACAAAGACCTACAAGTTTTAAGTTACTGACCTAGTCCAGCAACAAGAACCTTCAAGTCTCCCTTCCCTGCAACTTTTGACATAACTAAATACAGCCCAACAAGGTCTGCTAAATCTACTGTTGAACGGAGAAATTCCTGGAAGAAAATAACACTAAATTAGATTTAATTAGAGGTATGATGATGATGGAGAACCAACAATGCTCTGTTTATCTTTACCAAAGTGAGCTGTGCAATGCAGATGACGTGGGCTACACAAGTGGGCACTTCACCCAAGAGTAAGGGGTCACAAACAGAAGCCATCTCCATTTGAATTACGGTCTTTTTGCTACCTTGCACTTTCGCTACTGCACAATTTATATTTTTCGATATAGACTCAAAATTGTGATATTTAAAATTTTGAGATAAAGTAGCGAATAGACTTCTATTAAGTAGCGAATTGACCTTTTAGGTAAGTAGTGAAAGTGCAAGGTAGTGAAAAGACCGGATACCCTCCATTTACAGTGCAACACAAAAAAGTATGACTATATTTAATGAATTTGCATACTTCTATGCATTGGCTTTGCACAAGACTGCTAAACAAGCATTTTTACACCTTACTTGGTAAAACTAGCCAGCTTCACATCAAAATGTGTAAATTCAATGTAAAAACCCATGCATAGAGTATGCGAATACATTAAAATTTAATGCGGCCATACTTTTGCGCATTGTGCTGTAAGGATTTCTAGTTAAATCCATCTTGTGGCCTATCATCAATGCTACATTCTGATTGGATGAGCCACTACTAGACTATAGGTTATATCCTACTAGTAGCAAAAAGTGCCAGATTTGAAAGCCAAAAAGTTAGATTTAACTTTAATTTTCTTGCATCTATATATCTTGATCGATTAAATGGATTTGACTAAAGCAATAAGTTCTCTCGCCCTCATGGCCTATGAGCCAATAGCCCATTCTGACTCCAGAACTAATTGCTAAATAGGATGATTGGGAAAAAATAATATCATTCTCTTACCCCTATGTAGTCCATACTATCCGGTGGTACTTCTGAAGTAGGAAAAAAAGTAGCTAAGACCAACATCTGAAAAAGAAACGCCACCAAATGAATGAAAATAAAGGTGACATTTAAATCATCACCCCGAGAGGGGTTAAGAAAATTTGTCACAATGAATAAATATCAAGACAATCTTTTACCTTACAGAGCTGTGTTACTAAATAAGCGCCACCTGCTTTCACACATTGCCAAAAAGCACTATATTCTGACCTAAATCATGAGAAATAACATCAAAGTTTTGCAAAACCCGGCATTTTCTATATTTAAAAGGACGAATGATTTCTTAAACAAACGCTACTCTCAGCTTTGAACTAAAACTTGAATTTGTACTTGAAATAAATAAAAAAACACCAAACTTACATGCCAGAACACTTGTATACTATCAAATAAGGGAAATAAGCTAAAGCAAGACAGTTCCCGAAGTGAAAAAGCGTCATATTTGCCGAAATCTGAAATCAAATTCACAAAGAAGAACTAGAAGCAGAACAGCTTGTTCTATTGTGAAGGACTGGTAACTAGGTACCTTATTTTAAAACAAGGTACGTCATGTCGTAGGGCTTAAATCTACAGACTGATTCCATAAAAATTCGGAGTCTTTTTAAAATTTCATTTTTTCTCGTTATCTAAGATGAAATTATGCTATCTTTAAATTAATTTAAACTAAAACTTTGACAAAAATTAGCTCCGAATTTTTAAAGCAACATGTATCCGGGACTTCCAGGGGTAATATACAAAATTTTCGTCAAAACCAAATTATTTTTTAGTTTAAAGTAAATTATACTTATTTTGAATTGAATTAACCCAAAAGTTTGATAAGAAGTCATTTCTATAATAGTTTTTTTTAAATAGAAAGATAAAATGCTGTAGGGACTAAATGGGGGAATATTTGTGAGTCTGTTAGAGGACTACAATGGGACGTTTATTGATCGCGGGCTCATGACCTATTCTGGCGCTCTTTTCAAAATATTTTGGCGCAGAAAGTCGAACAGAAAAACCTTATTTTTATCGCTACTTTTTAGCATTAAAATCTTTCCTTTTCAGCTCCATGCCGGCTCGAAGAAAGAGAACTAAGCTTCAACAAGCTAGGCGTAAACGGCCTGCCCTTCCAGAAGGTGATCTGGAGACTTCAATGAACGATGAAGAAAGACGACAAAAGCTTGAAGTTTATCTCCAAGACTTTGATGTCCAAGGTCAGTAAGCTTCAAAAAATACACTTATTTTCCCTCTAAATAACCTAAAATACGACAAAATGATGCCTCTAGAATATGTAAATAATGTTGTTTTATCTAGGGATGGATAAGAATTGAAGCTTTACATTAAATTTATGTCATATACATGAGTTTTTTTCGAGTCACAAATTCAGTATTCTTATGTTTGAATTTTGTATTTCAGTTAAATCCAGAATCATTAAAATGCGATCTCAAGCCAATTCTCTAAATTCTATGATAAAAAATGCCTATAAACTGGAAATCCTGAAGCTTCCACCGGTAAGAATGGCATGAAAGCTTGAAATCTAGCCTCAACTTCAGTGGAATTTGTTTTTAAATCATAGCAAGATATTTGTATGTAAAATAATTTCATAAGTTCTTCTGATATTTCAAAATTTTAAATTTCAGAATATTAGGAAGATGAAAGTGGTAGACTATTTAGGTGAGGACGATTTATAATTATAATTTAAACAAATATCCAAAATTTAATTTATAAGTTTAATACTTAGTACATGTACTACAGCATAAACCGAATTCTTCGTTTGCAATAGACGTCATAGCCGCCATGTTGGAAGAATTTGACAAAAGATTTTTCAATGAATTCTTTTGTTATATCTTCCAACATGGTGGACATCCCTTTTGTTATTGTGCTCTCTTGGGATTGATTGCAAACCAAGAATTGAAATATGGCGACCAATTTTTATAACTATTGCTCTAGACTGACTAGTCTCTGATACATGTCATTCAAGAGCAATATTTATTCAACTTAGTCAGCATATTTCAATTCGATGCATAATTACTAGTTTGTAGCAGACAAATGTTATGTTTTTTTTCTTGTGTCATTTTACTTGCAGCACAAGGTGGCAAGGTTAATGATACAGCACTACAAGAGGTAATACAATAATTATATAGTATGATACATTTTGCTTGCTACCTCACCTCTAACATTCAGCCAGTGATTGATGACTTGTGAGCATTAAAGTTTCACCCATGCTCCGTAAACAACCTCTGTGCTGATCTAAGTCAGGGCATGGCTAACTCACAGATCTAAGCCTACACAAACTCTGGGCTGATCTAAGTCAGGGCATGGCTATCTCACAGATCTAACCCTGAAACAACCTCTGGGCTGATCTAAGTCAGGACATGGCTATCTCACAGATTGAACCCTGAAACAACCTCTGAGCTGATCTAAGTCAGGGCATGGCTAACTCACAGATCAAACACTGAAACAACCTCTGGGCTGATCTAAGTCAGGGCATGGCTAACTCACAGATCAAACCCTGAAACAACCTCTGGGCTGATCTAAGTCAGAGCACGGCTAACTCACAGATCTAACCCTACACTACCTCTCGGCTGATCTAAGTCAGGGCTCTGCTAAACCACAGATGGAATTGTAATTTAGCATGAGCCCTAACAAATTCTACTCACATGTGATGCAAAGTCCAGGAATCAAACATGAGACTCCAGAGTAGAGAGGCAAGTGATACTGTGACAGCACTCTTGAGATTATCTCATGTATAGAGTATATTTTCTGCAAAACAATAACAAAATATGGTGGCTCATTTCAATTTTTTTACAATTTTTCAAACAATTTTCTTCTCAGGCATCAAAGATTGTAACAAATATGACTGACGCTGTGTTCCAGAATGCTCCAAGGTAGTTTTAAGAAAATATTCCACTCTCATTTCAGCTTAGGCCTAATTTTTTTGGACCATTTCACACCAGAGGTCATTCTCTTGAGAAAAAGATTCTTTGTTTGAGTTCTAATTATATTCATGTGTCTTCTTAAATTGCACAACCATTAAACAAAGGAATGATACTCAAGAGAATGACACATGGTCTGAAATCTGATGGGGGTGGGGGGGGGGGGAATGCCCAAGCTATTCAGTTTTTACCAAATTAGGCATAACTAAGAATATTCATGTCCCTCTGTATATGACAGAGCACCTCTTGAGGATGTAACAAACGTAGACAGTCTCCAAACCCCAGCTAGATCAACAAGAAAGAAGAAAGCCAAACCTGCTGAAGTAAGTTCTGTTGATTTTGGATTCTGCATAACATGTGAGTAGAATTCGTCGGGTCTTTCCTTTGATCCAAGCATTTTCTCTAGTGGATTCTTCACACAACACTTAACAAGCTGAATCTGTGAGTTATCCTTGCCCTGACTTTGATCAGCCCAGAGGCTGTTTCAGGGTTTGATCTGTGAGTAAGCCATGTCCTGAATTAGATCAGCCCAGAGGTTGTTACAGGGTTTGATCTGTGAGTTAGCCCTGCCCTGACTTAGATCAGCCCAGAGGTCATTTCAGGGTTTGATCTGTGAGTTAGCCCTGCCCTGACTTACAATGTAGATCAGCCCAGAGGTTGTTTCAGGGTTTGAAAACACTGTATTTGGGTTTGCTTTTCATTACTAAGAATCCAGTATTAAAATCAAAACAAAAAGTATACTCAAACTTGTTTTTGTCTCTTCACAGGTAACAGAACCAGCCTCAACAGGAAGAGCTTTAAGATCAACCAGAAAGGTAGGCATAAATGTACAGAAATCCTCCCAAAGAGCCTCATTTATTATTAACTTTGAATGTTTTTTAAGAGGAAAAATGTGGCCATGTCACCATCCTGTAAGGCCAAAAGCAAAGCACAAAAAGTAGATGATTCTGCCATGCCACCTCCTCAGTCAACTACAAGAACCACAAGGTTTGATACCTTTATAATTCTTTTATTCCTATACACCTATTTCAAAAAAAGTTGTTTGAGCCTAAGGATATAGGCTATACAGCCGCATCTAAACATGAATAATCAAGGTAGCATATAAAATGCTTTTATTATATAATTCCAATTGGAATTACAGTGGATGAATAGCTACTCTGTAGAAATGCCACTGCTAAATCCCATTTATTTATTCATTTATTTTATTTATAATTACCAATGAAATATCTATTTTTCTCTATTTCGAAAAATTAATATCTTCACACGTGAAAATGATGTTTTTTTCACGTGTGAAGATAACACCATTGCAATGGCTATTCAAAAATACACGGAAAGAATTGCCTGAAAAAGCCAAAACATACTTCATTGATAATTATATAATAAACAGAATATTACATGGCCACTTGGAGATACAAATTTTATCTTCTCATGTTGAAAATCTCACTCGTGAGAGATCTTTTCAACACTCGAAGATAAAATTCGTATCTCCATGCACCCATGTAATATCCTCTATTCGTCCGCTACAAGCTATCCTGAATATCTCAGCATTAACCTCCATGTTCCTGACGAGAATAATAAAAAGAAGCAAAAATCATTCCAACTCATGTTGGATCTTGGTAGACATTTGGCTTCAACAACTTTGTTGAAAATAGGTATACACCTATTTTAAAAAACATTTACTATCTAAGATCTGAAATAAGAGGTGATCTGAGACTAAATGGAATTTTTGTGCTTTGCTTCATGTTTTCTGACTAAAATGCAAAAAATCATATTAAAATTGTCGATCTTAAAGTTCATGCTTTATGGCCAAATCTAAAAGAAAGCTACACTTTTCGGTTGCAAAATTATTGCAATTTACAGCATGTTACTTCTCAGTCTCAGATTCCAGATCTCCAACAACTTTTTTTGAACCAGGTATATGCATTGTACTAGTGTTTTTAATGCCCACGTACAGGTGTGCTGTACTCATATATATACAGGTCTGTACAGTTAGACACGTCTTTTTCTTTTAACAGGAGTAATGCATCTAAAGTGAACAACCAATTCGTGACCCCAGCAGCTACTGGGCGAGGCAAGCTGCAAACTCTATTTGTGACCCCAAAATTTGATCCAAGGTAATTGAATCAGTGACTCATTCATTTTGATTGTATCGTATTTGACATATGGATGCATGTAATGCATCTAAAGCAAACAACCGATTCGTGACCCCAGCAGCTAATGGGCAAGGCAAGCTGCAAACTCTATTTGTGACCCCAAAATTTGATCCAAGGTAATTGAATCGTATTTAACTCATGGATGCATGAAGCATAGAAATAACATATTGTTGAGGAAAGAATAACTTGATAATCAAGTTTGTCATTTTTTGCTGTTTCAGATTGCCAGTGACACCTGCTTTGTTACGCGAACCAAAAGCTGGAGAAAGGTAGGGATTAGGTTCTTAAAACTAGTGTTACCTGCGATCGTTAACATACTTCTAAATAAGCCCCTCTCACCATTAACACCACAATATTATCATCAAAATTTTAGCGGGGGGGGGGGGGCTAATTGAGTTTAGGGGGGCTAATTGAGTTTCTTCCATCAACACAATGGAAAACAATATAAATTTTAAGCATCGTTTTATTTCTGCTGAAGGGAGGGGCTTCAGTCCCCCTTTGCCCCCCTGGATCCGCCCTTGACCATCATCTATCTTTTATAAAGTTTGAAGGTTTTTAACATCTTATGGGAAAATAGCTTTTGAGTCTCGGGGAATCTTTATTGCTCAAGATCAGAAAAAGTACTGTAGGTGGAGGGAAATAATAAATTGAGGGCCTATGTTCCCAAGGGAACAAAGAGGACTAAGCAATCTCAGAATGCCTAGGAATACACTTAACCCGTAATGCTAGGTTTCTAGAGTCATGTCGCAGAAACATGAAAAAGGGGGTAAAGTGTTGCCTGAAAGTGTTATCATTCATAGACATTTATATAAGTCCCTCTCATTAATACCATCACAATTCTTGACTTCAACACCATCATCTTCATGGCCATCTATATCACCATCAGCATCTCTTTCACCATCAGCATCATTTTCACCATCATTGTAGACATTACCATCATCATCAGTCGACATCATCATCACCATTCATGATCATCAGTTATCATCAGTTATACATCATCAGTCATCATCATCCTCATCATCATAAGTTATCATTATCAGTCATCATCGTCAGTTATCATCACTATCACTATTGCCACCATTCATCATCATCATTAGTCATCATCTGTTATACATCATCAGTCAATGTCACCATCATCATAAGTCATCATATCAGTCATCACCATGAGTTATCATCACTATCATCATCGCCACCATTTATCATCTCCAGTCATCATCATTACCATTATCAGTCTTCCTCATCATCTTCATAAGTCGTCATTATCAGTTGCCATCAACACAATGATGATGAATTATTCATCATCATCAGTCATCATCATTAGTCATCATAATCAGTTATCATCACTGTCATCATCGCCACCATTTATCATCTCCAGTCATCATCATTACCATTATCAGTCTTCCTCATCATCTTCATAAGTCGTCATTATCAGTTGCCATCAACACAATGATGATGAATTATTCATCATCATCAGTCATCATCATTAGTCATCATAATCAGTTATCATCACTGTCATCATCACTGTCATCATCACCACCACCACCACCATTATCAAAATCATCGTTATCATCACTAACTCTATTAATAGTCATTGCCACTATCACCGGTATTATCTGTCATACATAAAACATCCATATCTGTTCAGAACCCTCTTGGAATTGTTTAGATAAACAAACTCTTCTAAAAATCAAATTTCCAGGATAATGTCAATGAGCGGCTCACCCCTGGCCAATTCCTCTGCACTTGCCCACACACCACAAGTATTCATCCCAATAGGAAACGGAAAGGTATGTACACACCATAACAGTCTAAAAGTGTGTATGATTGAATCAACCTTGCAAATGAAGATTTTAGCTCAAATTTTCAATAAAAATTTTTACATCTCTGTCTTTGGTATAATGGTTTTCCATCAAGACCATGTCTCATTCTCTTGAAAATAAGATTCTTTGTTTGAGTTGTATCCATATTCATGTATTTTCCCATGCACAAAAGAAATGATACTCTAAGGAATTACATGTGGTCTAAAATGGGAAAATATGCGCAAGGTAAAGAAGTCTATAGACTGGTTCCAGAAAATTCCAAAGCTGTTCAATTCAGAGGACAAAACAATGAATTTCAGTTGTTGTGAGAGTAAGATTCTATTGTCTTGTCCTCTGAATTGGGCTGCATTGGGGAATATCCTGCAAGGGGTCTATAGAACTTTTGTGACGTCAAAGCAGCTCAATCTGGGGGACAAAACAAAAGAATTCCAATCTCCTGAGAATTGGAATCTATTGTTTTGTCCCCCAGATTGTGCTGCAAGGGGTCTATAATTGTTAACAGCCTTTTTGTTCTTGTTCTTGTTATTTTTCTTGTTAAATTTGCTGTTTTATTTTTCAGACATTTCAGTTCTCCACTGAATGCCATTTGAGTCCATCTCAGGCTCCCTCGTTGAGTGAACGAGCCAGGAAAAATGTAGAATTACTTCAGGTATTTATCCTTATTTATAAATAGAATAAATAAGATTTAACAGTGGCATTTCCACAGAGCATTTCCACATTTCCACAGTTTGGCCAAACCACAGCACAAAGACAAAGCTGCCACACTGCAAATCCTGCCAATACCCCTGAACCACGATAGGCTCCCCCACACTGACGCTAGGCAAAACTGCTGGCCGGTTGGACTCGACTTTAACTTTGCCTAAATTAAATTCAGGCTCAATTAAAAATTATTTTTTTGGAGGGAGGAAAACTGAAGAACCCAGAAAACCCTCAAAGCACAGAATAGAACCAACAAACAAATCTACTTACATAAATTGAACCTAAGGGACTCGAACCCAGGTCACATTGGTGAGAGGTGAGGGCTCTCACAGCTACACTACATGTGCTTCCTAAATAGACCTAAGTATTTACCCTCTAAATATGGCATGACAAGAGCTGATAAGTATATAGCATATACTCTTAACAACTTTCAATGTTTTGTAATGTTTTGCCATTTCAGACCATGTGTCATTCTGTTGAGAATCTATAGATTCTTTGTTTGAATGATATCTATGTTTATGTCTTTGTCATACAAAATCACTAAAGAAAGCAATAATACTCTAGAGAGTGACAAATGGTCTAAAAATGACGAAATACTGCAATTAAGCTAAACAGGTCAATAGAAAGATCAAACAGTTAAATCTTTCATTTGCATCTTATTATTCTAATTCCAGGAACAACTCTCTCGTCTGTTGAAAGTACCATCGCAACTTACCAAGAAATGAACAAGACATGGTACACATTTGTAAATACCACATAATTATGTACTTCATCCTTCAGTACTCTAGTGATTGTTATCCCAGGAAAGAGGATAGACTCCACCATGCCTCCCTACGTAGTCTTTCACAATATTCTATTACAAAGAATACCAGTGAATAGAGAATGATGTATGTACAAACTACCTACTCCTCTCCCCTTTCTGTAAAACTTGATCAAATTCGATTCTGTCAGGGGTGGGGTCGAGAATTTTGACTTATCGATCACTGACGACAAAAAATCGATCCAAAACTGAAGATCCATCAATAAATTTCATTAATATTTCCATACAGCCATTGATTTCCATGTAAAAAACTAATCTGAATGTCGTACAATCTCGAAAAATTATCGATCCAGAAAAACAAATGTCTTGCAATCCCGAAAAAATTGTCGATCCAGGAAAGCAAATGTCTTACAATCCCAACAAATTATCGATCCAGGAAAACAAATGTCTTACAATCCCGACAATTTATCGATCCAGGAAAGCAAATGTCTTACAATCCCGACAAATTATCGATCCAGGAAAACAAATGTCTTACAATCCCGACACATTATCGAACCAGGAAAACAAATGTCTTACAATCCCGACAAATTATCGATCCAGGAAAACAAATGTTTTACAATCCCGACAAATTATCGATCCAGAGAATGACATCTTAATTTCCCAAGACATCATCAGTGAATCTGAAACGAACTTGTATTTTAAAAATTTATTTGTTGTATTGATAAATAAGTAGTACAATAAATGTAACTGTTTAGTTTTTAGGTTGTTGAGATGGATGAATGAATTTTGGGATAAAATAGTAACCTTTACAATCTAATGATCAAATTTGGGGAAATTTTCTGCATCTGGACAGAAAAAGATCACAAGGTGAATGACTTGGACCTAAATTTAGGATGGATTCGTATTTCTTAATTAATTTATTATTTGTCAAGTTCAGTAATCTTTACCGAATATAACCAGCCTTGGCGCCAAAACAAGCTTGTTATCAGACGTATCTTGAAAAGTGAGAAGTCGAATGTGTGCTTGACGCTCCTTTCAAAGGGCTTGTGGCAAGCTAATTTTCATTTCAAGGTATCTCTAGTTACGAACCACGGAAGTAATTTCAATAAATGAGGGTAATGTGAACTGTAAAATGCGAGGGGATTAACCATTAGCTCTGCACGTTCGACAAACACGCTAAAAATAGAAGAAATCGTTCGTGGATATACTATGACGAGGAAACCTTCAGGAGGGCTTGTCACTTTTTTAAACCAAACAAGTTATAAATTGTGTGGAATTTATTTTTAGCCTAGAAAGTGGGCAGTTATCCCAAAGCCCAAAGCAATACATTTACAATTCTTCGTTTTCAACCACCTGTCGACTGCGCGTATTTTATGGTGCCAGAATATTTTTCGGTTCATATCAAAAAAACAATCCTTATGACCATATAGATCTATAAATAGTACAACTTCAGGCAAAAACCTGGAGCATTAGAGTATTTCTGAAACAAGCTACAAGCAAACGAAGTTACCGATATTTTTTTGTTTAAATGTTTGGCGAAAACTTGCTGGTTGAGATTGATGACCACCTAAATGGCGGTCTAACTAACAGTAACATGTATAACTTATCTCATATCTAACTCACATGTATAAATTGAATATTATGAACATGTTTGAATAGTTAACTATGATTTGGCAAAAAAAAATTTTCCTTTCTATGACTCGGCTTTTCAGACTCGTAACCAGCGTAAGACAAAGTTTACCGATTAGAAAATAAAATTTGCACAACTTGGAAACAAAATGGTGAAACGATCTGAAATGTCCTACTCTAAGGCCCTGGCTAAACGAAGAAGCATGTTTCAAGAAATATTTCAAGAAACATGTTTCCATAAATGTTTCCAAAGGTGGCAAAACTGTCAAACATCGGGAAACATGTTTACTCAACATCGGCTACCGCATGCGCACTTTCAAGATAGAGCTAGCGTTTAGACGGCACAACTTTTGCCTACAACTTGTACACGCAAGAGTTTTAGAACGTGTTGTAGCCGTTATCTAAACGCGCACAACTTTCAACTTACGACACAAAAAAAGTTGCACGTAATTTGCTCGGTTTGTTGTTTAGGAGACTGGGGACGGCAACAAACAAGATGGCGGACAGAAAGCGTGTGGCTGACAGTAGTACAGCGAACCAAATTATTTAAAAGAAAGAAACTGGAACCTCCAATTTGACCTAGCTAGAACTATAGCACGGGAATTTATGAGCACAATAGCAACATCACATATCTAAACATGAAAACTATAAGCATTCAAGTCACAAAATAGCACGATCAATCGACTTAACTGCACCTTCTTTGTTGATCGCAAGTAGGACTCGCTGCATTGCTGCAGCTCTATGATCTTTGTTGAAATAAGACGAGTGCTTACAGTTGAATAAAACTTCCGCTTTTGCCCATCCGCTAACCAACCTTTCGATTTCAACGCTCAAAAATTTCTTTTCTTCGTCTTTGCATTGTTTTGTTTTCGTCGTTATTTTCGTAACATTTGGAAGTGCCATTTCTGGTTCCGGTTCCATATCGTCCAAAATCGTCACCCTCTCCCCCTCAGTCTTGCTTTTTTCGTAAAAATTGCTCACAACTTTGAGGAAAATTTCAAAGTTGTGCAGCTTTTTTCGTGTTGCGTGCATATTTTTATATTTTATAATTACATTTTTCTTATCGTATTTAATTTATCTTTTTATTCATATTTTTGTTTATCCATATTTCTTTAATTGTATATTATTATATTATTACTCGTTGTATATTCTTATTTAGGGCACTACTGAAAACTACGTTTAGTGAGTAGGTTTCCCTCGTTAAAGATTATCAACACAAAAAGTAGATGTATGAGTAAGTCTTGTGAAGGACCACGAATTGCCAAGTACATGGATAGATAAACGGATGGATGGATGAATAATAAAAAAATCTACAAAGCTTTTCGCTGTTGTATCACAGCATGGGACAATCACAACAGAGCTAGGCTCCAAACTAAGTGTAAGCCCAAAGATCGAATTAGAATTTAGAAGTTGATTTTTGAGGAGGGAGGAAAACCGGAGAACCCGGAGAAAAACCCTCGAAGCACAGGAGAAAACCAAAAAACAACTCTACTCTCATACGACATCGAGATCGGCAGGACTCGAATTGGGCCGCATTGGTGAGAGGCGACGCATTAGCAGCGCACGCCACCGGTGCTTCCCTTAATAGAAATGTTGTAATTCGTGTAACCTAGCACATTCATTAAGCTAAACTAATAGACAAATGTATGGATGTATGAATATATGGGAAAGGGAATAGGTAAATGAATAGACTACAACCATACTTTTGTTCTCGAAATAACGTTTTTCATTTTCCAAAAAAAGTCATTAGCCTCGTTCATCGGCTTTCAAATCCTCCGTCACTCCACACAATAGCGAAGCCGAAAAACTAATTATATCGTTCATAACAACCACTTCGTTCCTATTCATGAACAATTACACTTTTCCGGCCGAAAGTTCTTTATTTGATTTGATCACACAATTATGATTCTGAATCAAGTTTCTAATGAGAAATTGCGTTGTGTCCATGTCGGGAGATCGCCAAATTGGCGACTCTCCAGCAGGGAACAGCATCTAATTCCAATAATAGATCCCCGAATTATTAAAAACAATATTGAAAACTTACTAAAAACTTGCACACATTATCACGTGGACATGGAGGTCTGGCGGATCGTTCGTGGAATTCACAAAAAGTTTTCCTCTGAGGTTATTGAAAAAAATTGGATGTCAAGTAGGAAGGTCCAAAATAGAAATTTCGATAGTTTGATGACTTTTTAAATTTATAGCAGAATTATTGATACAATATTGAATTAATATTTAAATTAGTATTAGATTTTAAAAACTTTTTTATATTCTGTATCAATGTAGATTGAAATCAGTTATTTTATGTATCGAAGGAAACAGGAACGTACATTTCAGCTGTCGCATTTTTCACGACTTTTTCATATTATTTTGTTATTAAGCATAAATTTATTAGCAAGATATTGAGATTCATCACCTTTATTCTGTTATGACTGTCAAAAATTATTAGAACTAAATTATGTTATTATCAATATTATTATTATTATTAACATCATGTGACATGACTTTTCGGTCATTCGACTGTTAGACATCACAACTTCTCAAATCTGGCGGAAAGCTTAAAGTGACTATATATCATTATATTGTGACGGTCATAACACATCTAGCAGGAATAATAAGAACGATGGAACTGGATTTTCAAACTTCACCTACAAGACCGCCATTTTGCCTGGTAGAGAAGATGGCAGTTTGCATAGCATTGCATCGATTCCTGCGCGCAGAGCATTTTAGTTGAGTAGGATTCTTCAAACTTACTATAAATAACCATAAGATATAACTAGCTAAAAACTAGTGTGAGCTGCGTCAGTGTTTCTAATGAAACAGTAATGATAAAAAGGTAAAACATACACCGTGAAAAGGTGAAAAAACTTACTGACGTTTCGGACGCTAGTCCTTCGTCGGAGTAAAAGAGAAAGAGGTGGTAGAAAGGAGTGTATTCGTGATAGGGGAGTAAGTTTTTTCATCTTTTCACGGGGGTATAATTTACCTTTTTATCATTACTACTAATAACCATAATCTGATACGATGGTCTGCATAGATTGCTAGGTGACAGCTAAATTGGAAAAAAATATAAATGAGCTTTTTTGGTCTCCAGTAATGGTCGGGATTACATTTTAGTGTGCCTGCATTAAAACCAAATAAATAATGCGTAGTAATGAAAGTTTTAAGTGGAGTGTGGTAAACAAGAATTACGAGAGAGAAAATGCCGCAAAGGTTATCGCCTTGAAAATCTTATGAAGTTGGCTTAAGCCCTTCTTGTTCACAAACCAATTTCGAAACACTATTTTTAACGACTTCTAAGCTTATATATCTAAAAGTAAACTTTTGAAGAATGAGTAATTTTATTCGTGGGGGGGGGGGGGGGGGGAGTTCTGAGAGAAGCTCTTGGTGGGAAGCGATAAACCCTCAGAATTTAATTTCAAACTTGTGCTATTCATGGCAAGGGTAACTCTAAAATTACAAATTTCAGTTGTATCTTGGAGAGGGAATAAAAGTCTTTTTATTCGCGGGGGAAAAGTTCTGAGAGAAGCTGTTGGTGGGAAGGCTGCAATAAATCCTCAGAATTAAATTTCAAATTTGTGCTATTCATGGCAAGGGTAACTCTAAAATTTCAAATTTTATACAGTCATTCTTTCAGTTGTATATTAGAGGGAATAAAAGTCTTCTCCGTCAATTCTCTTCGTAACTATTATTGGAAAGCTGGTCCTAACTAGACCTTTTTATCGATACGGCAGGCATCTTAATTTATAGGATGCCCAGGTAGCAAACGTACAAATATTTATATATACCCCATTCACACCTAAACGTGTTTAGTTAAACTATGTTTTCATTAGGAAAAAAAATTGAGAAACTAGAAACCTACAATATAATGAAACTTTCTAAAATATTATCAGAGCAAGACAAAGGATAGTTTACATGCATTATTTCACCAAATATTGTGCACTGTTTTATTAGTTAAACCACTCTAAAACATGTTTAAGCCTTGGTGTGAATGGGGTATTAGAGTGGCAAAGGAACTTTTCTTAAATTTTGTGTTCACATATAGTTCCAACTACAACTTACTTAAAAGAATAGAATTCAAGATGGCCGCCGTATCACTAGTAAAAACGTGTGGGACTTTGAGATCACTTCAGGCGTACTATACTACTTAAACTCAAAATTAAAGCGGCTTTCTTTAAGATCATTTTATTCTAATAAAATAACAACTTGCTCAAGGGCCTAGAATAGACGTGTTATTAAATGACAATAAAATGCTAACTTTTCCTTATTTGGGTGGTTAAACGATCACGTGATTGAAGCATTAATGGCGCCAACTTGTTTATCACAAGCAGGTGTTAATTCTCTCTGTAAACTTGAGTTCAATCTTTCAAAATTTTTTACCATCTCATACATGATTCAAGGTTGACTTTTCGTTTTTTTACTGTGTTGTAGATGTGAATAAGAAGCATAAACGAAAAAAGCAGTCGTCAAGGTTTAAGTAACATGGTTTTTGAAGTAATTCTTAAGCATCGATATCAAAAAAAGCTTTTTTTGCTTTCACGGCTGTCACTTTTATTGTGTTTATCTTTTCTAAAACGTTATATTTTTCAGAATGATTTGCAGTTTTCGCGATATTGCAATTGCTTGCGTGTCATATATAATACTGCCACATGTTCGCCGATTTTTGACAGAGCGATATTACGCGGATATTTGCATAGAAAATAGAATATATTTTTCGAGACTCGCAGTCGCTAGGGATGATAGGAAGTTCGTTGGACCGGCTCTTTGATTTAATAGATAATGACAACCTCGTTAGTTCTACAATCCAATCAATAGATGGATGTCGTGTATGATCTACACGCCAAAGAAAAATACCCGGAAGCAAGTAGTTTTGTTTTAATTCTACGTTTAACCATTAGAAACTCGGTTATTGAGTGGCATTCATGAACTCCCACTTTGAGCTACTAGTGTTGTTCATCCCTTTATAGTGCTTTTTATTCCTTAATTTTGTGTCAAGAATTGTTCGGTATTGACGTCATTTTCTGTCAGAAATTTCCGAAAATAGTATAAATAAAGTAAAAAACGCAATTATTTTCTTCCAAAAAGATCTAAAAATAACGTTTAATTATTGTCATATTTATTTACATTTCGTTGTACTTTTCCTCCGATCTCAGTTGAAACTAAAATATATAGTTACTCAGATACCTCACACTGAATAATATAACTGAAATATATAGTTTAAAACTTCCTTTAGTAAAGGAGCATTTTTGCAGTTTTTTTTCTAATGTGTTTACTCAGACACCTCACACGGAATAATATAATTTGTCTTGGTCGTGAGAAAGTTAGTTCATAAGTGCCCTTAGCACGCCCCAAGCTTTTGTGAGTTAAAAGCATAGTCTAAATTAATCTAATCGCTGAGCTCACAACACTTCAAATTATAGCTTTTTTCCTAAGCGTTTCCTTCTTTTTTTTTTACTAAAATGAAACTGAAAAAGGCTTCATTTTTGCACTCTTATTCCCAGAATGAAACCTTTTTAAAATATCTTGCTCTTACGTTACTTGATTACAAATTTTGCTCAATGTGCTATAATAGGCTAAAAATATAATTGAAATAAGATTTTGCTGAATTTATTTTCTCGCTGAGATGAAGTTGTTTAGTTTTACTCTCTTTTATAATTAGGAATATCTCCTATCTTCCATTCTTGTTTCCGGATGTTTTTTAACTTTCAACCATAAACTATACAATTTGGAAACAAAAAGGAAAAAAAAGACAATGAAAAAAATTGATTCACAAGAATACTTTTCGGAGACAATTCAAAACTTTTTGCCAGCTTGTCTGTGTTCGTTACAAAAACTTAATTGAGGATTGAAGGAGCTTAGAAAATGTTTTGCTCTCAGATAGATTTGATATTGAGAACCATTAAAAAAAATTTTTTTTTTCAAGTTTCAATGATGCAAAACAATTATCAATGTTTTTCTGTTTGCTCAACTCTTTACTACTCGAGCGGGCAACATTTTTTAAACTCCCTTAAGACTCCTTTAAAAAAACTTGATACACTTTTAAGCGGAAATAGCATGAAAATAAAGTTGATACTGTAGAAGCAAAGCTCATTCGAGATGAATTTTTTTCCCGTTAAAAACTAATCCTGGCTTGACAGCAAATCCATCCTGAGTGAAAAATCAATGCCGGTTTTCAACAAAAAAATGTCTAACTATAAAAGCTTTTTGCTGAATTTGAAATGAAACAAAGAAAATCGCATTATTAAAGGTTTATCCAAAAATGATTGAAAATTTATTTTGATGAACTCAGTGTCGAGGCATCAAAAAATTAAAGAAAAGATTTTGATAAAACAGCTAGCAAAGAATTTCTATTACTTTGACATGAATTTAAAAAATTAAGTACATTATTGATGACTTTATCCAAGAATGCTTGAAAATTTGATGAACTGTCTAGGCATCGAAAAATAAAATTATCGAGCTTTCCGATAACATTAAATTAACAAAACAATTCACACCTTTAAACTCATGCACTTCTGTTTACACTCAGTATTACATTCTTAGATATAAAACCGATAATAAAGAAAACATTTCGTCCGTTATTTTATAATTTATCTTTCTCAAAGAAAAAAATTGAAGCTTCTGTAATTCTGTGGTTTATTCATTTTATATTTACACACATTTACATTAATAGTCGTAGTCGTATTTAATATATACAATAAAAACAGTTATATTAAAAACGCATAAAAAACACAGTTTCAAAATACATACATTTTAACGATTTTTTCTACAAATAATTTGAGAGTATGAAAACTGTAAAAGGTATTGGGGGAAAAACAATGCTTGACAGCTTTATTGTGGATTTTGGTGAACATATTGCCATCGTAATATTTCTCATCTCCGGCCATGAATAATCATTGGTGAAGTCGGTATCAATATAAGTGATGTTCACAAAATAATTTTGTAATTCATCTCAGGTCATTTATTGGTAATAAACGCCTAAAAACATTTTAAAAGACTGTAAAACCACTTCAGTGGCAAGCCATAGGCGCCAGAACAACTATACAGATAGATCGAAGTTTTCAGGTGCTTGACAATCGTTTTTTAGCCCTCTGCCGATCACTAGTAAAATAATAGTCTTCCATTTCTTATACATAATTTGTCATTAATTTAAACTTGAAATTATGTTTCAATGATGTTCTTAATTCAAAAACACATTTATTACCACATAAAATGGTCTAAATATTTTTTTACTTAATACTGCGAGAAGATAATGACTATAATGTAACCAGACGAATTAATATTTATCGATAAAAGAAAAACCTACTTCACGAGTTCGGTTTTTATACTCAAGTTTAATAGTGAAAATCAATACTACATGCAATATTTGAATTAATACTATATATAATATACAGCCAAGTGTATCGTTATTCGATGACAAAGCACTTAGCGCCAATTGTTATTAAATTTTACGTAAGAATTTTTAATATTTTTTTCAAGAAATATTTCATCGTTAAATGAAATAAAAAGTTTTGACGCATTTGTTGAAGTAAGTTCGCCGGCAATTCCCAGCTGAAACCAAAATTTTAGCTCATACCAAAGTTATTCAAATTTTAAAACCAACCTAGGCTTTTTAATTCAATTCGCAACTTTATACATCCATGTTGAAAATGGACTTCATAAATGGTTGCTATGAGATAAATAAAACTACCTATATTGGAGATAAGATTTTGAGATAAGACTTTGGTTTTAACTAGTATAGTATTTAACACGTTAAAAACATGTTAAAGTTCAGTTGTGAGTACGATGTTTTTCGCTTTTTAAGTCAAAGGTATATTATCAAGAAGAAAACAAAAGCGCCATGCAAATACAGCACCTACACAGACTGCCATAATTACATCGCACAATTTATTCATGTTTTTCACTTGTTTAATAAATTTCACTCGAAAACTGAAGTATTGAAGCTGCATCTAATATATATTTCTAACAATATTTATAATAATTGAAGAATTTAGTCCTAAATTGCTTTTTTGTTTCTTGCATTGCTTGGCGAATACGAAAGGTGGCCTTTGTCATATTGAGCTAGTTTTTACGTGTCAAAATCCGGTGAAAACTTTTTTTATTATTATTATTTTATTTTATTTTAGAAATTTCTATCAGCTTTTTCTAATTTCTATCAATATTTTTGTTTTTAGTTCTTATGAATTTTGCTGTTGATAGCAAGCAGATTCAGAATGTTCGATTGTTACTTGAGCAAATAGTCGTGGAGAAACACTGAAACCACGGCTGTCTTCTCGTAAAGCCGTCTCGCTTGCATTGGGTCGTTCGTTCGAGTGAGGCACCCAGATTGGAAATCTTGCTTTAAGTTCTCTAATTAAAGTTTTTCTTATTTCTTTATTTAACAAGCAGAATATGCAAGGATTGACGGCCGAGCTTGTATACTGTAGTGGTATCGTAATAAAAAACACAATTGTAGGGATCGAGCTGAAGCCAATCTTGATAGAGAGCAATAACGTTGCCATCTGAGGGACCCAGCAGATAAGATACGCACCTACAATTATCGAGATCCTCTTTGCTGCTCTATAGTTAATTCTAAATACTTCGATAGAAGACTGCTCTCTTGGATTTGACTGATAACGGAAAGACGCCTGATTTGCACTAGCTCGAATTCTGTAAATTCGTTTGGCTTGATTGGAAGCAATCCGATAGACGAGTCCGTTCGTGATTATCATTAAAACAGCAGGCAAGCAAAAGTGTAAAACTGTGTTGAAAATTAGGTAATTCTTGTCCAATGGTCGCACACACTGTCCTCGTATGATGAGAGTTTTGCCTCCTGACCAACCAAATTGAGGCAAAAGTCCTACGATCAACGCGTAAAACCAAATCGCTACAATTATCGACAGCGCTCTTTTTCTTGTTAGGAACTCCTGGTGTCTGAATGGAAAGGCTATTACGAAAAAACGTTCTAAACTACAGGCGCACAAGTTTAGAGCGACAGCGATCACCGTTATCAAGTTTAAGTTGCTCACGAACTCACAGGCACCAACCGAATGGTAGTGCAAGGTTTGAAGCATGACTCCTTGGCTTACAGGAATTATTATCGTTGCGATCAGCCCGTCAGCCAGACCCATGCTTAGTATAAAAAAGTTGCAAATACTTCGAAGTTTGGAGTTAAATACCATTGCGAATATAATCAGAGCGTAGCCTATGAGACAAAATATTATTATAATTATTTCATAAATACTGAGAATTATGACAAGCTCCTTGGAGTAAAGAGAAGATTCTGAAATGTTAGTGGAAGATATCTTGGACATATTGGCACTACTTGCATGACGAGAAGCCATTTCAATCTTCACTACTTCTGTGGTTTCCAAGTTCAAATCCAAGTTTAGCAAGTCTTTTTTTCACTTCAACAAGAACGTCTTGATATGTCCTCAAACGTCTGCCACATACGCCGAGTTTCTTCGTCTAGAACGTTTATTTGAAATTAATAAATGATCTTTTTTCGCTTATTAGCTTTTCCACATTCCTCGGATTCTCTCGAGAGAGAGAGAGAGAGAGAGAGAGAGAGATTCTCTCCTCTGGTCTGAGTTAATAATTGTTTTAGCCCAAGCTGGTTTCTTCAAGGCAGGAGAACGAACCAATGAATAGACATCACCGATTTAAGTCTTGAAGAATTTTGATAAACATTAGATAAGTAAAATGCTAAACGATGGGTTTCTGGTTATTGTTGAGGTATTGTTTACTCCACCTGGACGTTGAAAAGTGAGAATTCTTTATTGCGATCGCACACCTTTAAATCTTCAAATTTGCATAAGGTAGGCGGTATAAGGTTGCTAGAAAATATTGTCCAATTACAAAAAACCAAGCTTGGAACGGTCTTATTCTTCCAATCATTGTCTTTCAAGGGATTCGATCACCCCAGTAGTCACGTCCATGAATTTGACAACGGAAGCATATCTATATATATTACATAAAGAAGGTTAATTAATCAAAAATTTATCATTAAACAAGCTCTATTCGGTGTCTGAATGTATGGAATAAAGATCGCCTGCCTTAGAAAGATATTATTTCTTGTGTAGGAAGAAAAATTGTGTGGTTCGTAAACATTTTGAAGAGTCGATTTCTAAAACCACACATGAGTTGTTTGTCATGTGGGTTTTTTTTGTTTTTTTTAAAAGAAAATATAGTTTAAGTTCTCTTAATTTATAATACAGACTTATGCACATAAATTACTTCACTAATGTAGTCGTTTAAATTCATAAAGAAATGGATACGTTCATTTTAAGAAAATCATCTTAATGAATATGAAGATCGTTTAGTTAAACCTAAAGAAGAGTTCGTGAATGATAACATTCAGTTATCCTGTTGAAATTATCAGTCAATGGTTGTGGTTCATATACGAGAATGGACTTCAATGATGGCAGATCGAGTCTGTAAGTTTATCTTTTTAAGCGACTTCGTACATAAAACCCTCTAAAAGCGCGGTTTTAGCGGTAGTGACAGAGTTGATGTATCTTTACAGTAAATTTTTATCAAAAAAAAAAGAAGGAAAAAACACACTCACAAGTGAGGATACAGTGTCTTGTATTCCCGACCAAAATAGACAGTTGTACATCCGCTTTACGGAACTTACAAAGTTTTGGAGAAAGAATTACGACAAGAAGTATCATATGTTATTATCTGATTACGAAAGCCACGTTCGTGCTCGCTTAAGGATATACGATATAAAAGCCAACTAGTATTAAGCAGGTTATCTCCAAGTTGCAATTGCATAACACAATTGTACTATCAAAGTGGACTGAACGCAGGTCGGAAGAATGATCCCAGATCACACGATAACATCCACTTGACAGAAGTAAAAAGCATTGACTACGTAGATAATAACTTTTTCTAGAAATTGAACTCACGTTTAAATAAATCATTATAAACAAATACGTAATTCGAACAGCTTTTTTCACCGTTGACATTTTTTAATGTTTTTTCCCCTCATTGCATGCAAGAAAATTAGCTAAATAGAAAAGTTATTTTAAGAAATTTATACCTTTAATAGGGGGCTATGTGAATTTTTTTTTTTTTTTTTTTTTTTTTTAATATTTTTATATAATCCACAAAAGTCCGTATGCTTGATCAGCACATCCTCCACCCCAGAAAAAAAAGAACGGTTCCAAAGAAAGCACGTTTTTATTTTTGTTACGGTTGAACGTTAATCGTTGCATAAAATGATCTTTATTCAATTTTGAGAAATTCTAAACCGGCTGTTAGCAATGAGAAAGAATATTCAATATTGATAGAAATTCTCCATTTAACTTTAGTGTGAAATGGTCGTTTGAGTTTCCTTACGTGCAGTATTAGCTGAAGTTCTCAAAAACAGATAAGCGAAATTGCTCTTTTTTTCATTATAATCACATAATGCATGCGTCTATAACAACAGTCTTCAGACGTTCTTCCTAAATAACTTAGTAATGATGGTTTCTTGGTCGCCACAATGCATTGCCACATCTTCTGCAAGGACTAATCTCTTGTCTCCTCTTTGTCATTTGAGATCTATTTACTACTCGAAAGCCTTAGGCCAAAGAGGAAAAAGGAATTTTCGTGTGGATTATTACGCAACAGAGTTGAATTAATACCACTAGCTATACATTTTAAAAATATTCTTTGAGAATATAAAGGATTCAAAAGAATATACTAATTGACACATTAAGCCCCATTTACACTAGCGATTTTTGCGGCGATTTTTTACTGCGATTTTTTTGCGACATTGTCCATAATAAATAATGGTAAAGGATTTACTTGTAAAGTTTTTTTTCCGGATACCAAGATTTTCCTAGACGAATGTCTCTTTTGAAGGATGAGACAAAAGATTTCATATTTCCCAAAATTGCCACAGAAATCGCCGCAAAAATCGCCAGTGTAAACGGGGCTTTAAGGACGTTCATTTGGCAAAAGTTCTCATCGTCAGAATTTTTTGAATTTTGCACGATGAAACTACATCGTACTAGAAGTTAAATAAAATTAAACGTCAGAATACGCGGAAGTTCACCCTTTTTACGGTAACATGCACGAAAAACGTAGAAATGGGAAGCTGTCAAAAATAAGATTTATCGTCCCCATTTTCCCCAGAACTTTAGAAAATAACCTAATGATTAGTTAACTTTTAAAAATTGCGTTAGAACTATAGAATATTATTGGGCTATAGTACTACAAGTTAGTGTGGACTTGGAGCCTTTGCGTTACGTGAAATTCTATTCCAATTATACACAAAATACGTAATTTCGATTTGATTAAAATCGTCAGATTTTTTAAATATTTCTCCTCAAAAGTCGGGTATCATAAAGTACTTTCAAAAAATGAAATAAAAAGGGGGGTCCCCGACTTTAGTTTAGAGCTATAAAAGATTAAACACGTTTTCATGAGATTTTGCTTATCGAAAAATTGGAATGATCCCATCGCTAAATTGGTGCTAAAGCAATTCCCATGAACGTCCTTAAAAGGAGGAGATTGGAAGCCAGCTTTCTTTCTTTTTTGTTTCCTTTTTCATTGAATTCTCGAATATTATTATCCAGGTTATTTATAAGCCCTTTTCATACACTCGAAATAAATTATTCATTCTCGATCCTATAAAGATATAATAATAAATAATAATTTTTTAAATTTCTATAGCGCTATATATAGATTAACTCTAAAACGCTTAACAACTAGGGGAAAAAAAATATATATATATATACAAATGAAAAATATCTTAATATAAAGATATCTTAAAATTGCATTTTTGAGATGATCTTTAGTTGCTTGGAAAAAAAGCGATTTCCGCTTTTATCGTGAAAAATAACAATCTCTCTACCAAGGGCAAAGAAGAAAAAGTAAACAATCTTCGAAATCGTCAGCTCCGTGTTTATTTAGCGCTTTAGTCAAAATAAGACTAAACTAAACACGAGTCTCCAAGTCAAGTCAGGACGCTCGAGCGATTAATCTAAATAATGACTGAAGGCCGCATTAACTTGATTTATTTGTTTATATTTTTGAAACTTGGCTTGTAATCCGTTGAAGAGCCGAGCGCCACTAGACAAAATCAAACCCAAATATCGGTGACGTCACGGGTATCGCACATGCGCAGTATCTTGTGGTCACCTGAAGTATTTGAAGGTGACGTCATGGGTAACGCACATGCGCAGTACCTGGTGGTCAACCAAAGTCTTCGAAGGTGACGGCACGGGTATCGCACGTGCGCAGTACCTAGTGGTCAACCGAAGTCTTTGAATGTGACGTCACGGGTATCGCACGTGCGCAGTAGCTGGTGGTTAACTGAACAACTGCATACGTTTTCCCCGTAATATGCGCGCAATGCAAGTACAATATATATTTTGTTGGACCAACATTCAGGGTCTTGTCTTAAAACAACTGTGGAGAAGGTGCTGACTTTGTAATTACACCTGCATATGGTTAAACCTTCAAGTCTTCTCGGATAAGGACTTAAAACCGTATAGGACGCCCGTAGTCTTCACTATACAAACCTGTATAAGGCGGACGTTAAAGATTCACTGAAGACGCTGGTGACGACCATCTTCAGTGCCCTTGCTAAATACTACAAAGCCCAAAGTAATTGCCTATGCTGTTGTGTTGTCCCTACCCTCACCGGGAAAAAATCGTAAATCACAAATCCTTTTGTTATACTGAATTGTACAGATACCACTTAGCGTAAATTCACTAGCTGTTGATGTTTGTAAAATACAAAAACAACGCGTTGGTGAATTTAAAAGCTTACAAGTTGTTGGTCTCAAATTGTTAAGTGAGACACTTGTCAATTCGTCTGAAAGCAAAACTAAATTATTCCTTAAGGTGGCTGACTACTATTGAACGTTCGATTTGAGCCCACGATGTGCGCGCGCTCACAAAAACCGCTGAATAATTTTCACGATTTTATTGAAGAACTACTATACACGTTTTGCATGAACTTCAAGAGGGCAAAACACTCAAATTTTGCACGGGACTTTTTTTTTTGTTAATTTCCGGAATATAAGGTAATGTCCCATTATTTTTAATACAATTCTGTTTGTATTGTAAAAAATAATGTAAAAAAAAATCGTTCTGGTTTTTTTTTTTTTTTTTTTTTTTTTTTTTTTTTTGTGCTCAATTTTAACTTGAACACCGTAGAATCTGAACAAAAAATTGTCTGCAATAGTTAAATAAAACAACTTTTATCAATATTTTATAAATATAGTGTAAGTTATGTGTTCGGAGAAAATTACTCATGTTTCTTCCTTGGTTTCGGGGTTTTTTGGTTTTTTTGGTTTTTTTCTTCTCCTTTTGTATAGAGCTTGATTTTCGCTATTTTTCTTCCAAAATTGTACAAAAGCATGTAATTCCGGAGTGATTATCTCAAAACAAGCTCGGGACACCCCATGTTTCTTTGCATTTTTGTAATCAGCAGTAAATTTCAGGTGAAAAAAGTTTCAATTTTCAATTTTCTGTTTATTTTTTACCAAAGTAGTCAGCCACCTTAAGCCAATTGAAAACAAGATTTATTTTAAAAGAATTAAAAATTTTATTCACTCGTGAAAATTGTAATAAATAATACTTATACGTTTGTCTCAAAATTGAGGGTCATTTGTACAAGGAGCGTGACGTTTCGAGTGCAAACCGGATTTATTTTGATCGTTAATTTGGAGTCGATGCTTCATTTTATGGGGTTTGAAGGTAGAAAGTTCAGGAAATAAGGAAAAGAAAAAGAAAAACACTTGAACTGTTCACGGTTGAAGTATCCTCACTGTAAAATATTGTCTTTAAAAATCTTTAAAAAATCATCGTATCAAAAAAACTTTACATCATTACGTGCGTATGTACGAAAATCGACGCGACTCGCAAGACGACACCATGGCCACTCCTCGTATTAAAGCACGCCTTTACTGCAATTTTCAAACATGCAAACTCTGTGTCTCCGAGTTGCACGTTGAATTCTTTTTTTTTTTTTTTTTTTTTTTTTTTTTTTGCGCTGCCTCCAGTAAAAAATATGAAAGGTACCGACTGATTAGATTTGATTGACGCCAGCGAAAAACAAAATTCAGGCGTGCAGTTTGCAGACACAGAGTTCGCATGTTTATGAAAATTGTAGTAATCTTTCACTTGTTATAGCTAAAGTGCGCCCAATGTTTTTAACTCGTGGATACGCGAGGGTAGAAACTAGTTTTAGTTAGGATCGTGCTCTAAAATAAAAATTAATAGTCTGCATGGAACAAATTCTTTTACGGTAATAAAATTGTAAGCCACATTGAAATATTATGCAATGTGTGGCGTATTGACAACAGCTCTTAAAACTCCAGTGAATGCGGGCTTAGAATAACAAAACGAGCAACTGATCCTGGATTCCACGCTAAGCCCGCATACTATTCACCATTTTCCATACATTGGTTCACTGGTCAAACGCAAAGCGCTCAAGCGAGGTGCCAAGGTACTTTCAAAGGATTATTCAAATTTGAACCTTGCAACCTCGACTGAATGCTTTGTGTTTGACCAGTGAACCGATGTATGGAAAATGATGAATGGAGTCTTAACAGTCGTCAATACACTGCTAATAGAGATATCAGCACCAGGTTTATCGCTAACCGCTAGCAATCAGGCCCAGACACAGGCCCGCAAACACGGAGTAACACTTGGCATCAATATACCGGCTCTTCCAGAAACAACTTTGCCACGAAGCCTCGCATCGCTAAATCCCAAAAGTTTGACGGAAAACGCCTAATGTCGAACTACAGTTTGATTATGCGGTAACTAACAAGAACGTCGTGCTTAAGGCCTCTAATGTCTCTGTGTCGTTTTTCACCGCTTTGAGTCCAACGAGTCGGATCGCTGGTAACCTGAATATATATCAGGCTTTCGTTCCCATTCTCCCCAGACACCTCAAAGGCCAGATACTTAGACAAGATCGCTGGTTTAAGCCCTGAGGATGCCAATATGTGTCTCACCCTAGCCGCGAGGGTCTTTCTCCGGTTTTCCTCCCTCGTAAAAATCAGCACGCGAGTTGATAAAATTGTTTATAGAATGTAGTAAGAATTATTTATGGACATAAGGCCGCCCATGGACATAAGGCCAGCGACTCCAGGAGGTGTTTGGTCACTGGTTATGATTATAGCGGTATATCGGCAGTTTTTTCTCAGCCAATAAAATCTTGTCCCACAAACAACTACAGAGCTAGTATCTGTTTGAAAGAGTAGTACAAGGATGACGAGGCAATTTTCTTTTCTTTTCACAAGACTGCAAATTTATATTCAGTTTTCCTTGATCAGAGTTATAAATCCTGAGATAGGGCTAGCTAAATTGTTGACCTTGTGGAACATTGCAACGGTAAGAAACGGACCATTAGATTTTTGAGGGGGGAGGGGGGCTTGGCAATTTATTTTGTGCAGGAATTTTTTTACAGTGATTAATTTTCTGCAACTGTTGTCTCGATCCAATAACAAAAAATTCAGTCTTATCATCATTGATCTTTAATTTGTCGTGGTACATCCATTTGCGTAAGTCACTAATGCATCGCACCACGGTGTCCAATGCTTTCGCTTGATCCATGGGACTGTTAGGATTGAAAGACAAGTAGAGCTGAGTATCGTCAGCAAAGCACTGCACACTCGGCAGGTTGGCTTGTACTATCTCAAAGAGCTTAGAAGGCGTAAACCAAAAAAGCTTTAGTCTTATCTTCATCTAGCTCTTGAAGCCCTCGACAAGGGAAATTGTTTCATAAGGCTGCTCTGCTCTGCTCTGCTCTGCTCTGCTCTGCTCTGCTCTGCTCTGCTCTGCTCTGCTCTGCTCTGCTCTGCTCTGCTCTGCTCTGCTCTGTTCTGTTCTGTTCTGTTTTGTTCTGTTTTGTTTTGTTTTGTTTTGTTTTGTTTTGTTTTGTTTTGTTTTGTTCTGTTTTGTTTTGTTTTGTTTTGTTTTGTTTTTTTGTAGCTGATTTCCGTAAAGGTTTTGACTTAATAAATAAAAGTATTTTTCTAGACCACAAGCTCGCTACGTATTCCATTCATCGCTGCATTTTACGTTGGATAGCGGCCCCTTTGCAGGGCAAACTCCAATTTGTGCGCCTTACATCGGTATGCTTGATATCAAAGTCTCTGAATGGTGGTATCCCTCAGGGTACAAGATTGGGTCCTGTCCTATTTGCCTTCATGGTTAATGACCTTGTGTCCTCATGGGGACTGTGCATTAAGTTTGTTGATGATCTTAGTGTGCTGGAAATTATCCACCAGTAGGAATTCAATGTCAGTGATGCAATTAATTGTCAATGATAATCAATCCTTTGCTTCTAAGAACAACATGCGACTAAATCCTAGGAAGCCGGTAAGGAAATGGTTATTGACTTTCTTAATTACAATATATAAGCAATAGCAAGCTTTACCTTCACTCACACATAAACCTAAAGCGAGCCATCTCCTCCCTCATCTTGTACAGATAGCAACACGAGATGTATCGGCAACATCCTTTTTCTCACTTTCCTCCCACTTCTCTTCTCTTCCTGATCGTCCTCCTCGTCGAATTCCTTTCCCCCATTTTTTAAAAGTTAACGACAATGCGTACAAAAACGATACTGATCGAGATAGTGACCGCCCCCTCAAAGACGTCAAGAAAATTTTGTGATACTTCATGAGGGGATCCAGAGGTGGTAAAGGGATGACTAGCCACCTTCCCTTTTGCTTAAAATTTTCAGTATATCGTTAGTAACAGTAACCACCACTTTCCTCGTATTTCTTGTAAAACCTTTATAATAGTTATCTCTGAATCCGCCCCAGTTCCCCCTAACCCCCCCCCCCCCCCCACACCCTAATCCAATGTATTAGGTTGCAAAATCCTATTGAGGAGAATGAAGTCACCAAACCCTTGAACCAGATATTTTATCAATACACTTTAGTCGATAATTTAATTGTTTATATAGAGTGACCACAGTAAATCCGTGAAACACTAATTACTAAATGATACAAAATAGTATTAGTTAAACCGCAATAGAAAACAATGGAATTTTCATGAAACTGCGCTATTTAGTATCACTAAAGTTTCACGGATTTAATGTGGTCACTCTATCCGTGAAAAACGTATGTAACAAAATTGTACAAAATAGTACAAAGTTTCGTTGGTCTACGGTCTACTAAACTCACTGATTCGTGCAAGTTTTTGCAATTTCTTACTTTTAGTTCATGGATATATATGGTATGATTGTGGGCATCTACTTTGGCTTATATTGTACCAATGCCTCTACGACGGAAAACCATATTGGGGGGATAGTTTTGCAGGGTATTGTTTTGTTCCAAATTCTTTATCCTTGGCTTTTTTTTTTTTTTTTTTTTTCTTCTTTTCTTCATGCTTCAGGTGCTGCAACACGAAACGTGGATTTTTTCGGGGTTTTTTCTCTTGTAAGTGATAGTATACAGTATATTCAAAACGCCCATTTTTGAAATGCCAATAATATGTACTTATTGACTGAGTGGGAGGGCCGTACGGGAAAATATTTGGCTCGAGGTAATGCCGTACGGATCGAGCGCAGCACGAAAAAATCAATAAAAAATAAAAGAAAGAAAGAAATAGTAAATAAAAGCTAAAAAAGAGAAAGCGCGCGGATTCGCGAATCCGGGACTTTTTCCGATGTTTTTATTAGAGCGCGCGAGCAGGGCCGTACGGGTCATATGATAAAGTTAACTCCTGCCTTGCAAACGAGTTAAATCCCGGCAAACTTTCATTTACGGACCCCGGACCCTCGCTGTCAAGGCACCAAGTGACGGTCCCAATGGCGTCCGTCCGCTGTAACGAGAGTTGACTGTAGCAACTAGGTAATGTGAATACAGGTTGCACAAAAAAAATGCTAAGTAGAGAATAAATATACTCAAGAACACAGCTGGAACTCGAAAAGGGTATCTACATTTGGCTACTCGTAGCAAAGACTGTCTCCGTTTGAAAAATTGAACCAATTTCCTCCAGTTTCCTCCGTGGTATGTCCTCTTATTTACCACCAACAAGAGATCATTAGTGCAGTTTTCGTATGACTGTGAAAAGCTCAGTGCCGTGCCGTGACCGTGATACTTTCTAGAATTTTGATTGGCTGATTTTTTTTCACGCGCAATATGATTGGTCTAAAAGTGCCGTGATCTTGGCGTGATCGTGTCCGCGCCGTGTTCATGTTGAACATGTTTGTCAGCGCAGCGAGTATTAACGAGTGGGAAAATCCCGTACAAAGCGCTTTCCATGCCGTAATTTATTTATTTTATACATACTGAGATTTTGTTGTTTTTATTTATTCACCTTTAATGGGTTCTCTAAAATATACAAAACTGCTGTATTTTGAAATTCTCCTCCGAAAAGCTAAAAGCTTGTTACATGTAAAAATATCACTATTAAAATCAAAAAACATATCTGGTACAAAGTAAATAGCAAAACGTTTAAATTCTAAACTAAATATGAAACTGTTCTTTTGAAAATAACGAAATAAGCAACCAAACTCAGTAGGTCAATGAAGTCTTATAAACTTAGTTTGTCAAAGCGGAGAGCTGTCTTCGTCTCGACGACTCAAACACACGCTTGATGCGTTTGAAGCTACATGTTGACTCTGTTGATTTGAATGAGTTATCGGTGAAAATCGGCGACTTGTTTAAAGTTTTTATTGTTATGTCAAACTGTCCTCATTGAAAAACTGCTCCACTGAATGGACCTGCTGCAGGGAAACTAGAACTTTTCATGAATGAAGATTAACCGGCGACACTCGGTGCCCAATGCAATTTGTAAACTCGACACTGGCCTTTTTTCTATAGACGTACTTGTTGTATTTCCACTCAGAATCAAAGACATGTTTTTCTGTTGTTCGTTTGAGATAGTACTGCAATTCACTGATATATCCATTAAGCTCTTCTGGCGGGATTTTCTCGACTCTTTGGAGTTGAGAAACTCAGTCAGCAAACTTACATATCTTCGTGTTTTGAAAGAGTGTTTCTGTTTTGTTTTTTGTTTTTTTTGGTCTTCGATAAACTTGTATGATAGGTTTGTCTAGAGACACAAATCTTCTTGGTTGTTCAGCCATCCTCACAAATATCTCCTAGCTCTTGATTAGATAAGTTTAATCGAACTACAAACAACTAGAATACACTGAAAATATTTGAAAGCTGCTCGACAAAGCTACTCGCGACGACCGCGAAAACACGATTCGCCTTGACAGTGGTTTGCGATTGGACGAAACGCTTTTTTCACGCGTGACAAATCGTTTCGCTTCTCTGATTGGCTAAAAAAAGTCGCGAACTTGTTTTTCACACAGGGAAATTTGATAAGAAAATCTCAGTATGTATAAAATAAAGAAGAATTAAACATAAAGGCACAAATACGCCGAACTGAGAGCATCTGGCGGAAAAAATCGCAAGTAAAACGTCCTTCAAGCAGGTAAAAATGATATCTTTTTTATTCATTTGAATCCTCAAATACTAAATTTGATTCGCTTTTTGTACTTGGCCGATATTGTGATTGTATTTCTATTGTCTGTTGGGGACTTATGAAAAGTTATGAAAAAATACCTGAACATTATTGAGGCGCAGCGAAAATTCAAGGTGCAAAATATGAAAGAAAGTTCTAGTTTTAATAGTCAAACTTTTAATTAATTCACCTTTTCTCAACTGGGGACAATGTCTTTTACATAAATCACATACCATATTTTGGCAAGCTAAACATATTTTAAATAATTGTGAAAAATCATTCCAGTGCCTCTTGTAGTTTTTTCCTCTGTGAAAACAGAAAATTTTCTTCGGCACATTTCGGTGCAAATTAAAGTTTGTTCTGATTCGTGTGTGAAACAAAATACTCGTCTTGTTCATCATCTTCTTAATTACGTGAACTTAAACTTTATTTATTATCGAAAACGCTACGATAAATGCTTTTTTCGCTGTCTTTCAATGTAGGTTCTTCGCTATTTTCATCGCTGTTTTTATCGCGCGGGTTTCCTTCCCTGGCGTCTTCGTTGTTTTTAGCTTGTTCGTATTCTGAAAACCATCCTGATTTGATCTTTTTCGATGTTCTTTTACATCAGTTGTTAAGTTTAATGTTTAATTCGTCTATGAAGAATACATGTTTAATTTCAACTTTTTTCTGATCTTGAATCTTGAAAACATTTTTCTCGTCGGAACTAAACATTTTTCGCTCGCATTGAAGTAACTAAACTCCGACCTCCGGAATCGCATGCTAAAAATAGCTCATGCGTGCGCGAGGAGCTAAAAATATATTTTCAAAAAACTTAAAAAAGGTTAGAGACCCATGTATGGGAGATGTGCTTTCTTTAACAATTAGACTACGAGGTCGAGTTTTCTATGAGTCAAAAGATAGTCGATGAGGCGCGTAGCGCCGAATCGACTATTTGACTCAGAAAACGAGAACGAGTAGTCTAATTGTTTTAGCATAAGCCTACTATGGCATTGAAATCAAAGAATGACATTAAAAACCGACGGTCAAACGGCGGCACCGGTTTTCATTCATCTTTGCGAACTCGACTATCTGAACATATAAGCTTAACATAACTCCAAGTAGTGAGTACGTTAGCCAATCAGGTTTATGCTAATACTTAATATTCTCTTGCCACGAATTAATTTCTGAATCATATCCTTTTTATAATCACTATCAAATCCTGCAATCTGATTGGTTCAAAGGAGTGCGATTAATTCCCAAATCGCATCCTTAGGAGCTCTTAATCGCATCCTTTTGAGCTCTTAATCGCATCTTTTTGAAAGAACCAATCACAGAACAGAATTCTTATATTCAGCCAATCAAACAAGCCTTTTCAACGCGTTTGCAAAGTGTTTTTCTCTGTGAATTGGGACATTTCACACTTTTTGATAGATTGTATTTTCCGTGCTACGCGGTCGTGCAATTTTGTAATCACTTGTATGATTTTGGTCCAAATTGCACTCCACTCAGTTCAATTACCATCATTAATCTAGTCGTCCAAATGTTATTGGCTCAGGACGCGTAGCCGAGGAAGTCCACAACATATTTTGATGGCTAGATGACGAAAAAAGTGGTAATTAAGAGAACATGCCACGAAAAAAAGGAGGAGCTTGTATTTTTACCACAACAAATTAAAACTTTTATTACAAAAACACGGGTAAAATTTGAAAGAAAAACGATATTTGAAGAGCGCGCGTGATTTACTAGCGTAATTTATCGGTACGTCCTCTAGACCAAACAGAAAGCGGAAAAAATCACAATAGTGGTAAACATTATGTGTCTACAGCTATAGAGGTTTTGCACCATCATGTGACGGCAGCCATGTTGGATGGCAGGAACAATACAATCGTTTTACATAAGAAATAATTCAATCCCCGAGAGCACAGGAATTTTATTGTTCTGCCATCTAACCACAGGCAGTCCAAGCTGTATTATGGGCGTGGACACGTGATGGTACAAAACATCTATTTCAAAGAAGGTTGAATACTGCATACTGAATAGTGCATTCCAAGACCGAAGTGCATTGTGGGTCATATTGACATTGTCTAAAGTAGAATTAATAATTAGATCTTATTAACCGAGCGGGAGGTCTGTACGAGATAATCTTGACCGAGGTCGGAATGTACAGACCGAGGTCAAGATTATCCCGTACAGACCTCCCGCTCGGTTGATAAGAGTTTTATTATATGACCCCTTTTCATTAAAAAGGACAAAATGTTTTCGCCGTAAGATTAATATGCGATCGGACCGGTTAATACCGGAGATTAATAACTAGCCACGCCCCAATTCTATTGTTTTATGTAGGTTTTGAAACCCAGAGTAAGACCTACATTCTTAAAGCAGGGGAGAGCGGGGCTGAATTCAAAACCCGGGCCAGGTTTTGAATTTGAAATTCAAGACCTGTCCCATTAAAACAATAGAATTGGGGCGTGGCTGGTTATTAAACCAGTTCAAAACTACGGGCTCGGACTTTCATTGAAATTCAAGACCGAGGGCTGCGCCCTCGGTCTTGAATTTCAATGAAAGCCCTCGCCCTATGTTTTGAACCTTTATATCTAGACCAGTCCGCGATGCGATCTATCCAATCAGATTGCTCGATTTGCTAGTGTCCAGGCTCTAAGATTCACGGTCACATAATAAACCAACATTATTGACATTTTTCTATAAAGGTTCGAACGCACGGGCGAGGCTTTGCATTAGAATTCTCATACTCATTAATAATTCATGAATAAACCAGCCAATCAACGGGCTATTTTTTGGGTTACATGATGTTACTTGAAACCTGGTAAAGTCCCGTGAAAGTACTGAATTAATTTTGTTCAAGTCCTTGGACTGGATCAAAATTAATTCAGTTCAGGGACATATCTGTTCCTTAAGTCTTTCAATCCTAAACAAATAACCTCCCAAATAATTAATGAGTATGAGAAGTCATTTCAAAGCCTCCAAATTGGACTGGACGGGATTTCAAGTCCTTGCAATTAATTCCAGTCCTCGGCTGCGCCTATCCTGGGTTTATAATTCAGCCCCGCTCTCCCCTGTTGATATCAATTCCACCCCCAGCTTTAAGAATCTGGGTTTTCTGCCGAATTTGAGAACCTACATCAAACAATGGATTTAGGGTGTGGCTGATTTTTAATTTCTTGTGCATCCTTGATTTCTCTTTCCATTAGATTCTTTTCCAAAATGGAGAAATGAAAATGACAAGGGCATAAAACAGCAAAAATCTCATTCAATTTTTTAATATCTATCATATAAATCTACGACAACAAAAACAATTAAAATAGGATGCTGGCTCAGCTGAGAAACTCAAACAAATCAGTACCTGATCGTACCTCAGCAGTTTATGTGCATTTTATGTGCATTTTATTCTAGGTTTTTACTATTCAAACTTGATCAATAAACTTAACACAAAAGGCAAGGATAATAATTATTGATATATGGTGAGGTCCAAAAAGCTGTTTTATTCAAGTCAGGGATGGGTTCCTGACATTAAAAAAAGTTAAATTCATAAAGTCTAATTTACAATTATCCCAAAAAAGGTTTATGAAAATAAGAGTTATTTTTTCAATGTATTGCTTCCTAATAATGTCTAATAGATTTGGTTCTACAAGAAGTTCCTAAGAGTGGGCTTGCAAAAAAAGGATTAGATAGCTAGTATTTTCTAGTCGATCAAGACAATTATTTAGCTTTTATTGCAAGTCTCAAAGGACAACAGAGATTTAAACAAGACAGTACAAAACAATACAATAGGAAAAACATTTTTCTCTACATATCACATGCCCAATGATTCAAGATATTCGGCTATTACTCCTACGCCTTTATTGAGGTTGCCCTGTTGAGACCCTTCAGGACAGTGCCCAACAACTATAGCGGTTTTACTGGCTTGCAAAGTAACGGCTCCATGCTCTTTCTTCTTTCCAAAAACAAGTTTTCCATCTTCTTCTCTTAAAAAGTTGAACTTCACACCTTCACAGTGTATTCCACTAGCCATGAATACAGAGAAATCCTTGCTCTTGAAACATCTAGCAATATTTGCTCCTTCTGCTGCTTGCAACTATAATATAACATGAGAAAAGTTAATAGCCAAGTTTAGGTAGATGACATGTACAGTCTAGTCTTCTATCCTTTGCAGGCCCATCGCTCAGAGTGGTTTGATAATTTTTACAAACCCCCCTCTCTACCTTTGAGGGAGTACCAAAATAAAAATATTTGTTGCTATTTTAGTTTTTCAAGAAATTGCATAACTAGATTATATATTTAAGGATATATTTCCGTAAAGAATCTTGATTTTTAATGCGTAAGAGGTTATTTTAAAGGTTAACAACGTCATGTCGTGGTATAAAAACCACCTCCCCTTCGAGGTCCCAGCGACGGGCCTGCACTCATATGTCTAAAGTGCCCCTGATACCTGAGACAATACTTGTAGTATTGATTCTACATGAAGTGAATAGCTGAATGATAAAACATTTTCATATGATCTTTGAGTGAAGCATCTTGAAGATATCAAGGTTTATATTTTTGGCTGTTACGTCATCTGGGTATGGATTAAAAATACAAATTCTAAGCAAAAAAAGCAAAAAGTATTTAAATATGAAAATCATACTCATGGTTGACAAAACGTTTATTGTAAATTTGGTGTCTCATAATGTCCTGTTTTTAGCACTACAGGTTCAAACTAATCCACCCAAATGCTCCGATGACGTCACAGCCAAAAGTGAATTTCAGTGGTTTCTTGTAACTCACTCGTATCGCATCAAAACAATCAAATTTTTTTTTTAATTTAGCACATGCAGCAGCTCAAACATTTAGGCTATTGAATTTGAAATGTTATTTTTGAGATACATTTGCCATTAAGGTCCAATATTCTAACAGTGGTTATGTCCTCCTGCTCACTTAAAAATCGTACGGTTTTCATGAAAATTCTGTCTGCCGAGTTTGAAGAAAATCTATCGAGCGCAAGTAGTTGCATATCAAAAAGGAGCAATACAAATAGCATTAAGAATGCGCTCAATGAATTTTCTCCAAACTATTAACTATTTAAAGATTTCAATTCTTTAATCCTCTCAAATCTTTAATTCAGTCCAAAATCTCCCTCGGAATATTGTTTTTTTTTTTGTACCAGTTTATCTATTGATAATTGTTCAAATGCTAGTCAGTGACAGGACACCAAACATTGTGAGTTGCACTTCAAAAACAACCCTTTATTTATCGACAATATTTATACAGAAGTGCCCAGTTCAGCAAAGCTGGTTTGAATGGGTCTCTGTATAAAGTAAACTTACAGACAGAAAATATAGTACAGAATACAAAAATTAAAGTAACAAAGTACTAAGATTAAAACACCTAACATGTAGTATTGCATGGCAAATCCTTCATGTTCTTTCATGACGACCTCACAAATATCATTACGCACCTTAAATGCATTCGCATGACCAGCTGAAGTCCAGGGTGCCCCACCGTCTAAACCAATGATACAGGCTTTGTCACAGTGAGCAGTTCCACTAGCATCTTTAGTTTGAGCAATTAAATTATCAATGTACGAGTCCCAGCTCATTATGACAGATGTATTCTAGTTGGAGAAAAAAAGATTGTCAATCATTGAAATGAAAAATAAACAACCTCTGGTCTGATCTAAGTTAGGGGCAAAGCTAATTATTTACAGATCAAACCTTGAAACATTCTTTCAGCTGATCTATAGTAAGTCAGGACATGACTAACCCACATATTGAACCCTGAAACAACCTCTGGGCCGATCTAATTAAGTCAGGGCACGGCTAGCTCAGATTGAACCCTGAAACAACCTCTGGGCTGTTCTAAGTCAGGGCATGGCTAACTGACAGATCGAACCCTGAAACAACCTCTGGGCTGATCTATGTCAGGGCACGGCTAAATCAGATTGAACCCTGAAACAACCTCTGGGCTGGTCTAAATCAGGGCACGGCTAAATGACAGATCAAACCCTGAAACAATCCCCTGGGCTGATTTAGGTCGGAGAAGATCTAACTCACAGATTGAACACTGAAACAACCACGAAAGAAAATCAGAGACCTAAAAATCTCTAGAGTCAAAGCAGAGATGTAACAAAAACTTTACTAACATGCTGCAATGTTGACCCCAGAGGCAAATCCACATCACTGTATCTACTAATTGAAATTTATTTCTTAATGTTTGAAATGCTACAATCTTTCATAAAGTTAAATGCTATGATTGGGATACCACATGACCACGTGACATTACTTGGGGCTTTAAGAATAAATGGCCATCAGAGCCTTGTAATTGCTTTTGAAGTTCACCGCTAGCTACTGCATTTTTATAAATTACCTTCTGTTCGTTCCTTGTATCTGATACAGGAGCGGATGTAGGGAGGGGTGCAGGGAGAGTGCACCCCCCTCTCCAGATGAGCTGATATCTACTGCATTATTTTTTGTTTGAGTTTGCAAACAAAGGGTGCACCCCCTCCTGAAATGAAAATCCTGGATGTTGCACCCCCTCCTAGAAAAAACCTTGGATCTGCCCCTGGGTTCCCAGCCAACTACTTCAGACTTATGACCACTTACTCCAAAACAGTCTGAAAGCCCTATAAATAAGCTCTCCAAATGACCACAAGAGTTAATCAAAATTCAAAACTCAATTGAGAGTTATTTTGGGTGCTAAAAGTTGAGTAATTTTTGCTAACAAAAAGCTTTTGATAGAAATTTAAAGTGTTGCTATAACAACCAAGACAGCTGATAATAAGCCTTCAATGACACATGCATCTAACTAAGCCATGAACCACGTGACTTTCAACACGAAAGTTTTAACTATTTCGACAGCCACACACACCTAACGATTAAATTATTTTTTAACATATCCTAGTTATCACATTTATTGTACATTTAAGGTGGCTACCTACTTTTGAACGTTCGATTTGAGCCCACGATGTGCGCGTGCTCAAAAACTGCTGAAAAATCTACAATATTTTATTGAAGAACCATACGCGTTTTGAGCTTCAACAGGGCAAAACCCTCAAATTTTGCAAGGGACTCTCTATATATTAATAGCTCATTCGAAAAAACTCCTAAAAATCTAGGTTATATCAACATTTTAGGAAAAGTTTAAATCAGTAACACGTGAAAAAATAGACTTTAGTAGGGATTTTTGTTCGACTTTGTGAGATTTTTTAAGAGCACCGAAACTACAAAATATGACAAATCAATGTATCTCTGTCTTTTTGTCTAAAAAATCCATGTATTATTGTAGAATGATTGACTTGCCTTCATTCGTGCAATCATATAGTCTGCAAATAACTATTATCTTATGAATCTTAATTTTTTTCTAATCACTTCCGGTGGTGCAATTTTTACTCCAAAAGCTTGTGCGTAGGCTTCAATTAAATGCTAATTATCTTGAAAATGAGCTCAGGACACCTTATTTTTCTTTCCAGATTTGGAATCAGCATTAAATTTCGATTTGGAAAATCGAAGTCAAGGAATATGGCAGTATTTCAAGATTGGAAAGAAAGTCTAATTTTGTTAAATACTTAAATATTATGAATTTAATATTACGAATGAAGGACTTGAATTTATAGAAAAGCAATATACACAAAGATCAATGTCTTGAACACTTCCATTTTTTTGTCACTTTTTACAATGCATACCGGAAATCATCCCTCAAGTCAAATGATAAAAGAAAGATTCATCTTGAACACTTGGAGTACATTGGACTCGATGCCTCACTTTAGAGGGTTTTAATCCATAGCAAGTTCAGAAAATTATATAATAAACTCGAATTGTTCATGGTTCAAGTGTTCTTGGTCTTACTTTCGAATGCACTTGTTTTGTTAAAGTGCCCCTCACCCATAACTCAATATTTTCAGTATTGATTCTACATGAAGTGAATAGTTGAATGGTGAAATATTTTCATATTTGAGTGATGCATCTTGGAGATATCAAGGTTTATACTTCCAATATGTTAATGAGTGTGACATCATATATAGGAATCTGAGTTTATTTGTCATCATTTGTCAATTGAAACAATGAGTATTATAATAATAAATAATCTTTATTGAGGTTATCGCTGTCACCATAAGGTGATTTACAAGAGAGACCTCTATTAACCTCTAATTATTAACCTCTATTAACCTCTAATTATGAGATAACAAATTTACAATAACCTTTCTATAAACCCTGAGTAAGGCAACTGATATTTTATACAGGATATTTTACTGGCCCAGAAAAATTTTGTATATCTAATAATGCCTATAATGTCATTGCACTCATAAGCATATTGGAAGTATAAACCTTGATACTTCCAAGATGCATCACTTAAATCATATAAAAATATTTCACCATTCAACTATTCACTTTGGGTAGAATCAATACTGAAAATATTGTTAGGCATTACAGGCACTGTAATAGAACTTTACCGTCATCAAAGCCTAGTTAAACATCATATAAATTAGGTCTGCTATGATTTCCATTTCATATCACTGGTTTTCTTTTTTTCATCTTACTTCTAGTAAAAAACTTTTAAAAATAATAACTGAACGAAATTTTCACATCTAAATATTTAATCAGAGGCTCAAAATCCATATTTCATTAATTGTTTGTAATAATATATCTCACAAGCTTGTTCAAAGAGTACAATTTTTTAAAGTAAAATATATTTATAGTCTATCCTTTTAGTTTGAAGATCTAAAATATACTTTTCTCTTTAAAGAAAGTAGAGTTCATATAAATGAGATAATATGTATATTTCTGTACTACATATTAAGCGAGAAAGACGTCCAACATAGCAAGATTTAACAAACAGCTGAAAACCCTAATCCTAATCAAAACTACTAATGATAAGAACTGGGAAAGCAGACTCCTTGAAAAAAATAAATAAATAAAATAAAACGTTTTCCTAGATGTTGAAAATTTGACCTTAAAGTCACTCACGTAGAAAGTTTTTCCAAGAATATGCTTGGTTTTAAAAAGCTTTAACGTCACACTCCATAAATTATTAAAATGTCTTTGTATAAGTCGACTACTGTACAAAAATAAGTTCACTGTCCGGGTAACAAGAATATAGAATATTTAACCTTCGTTAAAATTTAAAAGATATGGATATTGCTTAAAATTGGTGTGGACCTCTATAAAATACGTTGTGAAATCAAGATCGCACATTAATTCATATACAAATATTTCACGCCACGACTTTTGATCATGTTCGAATTTCAAATACTTGATAATAAATTCAGATATGTGGATACCCAGCCAGCGATCGGGAGCTCAAGGCTATGATCCCGAGAGGTTGAAGATTGAAGCATTAAAAAGACAATTTTTGGGTGTCTTCAAAGGCTAAATTGTGATTCTAGTTGTGTCAATAAAGAATTTGTTTCACCTGCATTCCTTTACTGACTCTAACGCAATCGTTCACCCAGCATTCAACAAGTCGAATAAACGAATACCAGATCCTTAAAACAAAATTTCAAGCTCCTAACACTCAAGATTTCGAGGTCTAGATCTCGTGATGAGGGATTCGAAGCGATGATTGAGGATAAAAATGCAAAAAAGTATTCTTTAAATAGAAGAGAATTTTCCATGTTGCAGGAATCCTAGTTCGATTAATGGTACGCCACGTTAGAATGTTCCAATATTTCTCTCTTAAATTCACAGCAACATCTACCGAGGATAGTGCTTTCAAAATTTATACGATCTTGGTGGTCTTAGCAAGAAATTGAACAGAATCATCAATAGAATGATAACGATTCTTCAAAAAGGTTAGAATATACAGCACAACGACACGCCGTCTTCCCCGAATGGTTCCTTCGCGACTCGCCACGACAAGAATCATTTTTCTGCAAATGACGCACTAAAAATCCTCAAAAACTCCAATTTTCCTACCTCTGAACTTCCTATGAGATATATTTAGCCTATTGATGAGAATATAAAGCGTGAAATTTAGAAATAAAAGGCGTAAAATGCTTAGAAAGTTTGGATTAGCAATTGCGAAAGCGGTGTGGCTAGAACGGAAACAAGCCAAGCTCAACTTCGAATCGATTTGACTTATAATATTCAAGCTAAAAGCGCTGAATCTCTTACTTTCGAACCCTGAATCTGTTAACCAACAATAGTACTAGATAAGTAGGGGTGAGCTTACCTGGAATTGGGAGTAAAAAGCCGAGAAAAATCCACAGAGATTCAAATTACTTCTCTTCCGTGAGCTACAAGAAAGAGGACTAAGAAGGGGCGCGGTGTACGAGACATGCAACGAGCCCGCGAGCACCCTATCACGTGATCCCGCCATTAACATGCAATTATATTACATAAGTTCCGGTTCCGGTCTTAAAGGGCCTTAAAACATTCCGTAAAACTATCCCTATAACCATAGTTAACTATGATATAACTCAAAAATATTCTAAAACTTAAATTTACAATCAATTAAAACAAATCTTTTTTTCCCTTCGAAAAATTAAATTATCCGTAATGACTTCATTTGCGGTCTTAAAGGACCTTAAAAATTGAAATAAAATAAGACTTATGAAATAAGGGTATTCTAAAAGCTTTCAAATTTCATACGTATAAAGTGATTTTATTCAACCCGTGAAATAAGTGTTAGCGTAAGAATCATTAATACAAACTAGTACAAGTTATTACTCATTAGACTTTAAACAACGAAGTATAGTAAAAACACTCAATAAACTTTCACTGCAATACTTAGTTGTCTCACTAATAGCCTCTATTACATATTAATATGCGTTAATAGAAGTTAATAGCTAAATTTTGTTTCACGGGTTTATGAAAATCGCCCTATATAAGCCTGAAGGGAGATGACGTTTTACACCCGTCTCTAGACCATAATCCTTTTCACACTGTTTTTGTTCTTTAATTATGACTATTGTTCCTGTATTCTCTAAGGAATCAAAAATTTTAATATGAAAGAATTTTAAAAACTATTATGGTATAGAGTCGGGGGTAAAACGTCATCTCGCTTCAAGGTTATTGTATTGTACGATTCTTGCTAAAAAATGCATGATGAAGGGCACGTGATATTAGTAGTAATTACCTCATTTCCGGCGTATATAGTCGTGTGATATGATTATTATCATTTTAATTCGTAAAAGTGAACTAAGTTCCGGTGACGAAGCAGACATGCCTAGACATAATCCTAACTGATAAATTGATATTTATCGAAAATATTGCTTCGAAAATACGGCTATCAAAATTAATGTTATTCCTATTCTCTATGGTTTTCTTCGTTTACTCAACTGTAATTTCTTTCTAATTTTTTTCAATCAATCGAACATTCTGTTTGACGGAGATGACAATAAACTAGCTGAACTGTATACCTTAAAGTATTTGGAACTAATATTGGCCTCACTAGGGGGTCGTTTGGTATCGAACTTACATAACCATAAGACTACCATAATCTCAGCGTTTATATATATTTAAACATATTCGAACCAGTAGACAAAGACTGAATCACTTATAAGAACCTTTACCTAACGAATATTGATCGCTGTTCAATTTCCATGTCTTTTCACGTCAAATTTTCAAATTTTCCTTTTAGAATATATTGATTCATCTATTGACATAATGTTATGACTAAATCCGTCAACCAGGCTACTTTGCCTCCCTAATCACTTTTAATGACTGCTAAAATTTATATTCGAATTGTCATGGTTGATTGGGCTAGCTGTGTCTTTGTTCAAGGCCAGAATGAACAGCGGTTGGAGTTCCTGTGGTTTTCATTTAGGTCAAATAACTATTTAAGCTGACCGGAAGTTTCGAATCTCTTCAACAGGTAGTCCAGACATGTATTGAATGTTAAAATGAAATCATAAGTATCTACTGATCCTGTTAGATTTGCATTGATTGACATGTAATTATATATGACGATCGTACATAATAAAACACAAATACACCACAATTACTGGCGACGAGGATGGCCACATTGTAAAAATTCGGAGGACTTCTTCTTGAAATAATGTGAGATTTCCTTGGTTTTCACAAACAAAAATGGCCTTTATTGGAAGAATAGAACCATTCGACGAAGCTACAGAAACATGGAGTGCCTACATCGAGCGTTTGGAACAATATTTTACAGTCAACGAGATCAAAACAGAGAAGAAAGTTCCCGCGCTTCTTACGCTACTTGGAAGTAAAACTTATAATCTCTTACGGAATTTAGCAGCTCCAGAAAAGCCTTCTGAGCTTGAGTATAATACCATCGTACACCTTTTGGAGAGACAACTATCGCCTAAACCGTCTGTAATCACTCAACGTTTCCGATTTCATACAAGAATGCAAGACGAAGGAGAAACTATAAACGACTATGTAGCACAACTAAGGAAGTTGGCGATTCACTGCAACTTCGATAACCTGAACGACACACTCAGAGATAGATTAGTATGTGGAATCCGTAATACCGGAATACAGAAAAGATTACTTTCAGAATCTACGTTACCATTGGAAAAAGCTATCGCAATATCCGTAGCAATGGAAATGGCCGCGAAAGACGCCATTGAATTACAAGGTAAGCACAAAGAAGTTGGTGTAAACAAGATAGCTAAAGCAAAGCCTAGAAAACCAACCGAAAATCAGCTTAAACCAAGAGATAATACGTGTTTTAGATGTGATAAACCAGGTCATTCATCTAATTCATGTAAACATAAAGAAGCTACATGTTATTTTTGCAAGAAGAAAGGACATATCGAGAAAGCATGTTTAGCTAAACGCAGACAACAAACACGCCGCCATACACGCCGGAATGTACACGCCCTCGATAACAATGCCGATAGCGAAGACGAGTCGGACAGCGACAATGAACTTCCCGTAGGAAGCTTAGACATTAATTCGATAAAAGAGAAGAAAACTAAGCCTATTCAACTACCATTAAATATTAATGGAAAGAAAGTATCAATGGAGCTTGACACAGGATCAGCAGTTTCAGTTATGTCTAAAGATGAATTTGAGAAGCAAGTCGGCAAGGCTAAAATTGAGCCCACAAAAGTTGTTTTAAAAACCTACTCAGGAGAGAAAATTCATCCGTTAGGAATCACACGCGTCAAGGTAAAGTACAACAATCAAGAGAAAAACCTCGAATTATATCTAGTCGAGAGAGGCACAGCAGCACTGTTTGGCCGAGATTGGTTAGCAGCGATACAGTTAGAATGGAAAGAGATAAACAACGTGTTAACACTGAATAAGGAACCTGCAAGTACCAACAACGCACTAGACAATATCTTAAACAAATATCCAACAGTCTTTGAAGAAGGAATTGGGAAAGTGAAGGACATCAAGGCGACATTAAAGTTCAAAGAGGAACCGCAACCAGTATTTCTGAAAGCCAGACAACTACCATATGCCTTGAGACCAAAGGTGGAGCGAGAATTAGACGAGCTAGAGAAAATGGGAATAATATCCAAAGTGGAAACAAGCGAATGGGCCACACCCATAGTTCCCGTACTCAAGAAAAACGGAAGAGTAAGAATCTGCGGAGACTTTAAGCTCACAGTTAATCCCCAGCTTGCAGTGGACCAGTACCCGTTACCCAGGATAGAAGATGTGTTCGCATCGTTAGCAGATGGAGAAAAGTTCACAAAGATCGATTTGAGACAAGCCTACCTACACATGGAGATGGAAGAAAACTCAAAGAAGTATTTAACTGTGAATACGCACAAGGGTCTATATCAGTTCAACCGGATGTTGTTTGGAATCGCGTCTGGACCAGCAATATGGCAGAGGACTATGGAACAGATTCTGCAAGGAATACCATCAGTCCAATGCATCCTAGATGACATGATAATAACTGGTAAGGACAATACCGAACATTTTAACAATCTGGATAGTGTGTTGAGCCGTCTGCAACAGTACCAACTCAAGGTCAACCTAGACAAATGCCAGTTCTTCCAAGATAAGATCGAATACTGTGGACACAAGATAGACAAGCACGGCATACACAAGACAGAGGAGAAGATTAAAGCAGTGCGTGATACTCCAGCACCAAAGAATGTCACTCAGCTTCGCGCATTCATTGGCCTCGTAAATTATTACCACAGATTTCTACCAGACCTAGCCTCGGTAATGAGACCACTCCACCAGCTACTGGAACAAGGTAAAGCATGGCAGTGGACGAAAGCATGTGACAAAGCCTTCGAGAAGGTAAAAGAGATGGTCACGTCAGATTTGGTATTGTGTCATCATGATTCCAAGAAGCCTATCCGCTTAGCATGCGACGCGTCACCATATGGAGTCGGCGCAGTTCTGTCCCATATCATCGATGGACAAGAAAGACCCATAGCATTCGCTTCTCGCACCTTAACGAAAGCAGAGAAAAACTACTCTCAAATTGACAAAGAAGCATTAGCAATCATCTTTGGAATCAAACGATTCCACACCTACCTTTACGGAAGACAGTTTACGTTGGTTACGGATCATCAACCACTAGTAACCATCTTCAGCCCAACCAAAGGCATACCAGTGACCACAGCTACAAGACTACAGCGATACGCTATGTTTCTATCAGGCTATACTTACGACATAGAGTATAGGAACACTAAGCGACACACTAACGCTGACGCCCTTTCAAGACTACCGTTCGAAGTAACCCCAGAGGATCAAAAGGAAGAAGCTGTTGACATTTTTCACTTAAGTCAGTTTGAACAGTTACCAGTGACAAGCGCAACAATCAGGCGAGAGACAACAAGGGACAAGATCTTAAGTAGAGTCTATGAACAGACCATGTCTGGATGGTCAACTAAGCCAGACGACAAGTTACTACTGGCGTACTACAATCGTCGAGATGAAATCACAACGTACCAGGGATGTCTCATGTGGGGAATACGAGTAATCATTCCAGACACCCTAAGGAAACAAGTATTGGAGGTCATCCATTCAACTCACCTAGGCGTAGTGAAAATGAAAGCCCTCGCTAGAAGTCACATCTGGTGGCCAGGAATCGACTCCGAAATTGAACAGATAACCAAAACCTGCTCTGGTTGTAACAAAGTACGAAACAACCCAACAAAGGTACCCATCCACCCCTGGGAATGGCCAAGTTCACCTTGGGAACGCATCCATATCGATTTTGCTGGACCATTTATGAACAAACAGTTTTTGATTATAGTCGACGCACACTCTAAATGGCCAGAGGTGTTTCCAATGAACACGATCACAGCAACAAGCACTATTGAGGTACTACGCTCAGTATTCGCAAGAAACGGCGTACCACAGCAGCTCGTTTCTGACAACGGACCGCAATTCACGTCAGAGGAATTTCAAACATTCATGAAGAGCAATGGGATTCACCATTTTAGATCAGCACCGTTCCATCCTGCAACGAATGGACAAGCAGAAAGATTCGTGCAAACCTTCAAACAGAGTATGAAGGCAATGAAATCAGAATCAGCCTCTTTAAACAAGAAGATAGCAAATTTCCTACTGATGTACCGCAACACACCTCATGCTACCACTAACGAAACACCAGCCAAAATGTTCCTTGGTCGAAACATACGTTCACGTCTGGATTTGATGAAGCCAGATATAAAAAGCACAGTGCAGAAGAAACAAATGAAGAAAGCACTTGAGAAGAAAACACCTATACGCTTGTTTGATGATGGACAGCCAGTGACAGTTCGAGACTACAGAGGACAAGACAAGTGGGTTAATGGAACCATCAACACACAACTAGGACCATTGATGTATGAAGTCAAAACAGAAGCTGGAAGTTATTGGAGAAGGCACACAGACCAAATCCAAGAAAGGAAGCATGATGAAAATCAAAGCGACCCTCAACCAAGACCAGCAGAAGATGTCTGCCCATCAGCAGTAGAACAGCCATCAGTCAGCACAACCCAGACAAGCAAGAAAGTTACCCCCGCTAAGAGCAACATGACGCAAGAAGGACAAGGCAAAGGACATCGATACCCAACAAGGCACAGAAGCCCACCAAAACGTTATATGTATGAACAATATTAGGACAGTCATAATAGATATGAACATTCAGAGACATTATTATTGAGTTATTTTTTCTATCACAGTGATTCATAACTAAGAAGGGAGGAAATGTTAGATTTGCATTGATTGACATGTAATTATATATGACGATCGTACATAATAAAACACAAATACACCACAGATCCTAATCAGATGTCAGCTATCTGAGTGACTGACCTCTGATTAAGGCATGTTTAGTTCATGAGCAGTTTTCGTATGACTGTGAAAAGCTCACGGTACGAACACGGTAGTGAAGCGGCATCAAGTAATGCGCCAGCCTAATCCCATTGCAGGAAAATTTACTGTCCATCCAATCAAATACCCGGAACACGGCATAAACGCGGCGCGAACACGGTAACCCCCCCCCCCCCCCCCCAACATATTATTTTGGTAATTAATGGTCGAAATTTGAAAGAAACAGTAAAATATTAGAAATTACATCGAACGACTGTTTGTCTCTTCTCGTTTAATTTTGTTTCAGTTTTTCGTATTTTTACTACTTTTTTCACCTTTTTATTCTGGGTGCCTCCCAATTCCTGTGATTCTCGCTAGGCCCCGGTGTAATGATTGCTTTCTTTCTCATTTTATGAGTTTACTGTCGTACCTTCTTTCCTTTTTCGTTTTTCAATCTCTGTTTTCTTCTCAGCTTCCATTTCTATTTCCCAATAGACCGTTTTCTCAAGGTTGCGTGCGCATCCAACTTGACGGTCCACAAAATTGAAAAACGCAAATTCAGTAAAATTGAGAAGACAGTTTTATATTTAAAGAGGAGAATAATCGATTTTATGAATTCTTATCGAGAAATTTCATAGAACTGAATGTATGATAATGCTATGCTATGGCCCCGGTGTAAGCCTTTTTCTCTATCTATGAGTTTACTGTCAGACCTTCCTTCCTTTTTCGTTTTTCAACCTTTGTTTTGTTTCTTCTCATTTCTTCTCAATTTCCCTTTCTACTAATCTCATTCTTTTTCTCTTTTTCTTTTTATCATTTCTATCTCGTTATTTTTTCTTTACTTTAGTCCCCCTATTTATCCCTCCCTGATTCCTTTTCTATCCCAACTCTCTATTTCAATTTCGTTTTTTCATTTACCTTTTAAATTTCTTTCCCATTTCAGTTCACTTTTCAAACCCTTTTCCTTCCCTTTGTTTCTATCATTCCCTTTTCTTTACTCTTTCTTTTTCTATCAATGTATTTTGTTTTCATTTTCTTCATTCAACAACAGTTCCTGTCTCTGTTATTGTTTTTCTTTTAAAATAGAGCTTAAATACAATTTTTTCGCCTGTCCATGCAAAACCCTTAACTAATAATAGTTCCTTGATACTAAAATGTCGCCTGATTAGAAGTATGATTCAGACTTTCCTTCCGGTTTGGACAGAAAATCATCTGGGAGCTAGCAAGTCTATCTAAGTACTCTTCAAAACCAGTTATCAGTAATTATTACACGTGCCTTTTCTTTCATGGGTTTTTAAAGATCGGGCTGATAAACAGACTTCATCAGTCACCATGAAACGGAAACCTTTCAAATGTAATGTTCATTGATAGCGACGCGTGGGTGCCGCCATCTTATTTTCGCGAACCTATTGTGTGGGTCAATCCAAGGGGCCTATGCAGACTAGAATGTTAATTTGTTGGTTTATTGATAGTTCTCCCTCGAAGGGTACTTGTGTTTAAAACGTTTTACGGATATAGTTATCTTGAGTTTAATACACTTTTCCATTTCCAGGGGCCTTCTCTCTCTCTCTCTCTCTCTCTCTCTCTCTCTCTCTCTCCTCTTTATTTCTCATACTCATGAATATTTAATGAGGATGAGGAGAAAACAAAGCAAATTACTACTGTGACGGTGGTTTGGAAATGTGTTCTTAATTTGCATTAAATTTCGTAAACCTTTTCTTTGATTTTCTCCAAGAAATATTCATGAGTTTGAGAAGTAGTTTGAAACACTTGAGAGATAGAGTTCTTCCTTTGATTTCCAAACACCTCAAAGTCAGTTGGCTGCGCCTCGTTTTTTCAACTCACTTTTCGGTGTTTGGAAATCGGAGGAAGAACTCTCTCGCGTGTTTGAAATATTATATCTCATTCCACTGAAGACTTTTTAAAGTCAAAACTCTGATTTTTATTTTAACTGACTACTGCAAAGAAAAAAGAAAAAAAAACCAATAAAAAGAAAAAGCTTTTCAGTAAAATTAAAACGTAAACTTTTGAAAGACTGCATTAAAAAGATGGGGTCACCATCTCGTTTTTTCGCTAGATGCTCTCCAAATATGTCAATTTATGGGTTTCTGAGTGAAACGCGGTAGCAACCGGAAGCTGTAGTCAAGGGACTTTTATTTATAGTTTAAAGTACTTTCATATAACAAAACGTACTTATAATTCAAAGTTTACTAGATAACCTATGCTATTAAATCCATCAAAGCCATTTGATGGCTATGATTCTTGGACTATCAGAGAAAAATGCAGGTATGTTCGCCTCTACAAACATCCAAAAATTGCACATGTCAACTATTCCCATCAAAATATTTCAAAATCTATCCAATAATCTTTCCTTTATATTTTGATATATAATGACGAGCTTCGCATTTATCAAAAATCTGAAATAAAAAATAGGATTCACCATTCTCGTTTTTGATTTATCTTGAACATCTCAAAATAGTCGAAAACTGACCCTTTTCCGAGTGGAGACTGGGGCGAGTCAGATGAAAATCGCAATTTCGCTACTCAAAAATGAGTAAAAAGTGAAAATTGGTTTTGAATATTTTTCTTATTTAGTTTCCGAAAGAAAAATGCCTAAACTTCGTTAGTTCCATGCTTTTAGTTGCATGCGAAGAAAAATGCGCAGTGCAAAACACTGAGGGAATTACCTTAAATTAAATCTTCGGCTTTTCTAAAACTAGTTACGGTTGGAGAATTTTGTTTTCATCAATTTACATTTTCCACCAGAAAAACATTATCTGAAGCTAGTGAGCATTACATGCGCAACATTTTAGTGGTTAAACGTCAATCACAAAGATAATTTATTCATCTCACATGAATTCTGAACCTGTTTAATGCGCTACAATTGTCAAAAGTGACAAACCTTGCATATATATACCGAATCCCTAAAACAATTTAGCGAGATTGCATAAACTATTGCATAAACTTTGACCCTTTTATGCATATATACAAGTACTGATATCAAAAGTATATCTACATTTATGGGATACCATCCCTGATAGCTTTTTTCGAGTTGTATATCACTAGGGCTTTGTGAAAACAATATCAGGAAAGATATCCACCTATACGTATACATGTTTACAAAAAGGTTGGATTTGAATATATATGCGTATATATAAGCAGTGACTAATATGACTATTAAAGAATGGTGTATAATAGCGCAGCACAGTCGTGACGTCATAAAAACGAAGACAAAGGCGAAATTCGGACAAACAAACTTACAAGTTTACTTTCAGCAGATAATTTCACAGCCGATCGCAGTTGATCTTAGTTTACATGGGTTATTATTGTAACTTTAAGTAAAAATAATAAAATCGGTTCGTATAATCATCGTAGCGGTTAAACAGAATGCAATGTTTGTCTGAATCTTTAAGCTATTTTTAGAATCAGTGCGCTGCGCTATTGGTGCAAACTTCGCTAATGAACCGAAACTGAAGCTATTCAAAAAAGCATCTAATATGTTATGCTGCAAAGGCATTTAGAAATGTTTTGGCGTAAGTGTTAGAGATTATTCGCTCATACGGCATATGTGAGTATAAAAAGCCATTCAGGAAAGCTCTCTTGTTCGTAATAACATAACTATTTCGTCTATCACTCTTCTTTCTCCTGAAAAATGCCAAATGACAGTGACAGTGACAGTGACAGTGCAGTGACAGTGACAGTGACAGTGACAGTGACAGCGATAGCAATAGCAATAGCGATAGAGATAGCGAATTGTACATTTTATGGTTATGCTAGGATTGGTATTGTTACAGTAGGCTTTAGAAAGTACAATATCGATCTGTGTAACATGGAACCTATTGTGGTTTATCTATCTGTATTGTACATTAGATGGTTAGACTACCATTGGTACTGTTACAGTAGGCTGTAGAAAGTACATCATCTGTGTAACATGGAACCTATTGTGGTTTATCTATCTGTATTGTACATTGGATGGTTAGACTACCATTGGTACTGTTACAGTAGGCTGTAGAAAGTACATCATCTGTGTAACATGGAACCTATTGTGGTTTATCTATACTAGCTGTATTTTACATTGGATGGTAATGCTATTATTTTCAAAGTCACAATAGCCTGAAGAATAAACTTCCTCTGTTTCAATAAACATGGGCCATCCAAATCTATCATTCTTTCGAAAGAGGCAAGTTGCATCACGAGATTTATCAGGATAATAAGAATCGTGGTTACGCAGTGTCACTCTGAGAAAAGATAAGAAGACAATGTTGTATTTAAGCAATAGAAAACTTTTTCCGTGTTTACATAGCCTGATAGCAACACGAGGGGAGGTTGGGAGAATTCGAGACAGTTATACAAACCCGAGACGTAGTCGAGGGTTTGCATAACTGTCGAGAATTCTTCCAACCCCCCGAGTGTTGCTATCAGGCTATGTAAACACAGAGAAAAAAGTTTTCTATTGCTTTTATAAAATAAATACTAAGGGAAAACATTACCACTTGCAAGAAAATAAATCTTTATTTGAATTTGATTCTCATATCAAAATACAAATTCTCCATAAATCACGAACTTCGATCGTTAGCCAATCAAATTTCGTGTAATAAACGCCAAGGAGGCAAATGTGAAGCGAGAAAGAATCGCTAGCTATTTTAAACATTTATCATTCTAAAACTTTAAAACAAATACAAAGAAATGTCCAAAGATTGAATAGAAATCTTAATAAAAGATTTCAGAATTGATTATCTTTACGAAAGTGGTCAAAAGTGGATAACAAGTGTCACTGTGAATGGAATTCTCGGTTGAAAGAAACGTGGTTTTGCTCAATTTGACAGCCAGAAAACATGGCAGCGAAGTTGATTGTTTCGTCTTGCCTCGAGAAGATATTTTGTGGAGCTGAAGAGCTATCGCTGGAAAAAGTTTGAAGCTGCTGACTGTTTCCTTGAAATACTTGTATTCCTTATCGGGCGGTGCATTTAAATCATGAGAAAGCACGTCGCTGAACAACCGCAGCTGTCCTGACGGAGGACGTGTGTTGTAGCTCCTGAGGGAATTCTCTTTGCGGTGACCAACGAGAGATTGTCATGATATTACGATCAGAAAGACCTGCATGAGACCATAGGGTTATGCCTGTGGCCCTGACACAAGTCAAAATTTGGAACTTTGTCTTCAAAATACATTTTTGGGGGCGTTTTTTTCCTCGAAAGAAACTGTAAATTTTTAATTTTTGAACTTGTACCGGGAAAACACGAAAGTTGTGACGTCACAACTGTGTTTACATACCCTCATGCAAACATGGCTATCAACCAATCACAGCGTGCGTACTATTTAATTTATTTTATAAAATGATTTAATATCATTGTCCCGTCTATAATGTAAACGTATGATCCCCCTTAGACATACATATATGTTTTACGGCCATTTGGCATACAGTGTATTTTGAGGACCACCTTATCCTGAATGACAAAGTGAGCCTTGTGAACACTTCAAGGATATATCAACTGTAAAACCGACGGCAACCCATTCACCATAGCAAAACTTAATTAAATTGGAAATAAATTTCAAATCCCCAGATTTACTTGAAGAACAAGGAGTTTATGGATCAAATTGTATGTCAGGGCCCGGTTGTACGAAGGGTGGATAGCGCTATCCGAGGGATAAATTAATTGCATAACATCATCGACTTATTCACTGGATAAGCCCCGGATTTATCCGCTGGATAGCGCTGTCCACCCTTCGTACGTACAACCGGGCCCTGGTAATTACATTTTAATTGCAGATTAATCTTTATATACGTCACCAATCGCCACCAATCTTATAATCAAATACGGCTGATAATTCGACATATGAAACACCCTTAAACTGATTCGTACATGATTCATTCCGTTAAAGCCAGGTACAAAATCTATTCTTCGAAAAAATATATATAACTGGTCCTGGTTAGCTGTTTACGTGACAGAGTACTGGTTAGCAACTAACTAACAGCACTATCAGGCTAAATATAATACTACTGGAACTTGAAACTTAAAACACTGCGTCAATCATTGTTAATCAGGTATTCAATCATTCAATTAAATTTCTATGTTCACTAGATGAAGTTCGTAAAACAACGGCCGATTGCGCTTTTGTTACTTCCTGTATATGCTAGCCTCCTGCGCAGCCGCTGTGAGGCGCTTCCGGCTTCCTTCATTCCCCCACTAGCGTCTGCTCCAACTTGAACAACGTTCCTTTCTACGAATTTAACCAATCAGAGATAGCCCCACAAAAGCTTGTGGGTGCGACCTTGGCCTTGGCCGTGTTTGACTTCGACATGTATGGATGAGTATGAGCAGCAGTAAGGGGGACTCGCGGTCAATGTCAAAGATTTACGGGTTTTACAGGCGGTTTAAGGAAGGCGCCGGCAGCGGGAATAAGCCGCGCGATAAGTCCTTACTGCTGCTAGTTGTCGAACCGCAAACGGAGGTTAAAATATCCTTTACATATAGATGGACACCATCACAAGCATTCGAAATAAAACTGTGCGCCGACTGCGAACTCAGGTGTTGGATCGCCTGGATGCGGACTTTGCCTTCACAACATTTATGGAGGGAGATACGGACGAGACGATGACAGAAGAAAGGGCTGAAAGAATAATTAACTTAATACCCGAAGGTAACTACCGGTTGGAGCTAACGTTCATAAAGTATTTAGACGGCGAGTGGATGATAGAAAAGGGGCGCAATCCTATCAGGGCGTCTGGTAAGAAGGACCTGTTTGTCTTAAACGAAAACACACGCCCGGGAGCATTGGTAGGAATAGACATGCTGTTCTACGAGGTTGCTTACCCGGTTACCGTAGTCATTTACGGTGCGTACGAGATAAAGACGCCAGACGTTAAGAAGTTGAAACCGATGCGACATCCCGGTAACTGCGTAGGGAAGTTAGTAAGAGAGTTCTTTGAAGACTCCTCTCGGGGCGGTAAACTGACTTTAAAGAGAAGAGAAGCCATCAGGAAATGGGAAAAAGATACTAATAGGACCGGAGGGTCGATAGACAACATCAAGAAGTTAGAAACGGCGCTGGAGAGGCGAATCCATGTGAAAGATATTACCGACGGCTTCATTTACTCCGGGACGCATAAGTACGGCGGCCGTGGTGCGCCTATCGTAATTTACCAACACAACGGGCATGCGTGGCGAGAACTTAGATTCCCACGAAAAAAAGAAACCAAGGTCTACAAGGAGTCGCCACTTGCAGATTTAATCCACGAGAACTCCGTTTGGCTAATGGATTCAGAAGGAAGTCAGTTTATGACGCAAGACGGTACTCTTTACCGCCCCGAAGTTGAACACCAGCGCATCCAAAGCGCGTGCGAGACCTTAGGAGAAGACTTCTCAGACGAAGTGCTTAGCTCCCGTAGTTTGGACTTTCTGGCTGCCAAGAAAAGAAACGGCTGGAAACCCACGCCGGCAGAGTTCAAAGACGTAGCCAAAGCATGCGTAGAACACGGCCACGGAGGCCTATGGAACATGGAGTACGACGAAGACGAATACGTGTCGCTGGATATGAAACATTGCTATCCTGCCAGTTTCAAAGGCCTCGGCGATTGTAAGGAATATTACGACCGTTACGGACATCCAGACTCCCAATTCTTCCGCGTTTCGTTAGACGGTCACTACGACGCCCCAGCAACTGGATTCGTACGATTAACGTCTTGGAAGTTGGCTAAAGACTTACATCCCATAATTTACGCGTGGTACGGGAAGCATCTACAAGAGAAAGAATGGATACCCGTACCTCTATTGAAGTTCTTTGAAGAGCGCCAGCTTTTAAAATACACGGCGCATGAAGCCATACTTTGTCATAGCGCCTTTACACAATGGCTCCCAGAGCACAACCCCACAGCGCGAATTGTTATAGGTAAATTCACACAGGGCGCTAAAGAAGGAGAAAAACATATGCAGCGACGCCTGATAACAGACGAAGGAGAGTTAAGCTTCCTTATTAAGCGCGCCCATGAACAAGGAACAATGGTGTCTGTGGAGAAATGGGACTACTTCATAGAAGGTCAGAAAGAACAGAAATGGAATGCATTGTGTTACTACCAAGACCATCGACCGCAATATTACCACCTGCGTGCGAGTATGTTAGCATATGCGCATATTAACCTTCTCGCGATGCTGCTGCGGTTCGACAAAGAGGACATCCCGCGCGTAGCCACGGATTCCCTATACGTGAAACCGCACGTCTTAGAAAAGATGCAAGAATTCTACACCGACGATGAATTAGCAGAAAGTGGCCAATGGCGCGTCAAAGACGAAGAAATAAAAGCCTGGAGAGAACGCGTAGAATATCACGGAGAAAATACTTGGGGCGTCGTAATGCCCACAATGAGGCCCATGCCAACCGTAAAGGACCCCATTTCCTACCAACGCTTCTCTTACCTTTACGGTACGGGAGGCAGCGGTAAGACTACGCGTGTGTTAGAACTCTTTCCGGCCTTAAAGGTGCTAACGCCAACGCATCGTTTGGAAAGAGAACTCTGCGAAATGGGCCACGACGCGCAGACCTACCACAGCTTCTTTCGTTGGAATGGCCAAAAGTGGGTACCAGAAGCCATCCACGACATACCTCCGGTGATACTTTGGGATGAGATTTGCACCGTACCTTTGGAAATCCTCAAAGAATTCGTAGACTTCCTCCGCGGGAAATGTCAAGTAATATTCGCCGGAGATCCATGCCAGCCTCCTCCAATAGCCGGAGAGATGCCCCACGAATGGCTAAAGGGGTTCGTAGACCATGCGGAGGAAATTAACACCGACTACCGCAGCAAGGATCAAGTAAGAAACCTGAAAGCGGAATTAAGGGGCCTTAGTGACGCCGAGCAATGCAAGACGCTGCGCAAACGCGTACGAGCGAAGAAATACGAAGACTTCCTTTACACGTGGCATCCAAAGGATCTGGTGCTGAGCAGCAAACGCGCAGCACAGTCTCGCATACAAAAGGATTTGCTAAATATACACCGAGAGCGCTTCCCTACGCATCCCGTACCTGTTTGTTATAAACCCCACGACACCCGCATGCAAAAAAGAGACGTCTGGGTACCTGGTACCGACATCCAACTGCAGAACGCAGTAACGCATGATAAAGCCTGGGTACCCATAGAAAAGGTGGAAAGAATTACCTCCCATCCAGACTGGCGCTTGGGTTATTGCATGACAGTCCATAGTGCGCAGGGGCTTACCATAAAAGAAACCTTATGGATCATAGACCAGCGGCTGTGTTGGAGCAACCTTATCTACACCGCCGTAAGTCGTGTGGAGTATGCCAAACAGTTAAAAAGAGCCTGGGGTCCGCAATTGCGCTACGATAAGACCCCAGAAGACGTAGCCAAAGAGAACATTGCTAAGAAACTCCTTCGCTACAAGCGGCACGACGAAGAAAAAAATATGACGTTCGACCTATGCGTGGACGACGTCTATAAGAAAGGGGCAAGGTGTGCCAAATGTAACATACCTCTACTATGGAGGTTTGACCCGAATGACGATCAACAGTTCTCCGTGGATCGTATCAACAACAAGCGCGGCCATTGCAGAGGCAACGTAAGACTGACATGCCTAGAGTGTAATCGGGCGCGTGGAGCAGCACTACTCTGAGTCTTTGGGGACTATGAGCAGCTCTTCCATGACAAATCCACGACTCGGGCCATTTAGGTAATACAACACGGGTTGCCCTTCCTTGGTGACGGACTTTGAAATCTCATAGGTTTCCAAAGACCAGTTAGGATCCGTGGCTCTCTTGCTGCCACCTTCGAGTTCCCCCGGCTGATAGAGGTATCTGACCACTATGTCGCGGGGTAGCTTTTTTTCCTTCAGTCCGACCGCCCTCGAACTTCTGACGTAGGACTTGTGTTCCACGTGTTTCTTTTTTATGGCATCCTTGGGTTTCATTCCCGTAGCCCTGGCCGCCTCGTTGTTCAAAGCCGCGACGACCTGGGGGAGCCTCTGGGTCCATTCCCTGTTGCGTTTGGAGGGATCTTCCAGCTCTTTCCAATACTGGTACCCAAAGAGACGCTCGGCCAGGGTCTTATTGAATCTTTCGACAATGCTTTGACCCCTGTGGTACTCTGCCTCGGCTCTCCTAATTTTAGTGTCGTGGTCTTTCAGGGTTTTGGTAACCACGCCCATAAACTCTGTCCCCGCATCCACTTGCAGCAGCTTAGGCCATTTCAAGACGCGCTTATAAATCCTACCTAGGGCTTCTGCGACTTCCCCAGAATCCTTGCTGGTTATGGGTTCGGCGTCCTTGTATCTGCTTGCGATATCGACTACGGTCAAAGCGTATCTATAGGTCTTTTTTCTCACCTTGTCGTGCGGCAAGAAAAGCAAATCCGCCTGATGAACTTCATTGGGGGTATTTACGGTAAAGCTGGGCCTGGGAATGTACTTGGGCACGGGAAGATAAACCTGCCAGAGGGTTTGTTTTCTTAGCCAGTTCTTAGCCGTTTCATCTGATACCCTGGCCGCGGTCGCGAGTTTCTTGATGGCCGACGCTCCTTTCCAATAGCCTTCAGGCCCATAGTAAATCCTCTTGAGTTTGTCCTCTACGCGGCCCATTATATGAATTCCAAAACAAGATTGATCTTTCGCCCGTTGAAATCCGCCGTCTTTCCGTCCACCTTAATGGCGATGTTTATGCTTTCTACCAAATTAGACAAGTCATAGCTCAAAGAAATGGGAGTGTATTCTTCTGGGTCAAATGGATTACCTTTGGGCAGAAACTTGGACATAAGAGAAGACTTTTCTCCATTGTTGTAACTATGGACCAAGTCGCAATAGACTTCGTAAGAGGATGCGACTTTCCATTTCACAGGTATGGCTGTGTCGGTAATTGTCTTGCCCGAGGCACATAATAAAGATCCCAATGGGTCAGACTTTCCAAAAGTTACTGAATAGTTTGGCATATTATGTTTGAAGGTCATTTCGTGCGGCAATCCTGTGGTGAGCGTATAACCGTGTTTTGCTAATTCCTTAGCAAGGGTGATTGGTGTGTAATGTCCATCGGGCAGCAATACGCCTTGATAATTGCCGCCGCCTTTATGCTCAGTGACCAAGGCATTGACTAAATTATACCAAGAATTGTACAAAGAGCAACTAACCAGCCGAACCTTATGGGCTTTAATGGGGGGATTCAAATAAGTGGTAAAGTTATTCTTGTCGCTTTCCAAAAAGACGATCATATATTTCAGGAAACACAGTTTCCTTCGTTAGAGCAGATACGCCAAAGCTACGCCTCCGGCCAGCCCTGCGACTCCTACGAAGACCAACTCATTGTCTTTTTGTTTCTTAGAAGGCTGATAGTAATTCTTAAACTGAGGCCTTTTTAACCCCGTTAATGCCGCGGGGTGTGCTTGCGCATAGAGCTTAAAGGCGTAGTCTGTATTTTCGAAGTTCTTATCCGCCTGCATTTTGTCTTGGTAATTCTTATCCAACCAATCCCTGTAAGCTTGTCTTTTTTCATTCCAAGCTGCCACGTCTCGCTGATATTTCTCCAGCGCTAAATCATGCCTTTTCCTTTCGGCGGCCAAATCTCCGCTGCGATCACCTCTAACTAATCTATCTAAATACTGACCACCATAATTAGCTCCAGTGAATGCTAAAGCTGCAATAACTCCACCTGCGACCACGCTAGCCATTATATATTAGAAAATCACAGGGATTTTCGCGAGTTATGTCGTTGGCAGGTACTTTTCCTTCCGTAGGTAATCCTTTACCATGATAGCCCCGCCTACGGCAGCGGTCATCTTAGCAAAATTAGCGAAGCTCTTGCTTGGGTCTTCAGTAAAGTCTTCTTTGAGCACTTTCTTACCTACCCAACCAATACCCGCAACAATAGAAGTAATGATAGCTGCTTCTTCAACAGTTTTCAATAACGCGGTTGACATTATATTACAAAGCAAGAAGGTTATTACTCCATTTCAGGGATCTTACTTTTTCTAACAGCCGGTTCCACAGGTGCGTGCACGGGCGCGTGATATGTTGGTGGTTCTACTTTTGGCTTCGTAGCCCGCCATTGTAAGTAAAGGCTGCCTGCTGCTATAGCAACTCCTAACGCGCCAGTAGGCGGGGCTATCATGGTAAAGGATTACCTACGGAAGGAAAAGTACCTGCCAACGACATAACTCGCGAAAATCCCTGTGATTTTCTAATATATAATGGCTAGCGTGGTCGCAGGTGGAGTTATTGCAGCTTTAGCATTCACTGGAGCTAATTATGGTGGTCAGTATTTAGATAGATTAGTTAGAGGTGATCGCAGCGGAGATTTGGCCGCCGAAAGGGAAAGGCATGATTTAGCGCTGGAGAAATATCAGCGAGACGTGGCAGCTTGGAATGAAAAAAGACAAGCTTACAGGGATTGGTTGGATAAGAATTACCAAGACAAAATGCAGGCGGATAAGAACTTCGAAAATACAGACTACGCCTTTAAGCTCTATGCGCAAGCACACCCCGCGGCATTAACGGGGTTAAAAAGGCCTCAGTTTAAGAATTACTATCAGCCTTCTAAGAAACAAAAAGACAATGAGTTGGTCTTCGTAGGAGTCGCAGGGCTGGCCGGAGGCGTAGCTTTGGCGTATCTGCTCTAACGAAGGAAACTGTGTTTCCTGAAATATATGATCGTCTTTTTGGAAAGCGACAAGAATAACTTTACCACTTATTTGAATCCCCCCATTAAAGCCCATAAGGTTCGGCTGGTTAGTTGCTCTTTGTACAATTCTTGGTATAATTTAGTCAATGCCTTGGTCACTGAGCATAAAGGCGGCGGCAATTATCAAGGCGTATTGCTGCCCGATGGACATTACACACCAATCACCCTTGCTAAGGAATTAGCAAAACACGGTTATACGCTCACCACAGGATTGCCGCACGAAATGACCTTCAAACATAATATGCCAAACTATTCAGTAACTTTTGGAAAGTCTGACCCATTGGGATCTTTATTATGTGCCTCGGGCAAGACAATTACCGACACAGCCATACCTGTGAAATGGAAAGTCGCATCCTCTTACGAAGTCTATTGCGACTTGGTCCATAGTTACAACAATGGAGAAAAGTCTTCTCTTATGTCCAAGTTTCTGCCCAAAGGTAATCCATTTGACCCAGAAGAATACACTCCCATTTCTTTGAGCTATGACTTGTCTAATTTGGTAGAAAGCATAAACATCGCCATTAAGGTGGACGGAAAGACGGCGGATTTCAACGGGCGAAAGATCAATCTTGTTTTGGAATTCATATAATGGGCCGCGTAGAGGACAAACTCAAGAGGATTTACTATGGGCCTGAAGGCTATTGGAAAGGAGCGTCGGCCATCAAGAAACTCGCGACCGCGGCCAGGGTATCAGATGAAACGGCTAAGAACTGGCTAAGAAAACAAACCCTCTGGCAGGTTTATCTTCCCGTGCCCAAGTACATTCCCAGGCCCAGCTTTACCGTAAATACCCCCAATGAAGTTCATCAGGCGGATTTGCTTTTCTTGCCGCACGACAAGGTGAGAAAAAAGACCTATAGATACGCTTTGACCGTAGTCGATATCGCAAGCAGATACAAGGACGCCGAACCCATAACCAGCAAGGATTCTGGGGAAGTCGCAGAAGCCCTAGGTAGGATTTATAAGCGCGTCTTGAAATGGCCTAAGCTGCTGCAAGTGGATGCGGGGACAGAGTTTATGGGCGTGGTTACCAAAACCCTGAAAGACCACGACACTAAAATTAGGAGAGCCGAGGCAGAGTACCACAGGGGTCAAAGCATTGTCGAAAGATTCAATAAGACCCTGGCCGAGCGTCTCTTTGGGTACCAGTATTGGAAAGAGCTGGAAGATCCCTCCAAACGCAACAGGGAATGGACCCAGAGGCTCCCCCAGGTCGTCGCGGCTTTGAACAACGAGGCGGCCAGGGCTACGGGAATGAAACCCAAGGATGCCATAAAAAAGAAACACGTGGAACACAAGTCCTACGTCAGAAGTTCGAGGGCGGTCGGACTGAAGGAAAAAAAGCTACCCCGCGACATAGTGGTCAGATACCTCTATCAGCCGGGGGAACTCGAAGGTGGCAGCAAGAGAGCCACGGATCCTAACTGGTCTTTGGAAACCTATGAGATTTCAAAGTCCGTCACCAAGGAAGGGCAACCCGTGTTGTATTACCTAAATGGCCCGAGTCGTGGATTTGTCATGGAAGAGCTGCTCATAGTCCCCAAAGACTCAGAGTAGTGCTGCTCCACGCGCCCGATTACACTCTAGGCATGTCAGTCTTACGTTGCCTCTGCAATGGCCGCGCTTGTTGTTGATACGATCCACGGAGAACTGTTGATCGTCATTCGGGTCAAACCTCCATAGTAGAGGTATGTTACATTTGGCACACCTTGCCCCTTTCTTATAGACGTCGTCCACGCATAGGTCGAACGTCATATTTTTTTCTTCGTCGTGCCGCTTGTAGCGAAGGAGTTTCTTAGCAATGTTCTCTTTGGCTACGTCTTCTGGGGTCTTATCGTAGCGCAATTGCGGACCCCAGGCTCTTTTTAACTGTTTGGCATACTCCACACGACTTACGGCGGTGTAGATAAGGTTGCTCCAACACAGCCGCTGGTCTATGATCCATAAGGTTTCTTTTATGGTAAGCCCCTGCGCACTATGGACTGTCATGCAATAACCCAAGCGCCAGTCTGGATGGGAGGTAATTCTTTCCACCTTTTCTATGGGTACCCAGGCTTTATCATGCGTTACTGCGTTCTGCAGTTGGATGTCGGTACCAGGTACCCAGACGTCTCTTTTTTGCATGCGGGTGTCGTGGGGTTTATAACAAACAGGTACGGGATGCGTAGGGAAGCGCTCTCGGTGTATATTTAGCAAATCCTTTTGTATGCGAGACTGTGCTGCGCGTTTGCTGCTCAGCACCAGATCCTTTGGATGCCACGTGTAAAGGAAGTCTTCGTATTTCTTCGCTCGTACGCGTTTGCGCAGCGTCTTGCATTGCTCGGCGTCACTAAGGCCCCTTAATTCCGCTTTCAGGTTTCTTACTTGATCCTTGCTGCGGTAGTCGGTGTTAATTTCCTCCGCATGGTCTACGAACCCCTTTAGCCATTCGTGGGGCATCTCTCCGGCTATTGGAGGAGGCTGGCATGGATCTCCGGCGAATATTACTTGACATTTCCCGCGGAGGAAGTCTACGAATTCTTTGAGGATTTCCAAAGGTACGGTGCAAATCTCATCCCAAAGTATCACCGGAGGTATGTCGTGGATGGCTTCTGGTACCCACTTTTGGCCATTCCAACGAAAGAAGCTGTGGTAGGTCTGCGCGTCGTGGCCCATTTCGCAGAGTTCTCTTTCCAAACGATGCGTTGGCGTTAGCACCTTTAAGGCCGGAAAGAGTTCTAACACACGCGTAGTCTTACCGCTGCCTCCCGTACCGTAAAGGTAAGAGAAGCGTTGGTAGGAAATGGGGTCCTTTACGGTTGGCATGGGCCTCATTGTGGGCATTACGACGCCCCAAGTATTTTCTCCGTGATATTCTACGCGTTCTCTCCAGGCTTTTATTTCTTCGTCTTTGACGCGCCATTGGCCACTTTCTGCTAATTCATCGTCGGTGTAGAATTCTTGCATCTTTTCTAAGACGTGCGGTTTCACGTATAGGGAATCCGTGGCTACGCGCGGGATGTCCTCTTTGTCGAACCGCAGCAGCATCGCGAGAAGGTTAATATGCGCATATGCTAACATACTCGCACGCAGGTGGTAATATTGCGGTCGATGGTCTTGGTAGTAACACAATGCATTCCATTTCTGTTCTTTCTGACCTTCTATGAAGTAGTCCCATTTCTCCACAGACACCATTGTTCCTTGTTCATGGGCGCGCTTAATAAGGAAGCTTAACTCTCCTTCGTCTGTTATCAGGCGTCGCTGCATATGTTTTTCTCCTTCTTTAGCGCCCTGTGTGAATTTACCTATAACAATTCGCGCTGTGGGGTTGTGCTCTGGGAGCCATTGTGTAAAGGCGCTATGACAAAGTATGGCTTCATGCGCCGTGTATTTTAAAAGCTGGCGCTCTTCAAAGAACTTCAATAGAGGTACGGGTATCCATTCTTTCTCTTGTAGATGCTTCCCGTACCACGCGTAAATTATGGGATGTAAGTCTTTAGCCAACTTCCAAGACGTTAATCGTACGAATCCAGTTGCTGGGGCGTCGTAGTGACCGTCTAACGAAACGCGGAAGAATTGGGAGTCTGGATGTCCGTAACGGTCGTAATATTCCTTACAATCGCCGAGGCCTTTGAAACTGGCAGGATAGCAATGTTTCATATCCAGCGACACGTATTCGTCTTCGTCGTACTCCATGTTCCATAGGCCTCCGTGGCCGTGTTCTACGCATGCTTTGGCTACGTCTTTGAACTCTGCCGGCGTGGGTTTCCAGCCGTTTCTTTTCTTGGCAGCCAGAAAGTCCAAACTACGGGAGCTAAGCACTTCGTCTGAGAAGTCTTCTCCTAAGGTCTCGCACGCGCTTTGGATGCGCTGGTGTTCAACTTCGGGGCGGTAAAGAGTACCGTCTTGCGTCATAAACTGACTTCCTTCTGAATCCATTAGCCAAACGGAGTTCTCGTGGATTAAATCTGCAAGTGGCGACTCCTTGTAGACCTTGGTTTCTTTTTTTCGTGGGAATCTAAGTTCTCGCCACGCATGCCCGTTGTGTTGGTAAATTACGATAGGCGCACCACGGCCGCCGTACTTATGCGTCCCGGAGTAAATGAAGCCGTCGGTAATATCTTTCACATGGATTCGCCTCTCCAGCGCCGTTTCTAACTTCTTGATGTTGTCTATCGACCCTCCGGTCCTATTAGTATCTTTTTCCCATTTCCTGATGGCTTCTCTTCTCTTTAAAGTCAGTTTACCGCCCCGAGAGGAGTCTTCAAAGAACTCTCTTACTAACTTCCCTACGCAGTTACCGGGGTGTCGCATCGGTTTCAACTTCTTAACGTCTGGCGTCTTTATCTCGTACGCACCGTAAATGACTACGGTAACCGGGTAAGCAACCTCGTAGAACAGCATGTCTATTCCTACCAATGCTCCCGGGCGTGTGTTTTCGTTTAAGACAAACAGGTCCTTCTTACCAGACGCCCTGATAGGATTGCGCCCCTTTTCTATCATCCACTCGCCGTCTAAATACTTTATGAACGTTAGCTCCAACCGGTAGTTACCTTCGGGTATTAAGTTAATTATTCTTTCAGCCCTTTCTTCTGTCATCGTCTCGTCCGTATCTCCCTCCATAAATGTTGTGAAGGCAAAGTCCGCATCCAGGCGATCCAACACCTGAGTTCGCAGTCGGCGCACAGTTTTATTTCGAATGCTTGTGATGGTGTCCATCTATATGTAAAGGATATTTTAACCTCCGTTTGCGGTTCGACAACTAGCAGCAGTAAGGACTTATCGCGCGGCTTATTCCCGCTGCCGGCGCCTTCCTTAAACCGCCTGTAAAACCCGTAAATCTTTGACATTGACCGCGAGTCCCCCTTACTGCTGCTGTATGATAGAAAAGTAAGCCATAAAAAAGGCCATAGATACCACAATTCCAAATTCCAGAAAAGAAAGAGGCTTTTGTGAATCTTCCCACCGATTCAGGAAAATCACTAGTTTTTCAGGCTTAAAAGAGAAAGTAAATTTGATCAATGAACTCGTGGCATACAAACGTCTATGTGACTAAGTGAGGTTGAAAACAAAGAATGAGTAGAGGCCGGACAGTCTGCAGTTGTATATGCAGGCCCGTAGCATGGTGAAAAATTCATGTATTCTATGTATTCTGTCTCCCACATGGATAAGACCTCAAAACTAGAGGCTATTTTTGGATTGCTGACGATATTTTTTTACTGCTAATATATAAATATCAGTTTGAAAAAGATTTACATATATAAGATTTACATATATATTACATATATTTATATATTTACATATATTTATATATTTACATATATTTATATATTTACATATATTTTTATATTTTTATATATTTTAAATGTAAACATTTAAAAGAAAAACATTGAAACTTTTCCTTAATAAGTCAAGTGCATTTTAACATTTTAAAGAAATGCTCGTCAAAATGGGACTGTTTAGTTAATGAAATGTTATTTACTGAAACCCAGTTTAAATGTGCAAAGTGACTCTATTCGGGCTAAAGTATTTTATTAGTGTTTTTTTATTTTTCTTTCTTTGTTCGTCATGTTATCATAGTTTTTCGTTTTCACACCTTTTTATACTCATTATTATTCATGTATATAAGTCAACGTTTTCTTAGCTTTAACACTTGATAATGACGTTCTGTTAACATCGTAACGTCAGGTTATATTAGGTTTTTTAGTAAAGTTTTATCGCTGAATTTTATCTTAAAATGCTACAAAAAGCCGCTTCTTATCCAGATTTACATATCACCTAGCAATTTGATTGGCTAATAGAAATCGAAGTAGAAAGGAATGTTGTTCGAGTTGATTCAGACGCTAGTGGGGGAATTACGGGAACCTGAAGCGCCTCACAGCGGCTGTGCAGGAGGATAGTGTATGCGGTATTACTAATAATAGGGCAAATTGAAAAAAAAAAAAACGTTTTACAGTCATTTTTATCATGCGAGACAGGTCGTATTCCGTGCATGAGGGTAAACACTTTAAACCAGAGAGCACGGCTAAATGAGTGGTTTGAAATCGTTGTAATAATGCATATATACGACTACCCACCTGAAAAATACAGATATTTCATCATTGTCTAGCACTACCATACTATAGTCATGGGTTGGAACTTCGACATGTAGATATATTGCCAAGTATCCTCGATTATCTCTTTCTCCATTAGGATATATCTGCAAATACCAACAGCAACCGCACAACCAGAACGTAGGACTTCTGAAGTAATGCAGATTCCGTTTCTTGACCTGGAGTTTGAGATCATGTATGGTCCAAGTGTAGGTATCGGGAATTTCAGCTTTAATTTGCTCAAGACGTTTCTTAGGAAGCAATAAAAAACAAAGCATTCAAAATGACTATATTATTCAAATTAACCATTAGATTCCCTTAATGATCTGATTCCGCTTGACTCGACTCTTTTTAACAAATCGTTCATAGAGTTCATTGACTGTTTTCTTATTGATCATAGAGTGACGTTTTCAAAATGTTCAAAACTCAAGTGGAACCACGATTGCAGCGACGTCATCTTTGTTCAATAAGAGGACAGACAATGAAAATCTATAAGCGATTTGTTTTTCTTAAACAATAAAATAAACTGAAACATCTAAAAACAAGGAAAAAGTTTAAAAGAAAAACGTTTCGAGCGAGCAATCCGTCATCTGTCCACTTATTGATCATAAGAGGCATGTCAGCCATCAGATTGCGAGAATACGCTTAGCAAATAGAGGTTCCTTTTTTATGGTTTGTACTCTTATCGAACATGGAATGACGTCTGCATGTAATTCAAACTCGACCCAAACTCAAACCACAAGCGCAGCGAGTAGCGGTTTCACTGCAATGACTGGATCATATACTAACGCCATTCCTTGTTCGATAAGAGTACACTCCATAGAAAAGGTACCTCGAGTTGTTTTCTACCAAAAAAAAAATCACTAGCGCGCATTTTTTCGACTTTTCTTTAGTGATCAAAAGACCAACGAAAAGAGCGCGCGCTCGTTGACGTCAGCTTATTGATCTGTCCTTTTGCAGATGATAAAAAAATAACCAATCGTCACGCGATAAATTAACAGTTCGTGGTAAAATCTGTTATTGTAAAAATAGGATTTACTATGGAGGTTAATTTGCCATGGTTTACGCACCGCCATCAGCCCGCGAACAACAATACCACTATTTACAATGCCGTGCACTGATCGAGACGATGTAGTTACATGTTAGATTAATAGGCAGATATTCCACGAAAATTCGTTCAAAAATGTTTTTCGACTTGTCTCCATTTTAGTCTGTATGATAAGACTAGAAATGCTATTCAACTTACCGTATTTACTCGAATAAGCGCCCCGCGGCGCTTATTAAATTTTTCACGTCTAAAACGGGGCGCTTATTGGGGGGAGGCGTTTATTTGGGGGAGGCGCTTATTGGGGGGAGGCGCTTATTGGGGGAGGCGCTTATTGGGGGGAGGCGCTAATTCGGGGGAGGCGCTTATTGGGGGGAGGCGCTAATTCGGGGGAGGCGCTTATTCGGGGGAGGCGTTTATTCGGGGGAGGCGCTAATTCGGGGGAGGCGCTTATTGGGGGGAGGCGCTTATTGGGGGGAGGCGCTTATTGGGGGGAGGCGCTTATTGGGGGGAGGCGCTTATTGGGGGAGGCGCTTATTGGGGGAGGCGCTTATTGGGGGGAGGCGCTAATTCGGGGGAGGCGCTTATTGGGGGGAGGCGCTAATTCGGGGAAGGCGCTTATTCGGGGGAGGCGTTTATTCGGGGGAGGCGCTAATTCGGGGGAGGCGCTTATTGGGGGGAGGCGCTTATTGGGGGGAGGCGCTTATTGGGGGAGGCGCTTATTAGGGGGAGGCGCTAATTCGGGGGAGGCGCTTATTAATTTGTTTTGTCTAAAGGGGGCGCTTAGTCGAGGGAGGCGGTTATTCGAGTAAATATCTTCATTCAAGTCTGTAAGATAAATCTGACAGATTTTGTTGTTGTTGGCGGATTTTTCTACGTACCGAATAATCGAGGGCGAGAGGACTAATGTTGTTTTAGTCCACAAATCCAATTAGTCAGTCAAATATATAGATGCAAACAAGTTTTGAATTAAATGTTTAGGTTTTCAAAGCCGGCACTTTTCGCTACTAGTAGGATATAACTTGTAGCCTAGCAGCAGCTCCTCCACTCAGAACGCAGCATTGATTATAGACCACGAGTTGGATATGACTAAATACGGAAAGTCACAAATTTTCGAGATAGGTTTGTGAATGAGTTGGGCGACGATCGCGGGCGTACGCAAACAGAACCACCACGGCTGGGAAATCAAGCCTATCCATCTCAGAGCTCAGAACCCCTTCATATACATCACTTACACGCATCTAAATATTATTCGTTTAATCAGACATGAATATATTTCCCAGAATAGTTTTCAGCTGATCTCTACGTACCTCAAATGACATTTCTCTTGCCTTAACGTGGAATAACTCTTTACTCAGCTGTTCATTCTTACGAACAAGTGACTGATTCTGTTTCCTTAGCGACGAGCATTCCTTAGCAAGTAACATCATGTGTCCTGCCATGTTTTCTTGTACGTGTTTCTCAACATCTTGGCGCTCAACCTTCACTTCACATCCTTGCTCTTTATATGCACAGTCGACCAGACCCTTTGGACAGAAGTTTGACAGGTGATCAGCTAAATCAATCCTGTACAAAAAAGAATAAGTCAGTAAGTTAATCTGGCTATATCTTGTTATTTTGCGTTATTATTTAGATGTTATTATTGTTATCGTAAATTATATGTGTTAAATGAAATATTTGTTTACAAATAGAACTTTTATATCTCATAGGCGGCGCAACCGGGGAAGCTCTAGTACGCCCATCTGTCATTTAGATATATAGATGGAGAGGGCACCCCCCTCCCCTTTTGAAGCTGCTGCGCCGCCTCTGTATCAATAACTGAACACTATATTTTTACTATAGATGTTAACACCAGAACATGGAAATAGGATGGCACGGGGTCGATAGTAATTACCCCCTCTAAGAATAGGATACTTGCATTATAGCGTCATTTACTACCATGTTAGTTATTTCGTTATTTCATGGTTTTACCTTTTTATCTTTTTGATAAGCTCCTCACTGTTCCTACATTCGTTAGGACATGAAACGAGGGCCTGTAAGCATTCATTTGACTTGTGCTTCTCAAGATCTTTTCGTGGTAAATTAAGACCACATTCGCTGCAATCAATCAACTTCTGCTCGCATATCGTTTCATGGTCTTCCATATTTCTTCTCTGCATCTTTTCGTTGCATCCGTGTGGACATTGCACCTCCAGGAACGGACAAGTCTTTCTGTGTTGCAAAAGATTTTGTAGTTTGCCAATCCAATCACATCCTACTTTAAAGTCCCCAGCTGTGCATAGAGAAAATGAAGGAATTAAGCAAATTCAGTTTGTAATATATCGCTTTATTCAAAAATAATTTTACCAATCATAGTCAATCGATTCTCACATTTCCTCGGATTTTTGTAGTGATTGTCCGTCGAAACATCAAATTATAGTTATGTAAATCAATAAGGCGACAAGGGTTTTTCCCTCATATTTAGAAGAATAACTCCACAAAAACCTTCAAGTAAACCAAAAGAATCGCGCCTATATGCGTACTTGTAATACCCAGAAAAGCAGGGTTTTCTTATCGACTATGTTTCCAGCGTCGGTATTTCATTTCTCTTCATTTACCAGAACCACACGACAAACTAACAAGCGAACAAACGAAGACGTAAACAAGATCCTGACTATCTGTTGTAAACGAAGAAGAGTGCTTGCAAGGTTGCAAAATGACGGGAGACTTTTTTTTGCGCCAAAGAAGTTGAATTTCCAACCAAAATGTTCAATACATCCCAGTATTTTATAAACCGAGTGTTCATTAGTCATTTCGTGATTGACAAAGAACAAAATTTCTACTCCGCAAACGCCATGACCTGTCGAACTCCATACATTCCATTCCTTCATATGAACCACAAAACTTCAAGGTCAAAATGACGGGACTTGTTTTAAAAAAATTAAATTTCACAAATATTTTACCATTTCTAGATAGCGCATAATAAACAAATGATTGAAATTCGAGTGTTCATTGTCAGAAAGGCATAACGACATAAGAAATTGAACTTTGCTGGAACATTTGCCTATTTTGCTGCGGGGTAAGATTTGGGGGTCTGGAACCGAGTTTCAAAAATTAGAAGCAAACGACTAGATATTTCGACAAACCTCAATTAGATTTGCCCTTTTCACAGGTTACCTGACGTCAATTTTACAATGAAGTGTAACTTATGCATATGACACTCTATAATTATCCCTCTGGAGCAAATCAAGATCTTTTACTTTAATTAACTACTTTTCAGCATACCTTCAGTGCTTGCTGTATGTGATTCATCTACGTTAGCCACACCATCTTGGGGATGGCAGTACACATCAAGATTATCTATGATTCCCCTGACCGTTAATAAACGAACAAGCTGCTTTTCTTCAAGTGACCCGTTATCCAGTGGGCATTTCTTGTTCGTCTTTAGCCATGTTGTTATGCAATCTTTGCAGAATGTGTGGCCATCTTTACAGCTCACAGGATCTTCAAATACTTCATGGCTTGGAGGATTAAGGCAAAGAAAACAAAGTAGTTTTACCTTTTTTGTCATAGGTTTACTGCACGCGCATGCTACTAGTTCAAGCGTCAAACCGTCAGCAGACAGTTAGACTAACATCTAATCATTCTACCAATCCACCAAACAAGCCAAGCCAACCCACCTATCCACTTACCCACTTACCCACTTAATAATGACGATGATGATGATGATGATGATGATGATGATAATAATAATGATTACAATAAAAATAAAAATGATGATGATGATAATAATAATGATAATAAAATAATAATAATAATAATAATATTAATAACAATCAGTAGCTTTAATAATGCATTATCGTAGGATCCTAGCCAAAGAATGTAATCAAAATCTATATATACAATATCTAAATATATTTGCAACAAATTAATAAATAAAATTAAAAAAAAGAGAAAAAGAACTATATATAATAATAATAACAATAATAATAGCAGCAGCAGCAGCAGCAGCAGCAGCGGTGGCGGTGGCGGTGGCGGTGGCGGTGGCGGTGGCGGTGGCGGTGGCGGTAGCGGTGGTGGTTGTGGTGGTGGTGGTGGTAGGCATATTTACGTAATAAACTGCTATAATAATAATGATGATAATAATAATAATAATAATAATAATAAATTATAAATGAAAATGGAAAACAAGGTTAACATTTTAAAGAAAGCACGCAAAAATTATGGTATTGCTTCGGAAATTGTTCTCTTAGCCAAAAGAATTGACGAGAATTTGGGGGTTTTTCAAAGAAAGATTACGAACTTTATTAGCATTTGTCTTGTCTTTTGCTCTAGATCGTCGTAAATCAGATTTTTTTGGTAATTAATGGTTTCTTTGTTGTGCGAAAAATCAAACAACAAATTCGCCATTGTGTTTGAATTTTAATTTGTCTATTTTAATCCTCGATTAGCGACTTAAAGGTGGCTGACTACTTTGGTAAATAATAACCAGGAAATTGAAAATTGAATTTTTTTTCACCTGAAATTTACTGCTGATTTCAAGAATGCAAAGAAAACAGAGTTGTATTGATATGCTGTTGGATTATTGAATGTCTCGCTAACATCAAAGCTCATAGTCCGTCAATCACGAAGTTTGTTAGAAAGTCGATGTTGGAGTGAAAAACAGACTGACTGATGATCGAAGGAGAATCCAGAAAGAGAAATTGCATCACTTCGGCACACAATACGAATCTTCAGCACAGACATTGGCATGGCCTTTGGAATAAATAAATGCGCAAGAGTTGGAGTAAAAAGAGGAAAGATCACAAAGAGAGAAGGGATCAAGCTACCCTGTGGACAGCAGATAAGGAACCTCGATAATGATAATCATTACAGATATCTTGGAGTTCTTGAAAAGGAAGACATCAACTATGACAAAGTAAAGAAAGGTGTCCAGCTAGAGTACCAAAGGATATTGAAGTTAATTCTGAAGTCCAAACTTACAGGAAGAAGATGTAGAAATATTCTTGCCTTTCATATCTCTATTTATTAGGAACTTCATGAAACTTGCATTCACATACATACATCTATTTCTTAATCAGATTAAACGAAGATTCATTATCTCTCTTGTCATTATTATTCCATAAGATAGAAATTGTCGAAAGTGTGCTATGTTGATGAGTCGTTTATCGATGCGGTTCACTATAAATACAATCAAAGAGATTTTTAGAATCAATCTGTGTGATCTAATACAAACTATAATAGACTTACCGAATGTGTCCCTATTGAATCCAAAAGAAAAACTCAATAACAATCTCCAATATTCCTCTAATTGATAACTAAATTTCATGACTAAAGTTCACGTGCTGTGTTAACTATCTTAGCTCTATCGAAATAGTATCCAGTGTCTCTCGGACAGATCATCTGGGCCTGGTGACCAGTAGCGTACAGAAGATGGAGACAGAAGGGCTTAAAATTTACTGCTGCGCAAGACCCGCAATCATTACCAACAAGTTCTATGAGAAGTATCTACAATGATAATGAATAACCACTCTTTCGTCTCTGCAAAGAAAGACCTGAAACCTAATATTGGGATGCAAGACCTTGGTTGCTAAGGAGTATAAAGAAAGGCACGACAATGTTGCTAGAAATATCTACTGACACTTATGTAAGAAGCATGGAATATACTGTGCTGAAAAAATGGTGGAATCATCAACCAGAAACAGTTGTAGAAAATGAAAGATGTCAAAATCCTCTGGGACTTCAATGTATACACCGGCAGGAAGATAACTGCAAGACGACCAGATATCATAATCATTGAAAAAAGCAGGAAGAAGTCCAAACATATCGACATCTCAGACCAGCAGACCAAAGGATAGAGGAAAAAGAGAAGGACTGAAGATAGATAAGTATCAAGATCTTAGGGTAGAAATAGAAAGACTGTGGGGAACGAAAACAATGACAATACCAATAGATCTTTTTAGCTTCAAGGTCACGTGATCTGAAATGGGTAAAGAAAGTCCAGATGATTCAAGATGGCGGGAAACGAAAATATTGAAACTGCGTTTAAATGGACGAAAACACTGGAAAATATATACCCAAATTTTCGTCAATAACAACAGCAGAACATCTAGAAAAATGCGGAAAAAGCGATGTGGGCAAATAACGTGTTTGTAAGAGAAGCAGCAGGTGACTGTTGGTATTTCAAAGCAAATTGCTATTGTAGTCCAAAGAAAAGCGAGGCTCCGCATACCATGCACCTGAAAGCTAAGCAAGGCAGGGTAAGAATGTTGTATAGTCAAAGTTCTTTAAAGATAATACAAGCACGGGGTACACTCAGTACCACGTTTGTGTCACTCATTCGCTCATTGTTTTTAGCCGTTGACCTAAAGCTTTTTACCTTTGACGTTTTGTTAGGAATAGAGGCAAATGTAACCACATTGTTGCCTTTTTTTACTGGCGAAGAAAAGAAATTCCAGCAAACAAAACTTGTACCAGGATTGCAACAGAGTGGCACAAACCCAAGGGCGACAAAATAGAACTGAAGTGTGCATTTGTTAAAAGTTCATCTGACAAAAATAACAAGCGCAAATTAGATCCTATAACATGCAAGTTGTATGATGCTCGTGGAAAAACGATGAAACTTAATGGATGGAAACAGGAGAATCTCCTAGGCATGTGTCAGCTACTTTCCACAGATAATAAAACAAAACAAAACAAAACAAAACAAAACAAAACAAAAAAACAACAAAACAAAACAAAACAAAACAAAACAAAACAAAACAAAACAAAACAAAACAAAACAAAACAAAACAAAACAAAACAAAACAAAACAAAACACTCTTCTAAAACCACTTCTATTATAACAAGACCTGATCCCAATATCCTCCCTGTTGATTCTCAACCAAAAAACAAAACTTAGTTTTCCTAACATTCTTCTGCCATCAACAGGCACAGAGGTTTTCAATTCTCCAGACTATATTTCACCTGAATTGGTACAGAAAATATCAATAACGTCTAGGGAAAGGGCTTGTGAACTGCAGAATAAAACAGTTTTCCAAAGACACAATAAGCTATGGGTGGACAAAAGAAATACAGAAAGTGAGCTTTTGGTAAATCCACTCATCTTCTCCTTTTCCTTGAGAATTTCGAGTTTCCTCTATTTTTTTCTGGTTAATATCTCTGTTTATCTTCTCATGTTGAAAATCTCTCACTTGTTCGCTGCGCTCACTTGTGAGAGATCTTTTCAACACTCGAAGATAAATTTCGTATCTCCGCGCGCCCATGCAATATCCTCTATTTAATCTGTTTAGTCCAGCTAAACAACGAATGGCATACTCCTTCAAACTCTTTGAGTCTCCTAACCTTCGTGTCCGATACTACAAAATCGTCCTCCTTGAAATCTTCTGAGCAAACTTTAGTATAGTTTGTCACCTTAAAGTCTCTTTTGGGGTCACGCTTTATCCTCGACGTCCATACCTGAGAACAAATGTATCGGGCAAAGATACACTGCCGTCAGGAACTTTCAAATAATTTAGCGGATATTGTTACCAATAAATATCTAAAACACGGACTCCCAACACACCTTTATGAGACGCTTATCCTTTGGAAAACTATGGAAGGATATATTTTCCCGATTTGAAGAGTTATAACAATTGTAGACGCAACAGTAGTGAACCATGTTGCGATTATGCATGAGTCAATGTAAATCCCGACCCCCCCCCCCCCCTCCCCGGGATAAGGTGGGGATTAGTAGGGGAAATGTAGGGGATTTGAGGCCATATTCATTCCCCAGGGGGTCGGGGGATGGATAGCTTTGGTATCTTGTCCGCCTCCATGGTGGGTGCTAAAGGTGGGGATTCGTTATGAGACTGCAGATGTTAAGCCAGCGGTAGCTCATCTCAGTGATTGAAAAACATGGCGGCCACAGCTGTAAAGGTGAGATTTTTATGATGCAAATGAAAATTCTTTGTCTTTTCATTGAATTGTTGACCATCCAAGCTTGAAACTGTTAAATAAATACTGTTTAAGATCTCATTTGTGGCCAAGGTGAGTTTGGCCAGATGATAGCATGCGACAATCTACAGTGTCCCATAGAACACATGGAGTGTATTGGTTTATCCATTGCCCCTGAAGGAGAATGGGTTTGCCATTTATGCAGCACAGGTAATCAGTAACTTGCTTTTTGTTTTATTAATATTAATATTTTCTCTTTTTATTAAAATAGGCTGCACTGTAGCCAAAAGAAAAACTTTGTCGTAATTGAATATTTTTCATTTTCTTTCAGAATAAGGAATAAAATGCTTCATCTAACACTGTATTAAAAGTTTGCAAGTTTTTGAAGTTCTGTCTGCTCATTTACTTTACCTTGCTTTTTTGTCCCCAGGTGGTGGGGGTTTTGAAGCTAAAAACAAGCCTCAGGGTCAGGGAATTTGTCCTTATTTCATAGCATGCTTTTTACAAATCCCTACCTTGTCCCGGGGAAGGGGGTCGGGGGTTACATTGACGCATCACAACTTCAGGCCGCCCTTTTGTATCACCAATGTTTACCCATTTCAGACCACTTGATCTTGTCGTGGCGTCACAAGCTAAAGAGGTCTATTATGATAGGATCGTTAGGAACGATATCGGAACAATTTAAAGAACATTTACATAGACTAGAACTTGATGCGATTAACATGATTGACATCCAGAAAACTGTACTTCTAGTATTTCCGGTTTTCAAGTGTCATAAGTCACAAGACAAAATTTCGAGATATTTCGATTCCCGAGTTATGAAGGTTAAGTTGAGTCACGCAATACTGTCACGTCTATCTAAATAGCGATGTAAATATTAAAATAATTTACTATAGTTTGGAAGATTTCCCCTTAGACACGATTTAAATATATATTTAAAGTATATTTGAGTGCAATATAGTCAAAAAAATTAAATATCTCATTATCTTAAGCCTTTAACACCATGGCCTCCATACATAACCAACAATTGCGTCATGTTTACTCGCCTATAGTTCCGCAACGAAATGCTTTACAGCCTTAACATTTGGCCAGTATAGGTAGTTTTGACCGCTTTACAAGATTATGAAACTGTTATTTCATTATAATTCGAAATTACGTATTCGTAATTTATGATGACGTAGATGAAAACCAAGGTACCTGAGACGTGTGCTTCAAATCTCAGGATCAGGATAGCCCTTGAGCTGGAAGCATTTATTAACCAGCAATATTATTTTTATTATGTGTATTTGCTGTGAAATAAAGGAGATAATAATAATAATAATAATAATAATATTTTGCAAGTAATACTTCAGTTTCTTATTATTCGGAGCGAAGAATGATGACAATACTATTACTAGATTTATTCGGATTTATCGATACGGTTGGTACGTATGTATTTTCTTGGCAAAAAATCTCATTGAACTGGGTAATCACGACCATCGCAATTTGTACTAAAGTAAAAGTAGAGTTTACTCATGCTCAATAGAAAATAAAAAGACGTGTCAACTGAAAGTTTTGTAAGTTGTTTAATCAGTTAATAATTATATTTAATCATTTATCTACGTAGTTTTATTTTTTATTTTTTTCTAATCGTTTATTAGTCTTTACCCTAATATTCAATATCAAATTCTCACTGGCTCAAGAGCCTTGGTTACTCGGTAATAAACAACAAAAAGATTATCTTACTTACCATATTGAACAGAAGAGGTTTTCATCAACGCTTTTTAAGAACAATTCTGCTTTAAAACCCATGATAAAAGCTTGAATTAAGATGTCGAGTTCTATACTGCAGAGTACTCTGTTTGCAAGGCGGAAGGAAGTAGGTGACAGGAAGTGACAAACGTTTACCCATCATGCGTATCATTGAGCTTTTCCCAAGAATTGTTTACTATCAATCACGTGACGTTTTGGAGTTAACTTGGGGCAATTAGCAAATTTTCATGACATGTCAAAATAGTTATCAAAGTATTGTATCTGTATAGTATTTGACTATATTTCACAGAAAATGATATAGGGACCCTTTAATTCAATTCAATTCAATTCAACCGAACCGAACCGAACCGAACCGAACCGAACCGAACCGAACCGAACCGAACCGAACCGAACCGAACCGAACCGAACCGAACCGAACCGAACCGAACCGAACCGAACCGAACCGAACCGAACCGAACCGAACCGAACCGAACCGAACCGAACCGAACCGAACCGAACCGAAAGTCACAGGTAGCCCAATTTGAATGAATCAGGTAAAAGGTAAAAATTAGCCTGCGTCACATCCGGAATTTTCTTCGTAAATACGGTATTTACGAAGAAAATTCCGGATGTGACGCAGGCTAGGTAAAAATTAGATCGGGAAAAAATCGTCAATTATTTTATATTCGATATGAAGATACTGACTCCCATAATAAGAGCCATGCAGTGAAATCGAATCGAAATGCACTACATTGTTTTCTTTGCGCCAGTATACCCTCCCACTAAGGAATTTTGTACACAATTCACCACCTCCCCCAGGGGCTAGTTTTGTTCTAGGAAAATTCTTCGGCAAAGGTTTCCATGGCCGACATTTTTAAGCTTTGAATTTCTAGTTAATTTTACTTTAAAAGACGAAAGATAATTACAGACAATCCAACACAACCAGGTTTAGTGAAATTTACCTTGGATGTCGTTCATTGAAATCGAAATTTCGAAGTTTTCTAACTTTTTATGGACAAATGAACACTTAAAAATAATAATAACAATTTCAGTCTTCCGTGAACATTTGATCAGTAAACGGGCAGTTCTCGTGAAACCGAAGAACTTAGTAATTTCCATTTAATCTCCCTGATTCAACACACAGATTAGTTCACATTATTTGAAAACACTTGTCCCCGTGATGTAAAAGTTTTTTCCAGGTGCTACTAAAACTAATCCTTGTAAAATACTTTCCGTGCTTATGTGTATCTTCTTAAAGAAATAAATTTCTGGGATTCAATTCTTTTCAATTCAGTGATTTTCAAAGATCGTCATAGCTTCCGTTTTGCCCTCAGGTTTTTCTAATTTTCTTTGCCGCACTCGATGAGGAGGGCATGCAGGAGGCCATGCCTTGAATTATATATATATGTAATATAGTGTATTGACTTCTTAAGGCAAAACCTAGATGTTAGAATTCATTCAGACGTTTCACCGGTTAAGGCTTCATCAGTGTGAAGGATAACATTGGACTTAGAGCTAATTCATGCAGTATATACTGGTAAACTTACATATTAAAAATCACTAATTGCGTTTACCAGTTTTTTCTCCATATTTCATTTTGAAATCTAGTTATCTTAACAAATTGTGTATTCCCCCCCCCCCCCCCCCCCACTGACATTTTTTTTATTCGTGGCTTTATCACAGTGATATCGAACCCGTAATAAATACTAGAGGCATCACATGTTAAGAGCTTGATATCGTTTTTATTCACAAGTTTACATATCATATCGCGAACAAGCGAGGCCTGGACATATTTAGGGTTGATACAATCATAAAACTTCAGATTACCGTGAAGTGACATCGTATCACTTAATCAATGACTTTATTCATTTGAATGGAGTATTTTAGGAATCTCTCTTGATTCAAGACATTTAATACGGGTGGCGGGCTTCGGATCTTCCCTTCTCAAAACTTAACACGTGCAAAATTCTAATTCGATCTGCATGTGAATTGGCCGTGCCCTGAATTTGATCAACCTATACATTCACCATTTTCCATACATTGGTTCACTGGTCAAATACAAAGCATTCAATCGAGGTTGCAAGGTTCAAATTTGAATAATCCTTTGAAAGTACCTTGGCACCTCGCTTGAGCGCTTTGTGTTTGACCAGTGAACCAATGTATGGTGAATAGTTAACTATAGAGTGCAAACAATATAACCGCGAAACTTTAGTAATACTAAATGGCACAATTTCATGCAAATTCCATTGTTTTCTACTGTTTAATTAGCACTATTTTGTACTATTTAGTAATTAGTGCTTCACGGATTAATTGTTTGCACTCTAGCCTATATTATCACTTTAAAAAAGTACTTTCTATTATTTTAATCTCTTAGAGTGCGGCAAAAAAATTAGAAAAACCTGGGGGCAAAAGGGAAGCTATGACGATCTTTGGAAATTAATAATTGAAAAGAATTTAATCCCAGAAATTTATTTCCTAAAGGAAGATCAGCACACAACAAGCACGGAAAGTATTTTACAAGGATTAGTTTTTAGAAGCACCTGGAAAAAACTTTTACATCACGGGGACAAGTGTTTTCAAATAATGTGAACTAATCTGTGTGTTGAATCAGGGAGATTAAACGTAATCTAAAGTTCATCGGTTTAACGAGAACTGCCCGTTTACTGATCAAATGTTCACGGAAGACTGAAATTGTTGCGTTTGAAAAGGATTATTGATAAGAAAAACTTCAGTTATATAATAATGTTAACTGAACTCAAGACAATATTAAGTGCTTCATATTCTCCTGTTGAACTATATTCAGATGCACTTTGGTGCGTTTACTCGGGCTACCATCAAGATGTCAGGGACGCGTTTGAAAAGGATTTTTGATAAGAAAAACTTTAATTGAACTCAGGAGAATATTAAGTACTTCATATTCTCTTGTTGAACTATATAAGAAGATAATACTAGACGCACTTTGGTGCGTTTACTCGGGATACCATCAAGATGTTAGGGACGCGTTTGAAAAGGATTTTTGATAAGAAAGACTTCAGTTATAACAATGATAATAGAACTATAAGGATATCAATGTTACTTAAGGTGTGTTTCGAGTGCCATTTGGAATCAATTTGCACCAGTGGTTTTTCAGAGACTTCAAGAGTACAATTTGAGGTCTCTTGGAAAACACACTAGTTCCAATTGCATTTCAAATTGCACGAGAAAACCATATGATTTTCTTTTAATGATGTCATGGTCAAAACGCTAAAAGATTTATAAAATCCATTAAGAAAAAACTTAAAAAACTTAAAAACCGTATGAAACGTTTCAACGCTCCATGGCGTCATTATTAAGTAAAAAAAACAACAACACATTAAGCGATGCTGAATATACACGTATTTCAAGAAACGTTGTCGGTCGGAGATCTGAATCTGGGCTGAAATGAACTGTGGATTGCGAGCTATTCTTTCACTAATAGTACATCGGATTTATTTATTATCGACTTTGATCAGCCGATTGAAACCTAACATTAGGATTGCTTTTTGTTTTGGACCATGAAAATCATTTTTCCATACGATTTACGTCACACTTAAAAGATTCAATGTACAACACGTTTGATAATGCAAGGAATCGCGGAACTGTATGTATCAACTCCATCAACGCCCAAAAACTGAGCACCGGTTAGGCAAAGCTTTTCGCCGTAAATAGAAGGGATGGATTTAGATCAAGGAGCGCGCCTATCCATAATTCTAGTTATCTTCCTCCTTACCACCGCTAGTAATACTAGCGTCGGTGTACTGATGTACCGATTCAAAAATCTACGAACAATCCCCAATATTCTCATCCTGAGTTCATGTACCGCTGACATTCTCAACCATATATTCAATATTCCTGGATTCGTGGCTGGGTATATCGTCAGGGATAGCAAGTACTTTGTCGGACGATGTCTGGCACTCGCTCTGGCGGCCTCCACTCTCTTCTTCACAATGGTAAATATAATGTCAATGACGCTGATGATGGTTGATAGAATGTGTGCATTTAAATTCAACCTCGCTTACCGAGTGTGGAGAACAAGACACAAGGCTTTCGTGGCAATAGCTGCCAAATGGATATCGTCTTTCGTAATATCCATGGTGTTTCTGGTTCCAATCTGGGATATAGACCTTGGAAACGTGGCTGCTCGCGAGTATCGCAAAGTTTATTTCTCCAAGCAAGGAAGTTTTGCTGCCGTTTTGATGTCGCTTTTTATCATCAATACGGTTATGATTGCCATAGTTACGTGCACTGCTATTAAACACAAGAGTAAGGTAAGACCTTTTCATGTCAAATGAGAACAGAGACATTAACGAACGCACACGCGACTCTGACTTTCGAGTAGAGACTCCTACGACCGCCTTTGATTCTAAATTAAATTTTTTACAAGAAAAAAATCTATATCCATTGAAAAATTCACCATTTTTTAGTATGTCTACAACTTTAGGCTTACTCTGATCTTTTGTTTTGGTCATGTTTCTATGGTAAATAATGTAGTATTTTCTCAAAGTACATAGATTACGCTTTCTTTTTATGCATGAGTAGGTTCTTGTTTTTCTTTTTTCTTTATAGATATACATATATATATATAGAGAGAGAGAGAGAACGAATTATGGTCGTGTGATTTCTACACTTAACACATATATATATTTCGCTCTACATAAAGTATCGAGCACTGTTCTACTGGCGATCGACCACACAGACACACAGACACACAGACACACAGACACACAGACACACAGACACACAGACACACAGACACACAGACACACAGACACACAGACACACAGACACACAGACACACAGACACACAGACACACAGAACACACAGACACACAGACACACAGACACACAGACACACAGACACACAGACACACAGACACACAGACACACAGACACACAGGACACACAGACACACAGGACACACAGACACACAGACACACAGACACACAGACACACAGACACACAGACACACAGACACAACACAGACACACAGACACACAGACACACAGAACACACAGACACACAGACACACAGACACACACAGACACACAGACACACAGACACACAGACACACAGACACACAGACACACAGACACACAGACACACAGACACACAGACACACAGACACACAGACACACAGACACACAGACACACAGACACACAGACACACAGACACACAGACACACAGACACACAGACACACAGACACACAGACACACAGACACACAGACACACAGACACACAGACACACAGACACACAGACACACAGACACACAGACACACAGACACACAGACACACAGACACACAGACACACAGACACACAGACACACAGACACACAGACACACAGACACACAGACACACAGACACACAGACACACAGACACACAGACACACAGACACACAGACACACAGACACACAGACACACAGACACACAGACACACAGACACACAGACACACAGACACACAGACACACAGACACACAGACACACAGACACACAGACACACAGACTCACAGACACACAGACACACAGACACACAGACACACAGAATGAATGAATGAATGAATGCACCTTTATTTGAGGACGATAGTTTCATAAGTGTCATACACTTCTTTACATGAAAGTCGTACTTCATAAGAAAGAGATTTACATATAATATGTGATATATTTAAAAATGAATTAAATAATATGAACTATATATATAGCTATTAAAATGCGTATAAATGATAAATATAAAGTGACTAGGTACTATCCGACTGCCAATTAGACAAATTCTTATTAAAAACTAACCTAGAGGATGAAGTTCGGATATGTGAAGGAATAGAATTCCATAATTTAGCTCCTCTGTAAGAGAAACTTTTTTTAAGGAATTCAGTCCTTGGAATAGTTTGAATTTCTAATTTATCTTCGATATTTCTCAATTTAGATTTATAAGCATTTGAATCCTTACTTTTTGAGAAAAGATCTTGTAAATAAGATGGAGTATTGTCATGCAAAATATCATACATCATGAGAGAAAGGCGCTTTTCGCGTCTTATAGCCAAGCGGTCCCAATTCAATTGTTGCAAGATGTCTGCTGACCTTATGTCATAGCCCTGAAAGGTTATGATTCGGGCAGCTCTGTTCTGCAATTTTTGAAGTCGGTCTGCTTGGCCTTTGTTTAAATTACTCCAAACAAGATCACAGTAATCAAATAACGGTTGAATAAGAGCCTTATACATAAGTATTAAGGTATCAAGAGGGACAAAATCTCTGGCTTGTTTTAAACCATTAATGGAAGAGCCAGTTTTCTTACATAAGTTTTCAATATGAACATCCCAAGTTAGGTTTTGATCTAAATACACACCAAGGTGTTTTGAAGAGGTTACCCTCTTTACCTCTTGATCCTTAATCAAGATATGCGAAGAAATTCCCAAATTTGAAAGCTGAAAATTTGATCCAATTAACATATATTCAGATTTTACTACATTCAAACTCAGCTTATTAGCCAATAGCCAGTCACTGACACACAGTAAATCTAAATTCACTTTATCATAGAGTTCAGTAGTTGACTTTGAAGCGTAACTAATTAGGGTGTCATCAGCATAAAGACGAGGCTGACTAATTTCGAGACAATGAGGCAAGTCATTAATATAAATTATAAACAGTAACGGACCTAAAATCGAGCCCTGTGGAACACCGCTCGTTACAGTTACTGGATTTGAGGTATAGGTTTCAATGGTACAGCATTGACTTCTATCAGTTAAGTAAGAACGAAAGAAATCTAATGCTACTCCACCAACCCCATAGTGCTTAAGTTTAGAAATTAGGATGTCATGTGAAACAGTATCAAAGGCTTTCGCTAAATCTAAGGAAACTACAAGGTTAGTTAAGCCACTATCCATGTTAGTATACCAATCATTTGTAGCTTCTAATAAAGCAGTAACAGTAGAATGTAAGGGTCGAAAGCCAGATTGATACTTAGTTAAGAGATTGAATTTATTAAAATAGGCATATAATTGGTCATAAGCTGCCCTCTCACAAATTTTAGATAAAATAGGGAGAATAGATATTGGCCTATAATTATTTGGATCATTACGATCCTTGGCCTTATGTAGAGGGATCACTTTAGCTCTTTTCCAAAGTGAAGGGAAAATTCCCTTAGCAAATGACGTATTTATGATATTAGCTATGATAGGAGCAATTATGGGAGCAGCTTCTTTTAAAAGCCGACAAGATATGTTGTCCAGTCCTGTGGCTTTATCTGTTGGCATATTGCTTAGAAACTTCAGAACTAAGTCACTAGAGATCTCCACAAAATTGAAATTAAATTCAACAGACACACAGACACACAGACACACAGACACACAGACACACAGACACACAGACACACAGACACACAGACACACAGACACACAGACACACAGACAACACAGACACACAGACACACAGACACACAGACACACAGACACACAGACACACAGACACACAGACACACAGACACACAGACACACAGACACACAGACACACAGACACACAGACACACAGACACACAGACACACAGACACACAGACACACAGACACACAGACACACAGACACACAGACACACAGACACACAGACACACAGACACACAGACACACAGACACACAGACACACAGACACACAGACACACAGACACACAGAGTGATAGTGAGTAAGTGAGTGATACTTTATTTATACTCGAAAAAAAATTCTATCAATATAAAAATTGCTTTACAAGAATGTCGAGTTAAATAAGAATACAATTTAGACAGCTAAAAAAGTTTATGAGAGTCCAACAGAAGAAAGCTTTCTTTTAAATTCCCTTATACTTCTAGCTGACTTAATATCTGAAGGCAAAGAGTTCCATGCTTTTGCACCTTCATAGGAGAACGCACGTTTGAGGTACTCAGTGTTTGGTTTCGATAATTTTAAACACTTTTCTCCCTTCCGCAAATTATATTTTGTAGTTTGATACTCAAAGCGGTCTCTTAAACTTTGAGGTGCAAGAGCATTCAAAGTCTTGTACATTAATGTGGCTTTATGTTTCTTCCGCCTGTTTTGAAGATTTTCCCATCCTAGAGACATTAAAATGTCGCGCGACCTAGTTTCATAATTACTCTTAGTTATAATTCGGCCTGCGCGATTTTGCATTTTTTGGAGTCTGTCAGCTGATGTTTTTGGTAAATTATCCCAAACCACATCGCAGTAGTCAAACCAAGGAGTTATCAGCGAATACATGAAAGGCCTCCCTCGTTAAAAGTACCCTATCAAAGTTATTCTGTGCAACAATACGTTCAATTGCAATTAATTCAAAGTCAAATAAAATGAATGACAACAGTCTCAAGTCTTTTTGTTGGTTTTCATAGCTGACTTGTGTTTTTGAAGGCTAACTTTAAACACATTTCTAGTTGACCCCACATACCGCAGGAAACACTTCTTACATGTAATTAAATAGTGACATCATTAGAAGTGCAAGAAATTTGTGGCTTGATAAATGTAGAATCTGCCAGTAGCAGTACTAGCAATCCTAGGTGATTCACACTCATTCTCAGTTAAAGGGCACAATTAGGGATTACGTTTCCCAGCACCGTATCTGCTACTCAGATTGTTTTTCTATCTTGCTTTAGTAAGTTTTTGCAAAAGGGGGACAAGTACAAAAACGCGCAACAACAAGTACCAGTAAATTACAACATTTACTACCTTTTTTATATGATAAATAGCCTAAAATTCTGTTCTCCAGTCAAGTAACACATAAATCTTGATATTTGAACGGTGCGTTCGAGTTATATTGATGCAATTCTTATCCCAATTTAGAAAATAAGATAAATGAGCTTTACAATAAACTCATTACCTGTACCTTTGTAGGCAGTTGAGATATTTTTTACTCTCTACCAAACTTTCCAAACTTTCTGACTAATTTCCGTTACCGGTATTTGAGTAGCCAGTGGCAAAATTGTCACATCATTTACATTGTTACTTGTGAAGTTGCCATTCATTTTAATGCTAGCTAGCATTCTTTCGAGGGCTTTGAATTCATTGCATTTAAACGTATTTTTACTTTTTAGACCTATAACTATCTAATATATATTTAATGATATCTAATTGGACTCAAATAACATTTTTTTATATTCTTTACTTATAAGACATCTCAAAAAACATTATTATTCGAAATATGAATGAACGGGTTTCGTACAGAGTTTTTTTCTTCATGTTCTTGCATCTATTAGGTAATCTAATTAATCTAATGTATATACAGTCAATTCAAAAAAGGTTGTTGTCGACCGGCTCAAGCCTACGCGACTGGACCGAAAGGAATATGGGTAAAAATCACTGAAGCGGTTAAATATTCGTTCTAAATTGATTGTTCCCGCTAGTAATACGATGTTAATGGCAAGTAGCAATCCATCAAATGCATGTCTTTGGGTTTAGGGAAAGAAAAACAAAGAAGTTATGATTCAGTTCACAATTTCAAAAATATGAAGGCATTAAAAAAGCGTCTCCTTTGACACTTCCGGCTCGCCTACGAAGGTTCGTGTTAAAAACTAGACATAACTAGTCAGATAAAATTATTGAGTCAACTCGGCTTCAATGATTGATATCCAGAGTTCCTTTCGTTCCAGTCGCGTAAGCTTGAGTTGGTCGACGCCAATATTTTTTGAATTGACTGTATGTATAATCGACACTACAACCTTTCTGAATCGAGCGTAATATCATTTTTAAGCTGTGACGTATCCAGCTGCAACTGCTCCCAAAATTCGCCAAAACAATTTACGATTCTTAAAACTCCAGTGTATGCTACAATTTTTATGATATTTATATAGCGCCCGGTATATGGATATAATCAAAGGCTCTTTACATTGAGTTGTGAATGACAGATTGTTTTTATGCAATTTACAATCATGGGAATAACTTTCTGCGATCGAGTGTATATATATATATCAACATCCGAATGGACTTAACAGTGACTTTAGTTTTATATAAGTATCAGTCTCTTTCCTTTATTGCTTTTTCCTTTTAATTTATTATTTATTTTATCATCATTCTTATCATCATATTGTTCGTTTATATTTCAGTTATTCCCCGCATGCGCGACTTTTCTTTTCTTTTCAAATTCTCCCCACCAACATCTGCTTGCCCACACTGATGAAGAGACACACGTCTCGAAATATCTAATTAAAAACAGTTCATCAGTGGTAAACGTACAATATGACTATAAAAAAATATATTTAGTATTTCTACACAAGTGAATATAGTAAATCCGGCGCGCTCATTGGTTACAAGTTATGTCAGTCTTATGCTGCTATAGTCTATCGCTCGTTTGTCAATTTGTGCCGCTTGCAAAGATAAATAGGGACCTTAAGCTGCAGGACGGCAACAACGACGACGACGGCAACCATGCAATAGCAATAATTGCGCTATTCAATGTATACTCGTTGGAATGTACGAAATAATGTGCATCATTACCGTCTTATGCTGAAAGTAAGACGTCAAATGTCCTATTTTTACGTACTAAAGAGAACGGCTACGCCAAAAGCTTACCTTTGCTGATTTTCGTTATAAGTAAAGCGCTCCCAAAAGACGTCATTTCACTCCAAAACGGGAATGCTCATTGAATAAAATACTAGGTAAACACGAAATAATAATACAATAGAAGGTCGAAGCGCCTCAAGGTCGAAGCCGGCTTCTCCGACGTTGTCGCCCAAGTTAATTGCCGTCCTGCAGCTTAAGGTCGCTAATAACATTTGAAAAAACGTAAAAAAAAAACTCTCTCTCCGTTATTTATTAGATTCACTTTTCTTAAAAATGCTAAAACAAATTATTCGCCTTAGGAAAAAACTCGGAATATCTAATTTATAGAGTGAATTCGCAAAGATTCTACAAAACACCTTGGCTGAAAAATTCAGAAAATTCAAGCCGTAATAAATCATATTTCGTAAAAGAAAGTAATTTATTACTCGGGCTACCTGCAAGGTAGACCGAGTCTAAGTTTCGGTTTTCTATCTATCTATCTATCTATCGACGTTGTCGAAAGTGTGTAAGCCTGCGCTGCTCGGCGGTCTGCGGTGTTCCCCTGCAAGTATGAAAACGAGGCGGGTTACCACAAGTCATGTGACTTGCTTTGCTTTTCGAAGGTTCTGTAGGTCTTTTTCCTTTTGCTTATCTTGCTAGCTGCTTCTCGTGCTTTATCTTGAAACCTTATTGGAAAGTAATGGCGACTTGCTGTTCTGCTGAGGCGCTCAAAATACATACAAAAGCACACGCCGTTCGCGGTAGACCCACTCTAAAAGATGTCGAGCGTCAGTTTCGAAACGGGTCGTTCCGCGAACTCAAAACCCAAAAGAATACCAGAAAGAATAATACTCAAAGCAATGCCAAATATATTCAAAGCAATACCAAAGAAACTCAAACGAATACAAAGTCAAATGTACTCAAAGTTACTCAAAGACACTCGAACGAAAGAACAAATACTAACTCTTTAGTAAGCAGGAACTTCATTGACAAAGAAGATGAGAAAGACAGGAAACTGAATATCCCAAACAACATGGACGCCATATTGAAATCTTCCAAGATAACATTTAATGCGTTTCCAGAATCAAGAAGCCTTGGACATATATCATTGACAGTGAGGATAAGTCTTTTATTTATTGTATTGTTTTCGTTTACGATTTTGAATATATTTTTCAATACTCTATCGTTCTTTGAACTATCAGTAGCGAGCGTGTTGATCGCTGCCCTGTGCATGGTTCTTGTTGTACATTTCATAAATACCTCGACCAAGACTTTCGTAGATTCTTTACAAAATGACTGCGATGTGTTTGAAAAAGCTGTACAATTATCTGTATTTGTTTATCCCAATAAAGAGTCACATTTATTAGAGGAATGCAGGTCTCGTTATGCTAAATTTCATATTCATCAGTATGTTGAGCACAAGCCTCGTGTTGTTTCGCGTGATCGAGAACCAAGTAGAGTCCCAGTTAAACGACTCACCCAAATTTTGCACAAAAGCAGAAAAATACGGAAAAAGGTTCGTAAGTATGTGGTCAATAATGTACCCATGTCATCTAGAATTCATTGTTTTCTTAATAAATGTAATTTCAATCCCGAAGAAGTAAAATCATATGTCAAAAGTTGTCATCGAAAGTTTAAGAAAAACACTGGCCATGGTAGTGCTTTACCCAGACGGAGGAAATTATGTTCTAGAAAATCACTTTTTTACTTACACAAAAGAGCAATAAATGCAAGTTATAAGCTTATTTATTACTTGCCACTCTTGACAAATCCAGGTTCACAAAAATATGCTGGTTTATCCCATGTTTACAAAAGTGTCAATCACAGAATCAATCACAGTAAGTTTACCCTGAGCAGAGACGTAGAAAAAAATCCTGGCCCATACACAGTAACTGATCCCAACAAAACAGTTTCTGCTCCATATTCTCAAGGTAACATTGCATTATTTGGGTCAAATGCTGGTCGTCAATGTGTAGCGATGTCATTGTGTGCATTGATATATAAACATAGGAGTTCATTAAGATCTTCAGGAGACCTAGTAAACATTATGAATATTGGGAATGAGTTATATTGTCTTTTATCAAGGTTGTACAACCAAGACTTTTTACTTTTGACAGAATTTCCTTGTATGGTAACAGTATTAGAAACTAATTACCAGCTGGAATACAGTCCAAGCTATACTGGTAATGTACATGATGTGTCATCTACTGTTGATTACATTTATTGTATGCCCTTGGGCAATGCTTTGCAAATTTTAGTTAGAGAAAATTATCAGTCATTTCTTTTAACTATTCAATGTAGTACAGTAGCTATTTATTGTCATGATGATGGCAGATTTAAGATATTTGACTCTCATGCTCGTAATTCATATGGCCTCCCCCATCCTCAAGGTACTTGTGTACTCCTAGATGTTGATGACTTGAATGCTTTAATAAATTACTTTCAAAGTTTGTATGATAATTCAACAGGTTTATTTGAAACTCAGAGGAGTCCATATCACAGAAATGTGTATACAAAGCAATGCTACTGAAAATTCATATAAAAATCCAGAAATCCACACAGCTGAACAGCCAAGTGAAGTGATTTGCAAAGCTACAGGTAATGATCGGCAAAGCAACAAGAGTGGAAAAACAAATTTAAATACCAATAATACCAGTAGTATTCTTTTGAGGCATTGCTGTGCTCTATCATTTTATTGTATTTGTTTTTCTGTCATTAAAGCCTGTAGCTATTGGAATTCAGACACCCTGGACTCCATTTCTGATCATGGCAACATGTTTTATAATCAAAGCTTGAACAAACACTACCTTACAATCAATGATTTACCAGCAAGCCTCCAGATATATGATGTAGATATCAGGGTGACTTATAATTTACAAAAACAAATCAAATTGAACTACACACATGAGACAAGTAAATTAGAACTCCAGAAAATAATAATAAATAATATACATTGTAATACAGGATTTTTAGCATGGCTGTCGATTTCTTGTGTTTGTTGCATCTTTCAACATAAATCCAGGACCACTGACTTCAATCTCATGATGTTAAATGATAATGGAGACTTCAATGTATTCGAAAAAGTGAAAAATGTATCCACCTTAGTACAGAAAATGATGGATATTACAACAAAAACAGTTCAATCCGATGAGCAAGATTTCTCTATTTTATTTCTATCATGCTCAAGTCAGTTGTCAAACACTACAAGACAAAGTATTCTAAGGAAACACAAATCAAATGCACAAAAAAACAAGACTGCTGAGAAATGCAAGCTAAGCTATGCAAACATGGAACCTGCTCTTAAGAAACAACATTTGTCTCAAAAAGCAGAACAGTATAGGTCTATGAATTCTGGAAAAAGAGAAAATAACCTTTCACGTTTGCGATCTAACAGTCGAGCATGGTACAACTCCATGGACACTAATAAAAAACAAAACCGTTTATCAGACATGTGCACTAACAGTCAGACATGGTACAATTCCATGAGTACTACAGAAAAACAAAACCGTTTATCAGACATGTGCATTAACAGTCAAACATGGTACAATTCCATGGACACTACAGAAAAACAAAACCGATTATCAGAAATGCAATCTAATTCTCAATTCCAGTACCATTTCCATTAACTAGTGCTCTCTGTTTTCCCTTTAAAGTTCTACATTCTATTATACACAGGTAGCCCGAGTATACGCCTTTAGGGCGTCTAGTTTTCATAGTTTTCGAAGCGATGAGTGCGATATCGGTTTTCGACTGTGAAATTCTGTGGAATCCCCGAGTTAGACAACACATTTGACTTGAGCCCCATGGCGAGAAGATTGAAAATAGATTGAGAGAAAATAATTTATAATTATATTTAATTATTTTTATAATTACGTAGACCAAAATAACCAGCGCGGGCTTCCTGTATTTTCATGCGATTCAGCTTTTTAAATGTCCTCAATTTTCATCTGATTTTCGGGAAAATATCCTATATTTTTGTATGTAGGACATGAGTGAAAACGTTTGCGCATGCTCTGAATCCGTATGCAAAATAGTCAAAACATATATAAATTTGACTTTCAAAAATGCCTGATAAGTTTGACTTCACAAAATGCCAAAACTTAGTGTCCATGCTTGAAATTTAAGGATAATTCTTTCATCTTTGTGTTTTTTTATTATTTTGGTCTGACAAAAGAACTTTTTCGTATACTTTGAGAAAACCAACATTTATTTTCTCTAAGATGAGAGTATGTGGACCGCGTGGCACTAATGAAATAGTAGCAGATAATATAGGTAAGTTGTAGTGCTTGGGAACGAGGTTATTCCGGGCGAAAGCCCTTGGAATTAAATTCGGAAAAATTAATTTCCGACCTCGCTGGGAATCGAACCCACGACCTTCGGAATTGTACTACCGATGCTCTACCAGCTGACTCAGTCTGACCTCTAGCTCAGCTGGTAGAGCATCGGTAGTACAATTCCGAAGGTCGTGGGTTCGATTCCCAGCGAGGTCGGAAATTAATTTTTCCGAATTTAATTCCAAGGGCTTTCGCCCGGAATAACCTCGTTCCCAAGCACTACAACTTACCTATATTATCTTCATTTATTTTCTCTATCAAACTCTTCAATATACTTAGAAAATGTGCTGAAATGCACTCATGCGAAAACGGTTTTCTCTAGTGTCCATGTAGTGTCGGTATGTAGTCGTCTTACTTTGTTTCTTTTTAAGTAGTTCTTACATTTATTTGGTGTTTTAATGGGGGGAAATGACCAAAAATAAAGATTTAATGCAAAATTTAACGTGCGTAACTTGCGTTCCTTCATTTTTCATGCGATTCCACGAGAAATGCCTGCTCATCTCTAACCAATAGGACTTTTTTGAGATGGATTGTGTACACGTTACAAAAATCCTGAACGGGAAAGTAGTAAGGTCGAAATTCGTTCTCGTCCGAGTCCTGCGCAAGTAGTAACGTTGACATAAGATGGAGAGGAAAATTTTCTGCAAGCGAAAAAATTTCTGCACGAAAAATTCGGTCGTAGAAATCTTCGAGGAAGAGCTAAAAGGGTTTTTTAAAAATGAATCCCCCATCGTAGGGATCATTCTGATCAAGTTTTTGTGGAGTTCGGGATTTAAAAGACGATGAAATCATGGTTTAAAGTGAGTTGTTTGCTCAAATATGGCGAATGTAGTTTCCTCCATTGTCTGAATATATATACATAAGATCAACATCAGATACCATAGGGGAATTATATAGAAAATCAAAAGGCGCACGCTCGCAAAAAAAAAAAAAAAAAATATATATATATATATAAGAAATCTGTGAATCAATTTTCCGTAAAATAGTGCTCAATACATCGATAGAAGTAGAGCAGAATATTTGTTTGAGAAGAAAAAGTCAAGACAACATTTTTCCCGACAAGCCTGTTTCGTGAATTGCTTCACTCTTCAGGGGATTTAATGATAAGAAATATTCGTTACTATCATTTATATAGAAAAAGTATACACAATTAATTAGTGGATGTAGTTTAGCTGTTGCGTAGTAATGCTTTGTTTCTGTGGCGGCATGAAGATACAAGTTCGTTTCGCTTATTTAATGATGAGAGTTCCGGTCGATAGATTATTAGAAACTTATTAGACGACGGACTAGCCATTTCTAACGCCACACCGAGAGAAACTGAAAATATCAAGAAAGACATTTGCCGAATCTTCAACAACAACGGACTACGCATCACCATCGAAGCCAACAAGCAGATCATCAACTTCCTAGATGCTACTTTCAACCTAAACCAAAATACCTACCAGCCCTACATAAAGCCTAACACTACACTGCAGTACGTCCACCGTGAGAGCAATCATCCACCAATCACTACCAACAACATACCTGCCGGCATCAACAGACGACTGTCATCCCTTTCATCCGACAAAGCATCCTTCGACCAAGCTGCCCCTCCATATCAAAAAGCACTTGACGAAAGCGGATACCAGTACATCCTAAACTACGAACCAACCGCGACCACAAAACGCAAAAACAGACAACGAAACGGCATACTCTGGTACAACCCTCCATTTAGCAAAAATGTCAGCACCAATATCGGACAGATATTCCTTGGCCTAGTTGATAAACACTTTCCTAGAGGCCATAATCTTAGGAAAGTCTTTAATCGTAACACCATCAAGATCAGTTACAGCTGCATGAACAATGCCAAACAAATCATTGACAATCACAACAAGCGCATTTTACATCCACCGAGAGACGACAACGACACCGCAAACAACACAAAGGACAAGAAAACATGCAACTGCCGACAAAAGAACAATTGCCCGCTTAATGGCAACTGCCTCCAATCATCAGTTGTATACCAAGCCACCGTCACAAGAAAGGACAACAACACTACCGCAACATACATAGGACTCACAGAAAACGACTTCAAAACAAGATACAGAAACCACACCGCCTCATTCCGCCACGAACAACATAAAAACTCGACTGAACTCAGCAAATACATCTGGACTCTCAATAACAGTAATATCAGCTACTCCATTCTATGGCGCGTCCTATCTTCAAGCTCCGCTTACAACAGCTCCAGCAAAAGATGTAACCTTTGTCTTAAAGAAAAGTTTCTAATAATCTATCGACCGGAACTCTCATCATTAAATAAGCGAAACGAACTTGTATCTTCATGCCGCCACAGAAACAAAGCATTACTACGCAACAGTTAAACTACATCCACTAATTAATTGTGTATACTTTTTCTATATAAATGATAGTAACGAATATTCTTATCATTAAATCCCCTGAAGAGTGAAGGAATTCACGAAACAGGCTTGTCGGGAAAAATGTTGTCTTGACTTTTTCTTCTCAAACAAATATATATATATATATATATATATATATATATATATATATATATATATTCTAGTGCATCTTCAATCGATGTTTTTACTCGCGTCTCTAAATATTCCCCGATACTCACTCCGCCTTCGGCGAATAATCGTTAAATAATACGAGATTGTTAATCAAGCAACCATAAAATATGAAGATAAATGAATGTTATTATCCAAAAAGAAAAAGAAGAAAAAAAACAAAAACAAAACCTGTTTTTTTTCCTTTGTTGTTATACAGATCAATGCCATGGAAATGGGCCTGAACCAGTCAACCCTTGACAAGACACGGAAACAAAACGAGCTGAAAGCTATCAAAACAATCAGTTTAACAGTGGTGGCCTTCTTTCTCTGTTACATACCCCTTACTTTGTTTATTATCATGGCGAGTATGGGTATAACTTCTTTAACGGAGGTGTCGTGGCCTGGGTTCGCCGCCTCCTCTTGTATGTTTCTTCCTGGTCTACTGAATCCTTTCATCTATGCTATTCGAACAAGGCGGTTACGCAGAGCTTTAAAGAGCTTTTTTAAAGATCCATTCGGCAGCAGCGACCTTTCTTAGTGAGGAGATCCAGTACCGCAGTGGTCCTTTTTGCTGTTGTTGCTTGTTGTGACGGTACAGATGTCTAGGCTGTGTATACAGAGAAAAACTGAACGTTTACCAGCTCAGAAGGCCGCATTGTATAGACAAGTGATGTAGGGACCAATCAGCATTAAGCTTCCAAAATCTAGAAACCTGGACTTTGACTTTGTGCGTTTTGCAGTAAACAAGGTTCCTATGTACACTGAGGGTTATAGCTCTTTTATTCCGACGAAGGACTAGCGTCCGAAACGTCAGTAAGTTTTTTTCATCTTTTCACGGTGTATAATTTACCGTTTTATCATTACTGTTTCATTAGAAACACCGACGCAGCTCACACTAGTTTTAAGCTAGTTATATCTTCTCTCTACACTGAGGGTTGTAAGGCGCCGTTTCTCTCCTCAGGATTGACAATGTACAAAATTCAAACATGACGAGCAAAGGACCTCTCGAGGTACGTTGGTTGTACTGCAGAAACGAATATAGACAGGATAATTAGTGAATTCTTGGCACACACTGATTCTATTTTCAAAAAATTTCCTTATTGAAATTACAGGATATTCAAAAATTACAGATATGATGTTTTCTTATATTAATAAAAACCTTCCTTACAAATTTCAAGAAATGTTTACCTTAAATAGTCAAATTCACAATTACAACACTAGATCAAAAAACATCTATTTCATATTCCTCATGTTAGAACTAAATTGGCGACAATTTTCTATCCAATATCAAAGCCTTACTTTGTTTAATTCACTTAGTAATGAAATTAAGCAAAGTATTTCTTATGATATATCTACACAAAAAATAAAAAGACAATTGAACCCAAATTATTGTCATAGAAACAAGTTATCATCTTTATTTTTGATATCTAGTTTGACATCATGTCACAATATCTTTTTCTTCTTAACCATCAATTACTAAATGAATAAGTCTGATTCCTTAATAAGCCTCACGGCTTCAAATCTGACTTCCTCAACAGTATCATAAATATTATTTATATGTATATATTTTGCATATAATGAATATCTAATGGCAAATAAACTGTTATACTGTTATGCCGACTTTTTTGTCTTTTCATCTGTTCTACTGACCTTAATTGTTCGAGATTTGAGTTATGAAGATCAATGTAATCGGTTTTTTTGCGCTGGTAACTTTAATGAATTGAACTTAGTATGAATGTTACACTCCTGCTCAAAGCCAGGATACTATACTCTGATTTAAATGCCAGAAGGCTCCGTACTTCCGTACGTACGTACGTGCGTCCGTGTACACAACACAGGAATCCCGCTTGATGTCAAAGCAAAATTACTCACAAATGCGGCTCTCAAATGCACAAAAAAAAAAACCATCGCTTTAGGACAAATCATAGACCAAAAGCAATTAAAAAAAACTTTCATGTAGTCAAAGGTGGATGAAGAAGTGTTCTTCAAGAAATCAGGTGCGTATTTTTTAGCAAACAATCGTATATTATATATATATTTTTTGACAAGCATTTTTCTCGACGAATCGACAAAACAAAGACTTTCTCTCAAAACTTTTTATATTTACATAGATATATATAAGCTTAATTTATTTTAATGCTGGAGGAAATATAACACGTAGAGCTTATTACGACAACAAAAATTCGACCTTTATTTAGCTATGTAAATCTTTAACAATTCGGTTGTTTTTAACCAACTATCATATGTTTTTCGTTCAAGAAAAATGCAGCTTTGTTCGCCTCCTATTGTGGAGTCCCTTCGGCAAAACAAAGAAGACTTTCATTCAATTCTTGGTTTTTACCTACGTCATCATGAATTTCAAAAGCGTAAATTCGCATTATCATGAAATACAAGTTTCATAATCTTGTAAAGCTGTCAAAACTACATATACTGGCCAAATCTTAAGGCTGTAAAGCATTTCGTTGCGGAACTATAGGCGATTAAACATGACGCAATTGTTGGTTAAAATGTTATTAAGCTGTTCGAGCAAATATGATTATAAAAATCAGCTTAAATTTGTGTTGTTGAAAGATGTTATTGTATAAAGACCTACCAGACTTTCACTCTAAAAAGCTAAAAAATATTCAAAAACATTTACAAACGCCAATTTACTGCAAAAGAAATGAGTCATTTTGTATTTTGCATTGCCTTTTGCATTATTTTTTATTTTGTCTCAGTTGTTCTTGTCAACTGTTTAAATGAATGTAAGCTCTGTTTTTTTTAAGTAAACCTCATTTTTTGCTCACCTTAACCAGTTTTCAAGTCTGTTTTTTGGTCTTGATTTGTTCTAATTTTCGATCTCAATGAAAGACATCCGAGGTATATTTCACTAAACTTGATATTGTATTGGATTATCTGTAGTTAGCTTTCGTTTTTCTTTAAGTAAAAGAGATCCAAAGCCTAAAACTGTCGGCCTTGGAAAACTTTTTGTCGAAGAATCTTCCAAGAACAAAACTAGCCCCTGGGGATGGTGGTAAGTTGTGTACAAAATTCCTAAGTTGGAGAGTACACTCGCGCAGAAAAAAAACAAAAAACAAAAAACGATGTAATGGATTTTGATTCGATTTCACTGCATGGTTTTTATTGGGAGAAATTTATATCATCATTTCGAATAAAAAATAATTGAAGATTTTTTCCCCGATCTTATTTTTACCTTTCAGTTTCATTCAAATTGTTCTCCCTGTGACTTCCGTATCGGGAGCTCCGCTTTTAGGCAGTGCCTAAATATATATATTAAGATTTAGAGAGATGGCACATGATGAAACTCGCAGTTTTTGAGATGTACTCACGAGCATTGCAACTCAAAGGCCTTTGCTTATCATTATGCTGAAAGGTTTGGATAAAAAAGATAAATACTGTAAATGAGAGAAGAAGAGCTATACTTTGAGCAGGAAGTATTATAGGGCTATTTGGAATGAGCGTTTGAGTTTTGAGTTTTGCGAATTTCCTTTTCTTCAGAGTATCATTTTTAATGGACGTAAGAGGCCTAAAATGAAAACCCTTCAAAGCAATGCTTTTTAACTCCTTTAAACTTTAAACTAAATTCCCAACCTCCTGTAGTATGTTGTTTTGCTCCATATTACTAATTTTAGGGGGGGGGGGGGGGTAATCAGGCTACCAAAAAACTTTATTGGACCTTCAAAACCTATATCATTTTAAAATTCATTTACTCAGCAAAATTTTTCGATTCTGAGTGGACGAGAGGAGTACAATTAAATCCCAAATTGTACTCTGTAGAATCTCAATTAAGTTGCTCATTTTTTTGAGTGTATTATAAACACAAAATCGTACGGTCTTTTTTCGTACAATTCGGAGATTATAGATACTCGTGATGTTTTGAAAGTTCTCAAATTGAAATCGCCTAAAGGCTTGTCCAATTTTGAAAACTTTCAAAACATCACTCGTAGCTATTAATTCTGAATTGTACTCGAGATCGTACGTTTTCCTATACTAATACTATAGAGGACAAATTACTCCCTAATTTCAATGTGAAATTTCAGGCGTAATTTGTAATTTTACCCAGCTGTGCGTTGAACGAGGCGCGCAAAGCATGATAGGACAACATGACCGGACCTAAGATTCTTTGGAGCTTGAGAGAACGAAACAAACATGGCGGTAAAGTGAAATTGTTTTTAGTTCCTTTCCATATTTCTGCTCTTTGAGGCAAGCATAATTTATTTTATTTAAAAGAAAGCAGAAAAATACGCGCGCAAAAGTTGGGTTACCGGTATCCTGGGAATGGGGGCCGTCGGCAAAAGGCGATGTGATTGCCTGAAAAAAAAAAACCAACTGTTGGTGCAGCTTTGCAAAGGTTCATGTATGGGATTGGGCGATAAAAAAGATATTTCACTAACTATTACATGGTGAAGTCTTGTTGTAAATCCCTGAATTTTCAATAATAGTAATAAAGTTCACTGAATCAGTTAAACTCAGTTTGTTTTTAGCTCTGTTTTTAGTTTTAGCTTTTTAAAATTCATTTTCACTTAAGCCTTCGGGTAGCATCTCGCGGTATTGAAATATGAAAGCCTTTATTTATCTGCCGTAATTTGCCCTTTCTAATATTCGAATTGGTAATCATATTGGTAACTCGTGAAATACGGGATAAATCTCACTTGTGTTTGTCAAAATCTGCGTAATTTCCCTCCCCTTTACGTTGTTTTGACGAACAAGCTTGGAATTTATCCCTAGTTTCACTTGTGTCACCATGTGATTACCTATGCTAATATTATTTTAAAAATATTTTTAAAGAGCGATGATTTTTGTTTCACAGATATATGAGTACAGTACACTCTAAAATAGCTAAACTTGCATTTTGGCTTTTTCCATTTGGCTTCATAATAAACTTTGGCTTTTGAAATTTGGCTTCATAAAAAACAAGATTAGGTGAGACCGCCTATAAAGAACGCCCGCAAGCTCTCCATCTGCTTCCCTTGTGCTACGACAGGGAAGTCAAAGACTCAATATTCTTCTATAAAGCTCTTTATGGACATATTGACTTTCTTTCGTAACTATCTTAATCCTAGATTGATGCTCAAGGTTCCTTTCTGTAACTCTAATACTTTTCAGGCCTCATATTTTAATCGCATCGTTAAACTTTGGAATTCCATTTGTAAATCTTCTCCTTCTACATGTTTTTCTAGTATAGCTAATTTCAAAAACCACATTTCAGTACGCTATTTTTCTTTACTTGATTCTGTTTTTGATATTGACAGGTCTTGTACTGTACTGTACCTGGTCTGCTTTTCGAGAATGTTCCTGTCATAGAGGTTATAACCTCATAAAGTACACTAGTTTTATCTTAATGAACTTATTTTTCCATTCTTTTTTTTATTTCACGTTCGTGACTTTCCTTTCTGGGTAACTATTAGTTTTTTTTCTATTCAACACATTGTAATATTAGTTTCCCAATAAAGCTGTTAAAAAAACCAAACTTTAATTGAAAAAAGAAAGGTGACATTTTTTTAGGTAATTACTAAAGAATAGGGCCTAATAACATAAAGGAGAAGCTTCCCTTGACATCTTACGTCTAAAAAAAACAAGATTAAATATTGATTAAACGAGAGAATGCTATAAGAAACCTGCCACAATTTTGAGAGTTTCAGTGAACAAACAACGAGAGTGACTCTCGATTAGTAAGCTGAAAGAAGGTAAGCTGAAAGGAGTTAAGTTAAGGTGGCTCTCATCATTATTAGTTTGGTGCTCCCACGTAATAATATAACCGATTTTGAACAAAGTCTTTTTTAGAAAGTTTATATTACATTACAAAGCGAATGTAGAAAAACTTAACCAAAGAAAGCTCTGCTGGAAGGGAAGCTAGAGTCCATCAAGCGCCGCTTCGTAAGCGCGAAAACAACTAAGGCGAGTCACTTTAGTGACTGAGACGCTAAAAAGTAGGGGTGTTCAGCACTAACCGATGTCGTCAATATGAAGTTAAGATCATGAATTCGCACATCATTATTTTTTCGACTTCCCCTTTTTCTTCTTTTTGTGTGTATTCGTTTTCTAGCTATTTCATTTGGTAGGTTTCATTACTCTTGTAAACGTTCTTTAATCCACTGTCAAGAAATACAGCGAATATATTTTATTTTGCTACATAATTTACAAATGATATTATTAATACTAGTATCAAGTGAATTCGTTTTCATGGCTAATTTTGTTTTCTTTCTCAGTTCTGTTTTTTGTTTCAGATAAAATGATCACACAAACTTTATCCGTACTTATCCTATTCCTCCTGAAGCAAGAAGCCACCTACGCTACGATGTGGCCGATACAAGGACGTTCAGAGCTCAACCTGTACTTGCAAGGATTCACCCTTGAATCTTTACAGGTGGACACAATCTTTGAATGTTACAGAAAGTGTGAAGACAACAAACGTTGTGCAAGCATCAACATCAACCTGACGAACAAGACATGTGAACTGAAGTACTCTACCAAGACCACACACCCAGAAAAGATCGTAACCAGCAAAATACCATTTACATGGAAATACGAGAGCATAAAGAGCCGGGATCGGGACCTGATAACCCCATTACAAATTGCAAGAGCCTGAAGGAGAGTGACAGCCAGGCAAAGTCAGGTGTTTACTGGATGAAGTTCAATGAGACATCCTCTGCGCCATTCCAAGTGTTTTGTGACATGACCACCGATGGAGGAGGCTGGACCCTTGTCTACAGCTATACCTTTACTAAGTATGATTACTTTTCTCATTCTGATAACGCAGTTACCCCAATACCAACCTGGCCGCTCGACTTTTCTGCTTACAGATTCGTACCACGGTCTAACACCACCCCAATCAATGAATCATCCCATTCGGCCATAGATTTCGCGCTATGGAAAAAGATCGGTAGTGAGTTTCTTATCGCTCCAAACATCATCAACTGGTATGCTTGCAAGGAGGGAACTGGAAGTTTCGTTAACTGGCAGCCCGGAACTTTGACTTGCCGAGAGGTAAAAAATTTAATTCCACCGCGTAGTCCAAATTGTGCACTGAGAGCTCCAAATTCAATATCTTTGAGTGCTTGTGGAGTTTTAATGAAATCTTCTAGCAGTTCTAAAATGATCAATCTAAACGGTCGTGTTGATGGCTGTTATCCCGTTCACGATAGCTGTGGTACGGGTACAACAACGACTGATCACTTGAGAAATATTCCTAACCCAGGAGGTAAACTGTACATTCGTTAAAGTACGTTAACTGCTGCACAAAATCTAAAATTTCCAAGTATAGGAAACTCACGCACAGAGCTGCAAATCACTGCATGCCTTCTTCGAGTTAAGTTAAGTTAATACTTAACTTACAGACATATTAATGCTAGGGATTTTAAGTTTAAAGGCCGGGACGGAATGACAGTAGACTGACAAGAGCAAGAGGAGAAAGGAGGAGAAATAAATCGATAGATACAAGAGGAAGAACCTTCAATAAGACAAAGATGAAAAAGATGAAGTCGACGAGTGAGCCAAACCTAATCAAATGCATTAGCAGCTAAATTGAGTAACAACTAACAAAGTTATTGAACGTTTGAGAGAACTTGTTACACCTTGTGAAACTAAACTTTTGAAAATATAATATCATATATAATCTTACTCTTACAGTATATAATTTTTCTTGTCGTCTCTTTATCAGAGCACTTTACTCTTTTTATGATGATTATAATGATAAAAGTCACAAAAAACTAGATTAGCATAGTATCTTTAGATTTTTTTTGAAGAAACTTTTTTTCTCTATCTGATTTAATTTGAAATTAATAATTCAAGTTTTCGCACGAATTAGTATTATCTAACCTTTAGAGCATTTTCCTCATTTTATGTTTGTAATAAGGAAAGTCACAAAAAACTAGATTAATAGAGTGTCTTTAGATTTGCTTTGATCTATTTTAAACTTTTTTCGGATTTTACATTGCAATTAATAATTCAAATTTTCACAAATTAGTATTAGGGACCTTAAGCTACAGGACGGCAACGTGGGCGACAACGTCGGAGAAATTGCGCTTCAACCTTCTATTGTATTATCATTTCGTGTTTACCTAGTATTTTACTCAATAAGCATCCCCGTTTTAGAGTGAAATGTCGTCTTTTGGGAGCGCTTTACTTAATAAGCAAAAATAAGCTTTTGGCGTAGCCGTTCTCTTTAGTACGTAAAAATAGGACATTTCACGTCTTACTTTCAGCATAAGACGGCAATGATGCACAGTATTTCATACCTTCCAACGAGTATATTTTGAATAGCGCAATTAGTGCTATTGTATGTCGTCGTTGCGTCCTGCAGCTTAAGGTCCCTATTACCGAGCCTTCTCTGCGGGATGTAAATTCAATAAAGTTAATAAAGAATTGAAAAAAAAAAAAAACAAACAAAAAAAGACTAATTGAGAAAGATTTTTTCAAAAAAAAAAAAGAAAAAAAAAAAAGAAAAAAAGCGAGAATACGCCGTTAAACATGTCTATCACATTATATAGGATGTGGTTTTGAAAAATTTGAACAAAAATCGTAGAAGCATTAGGCACTTTGGTTCTCTGAGTTCTCGAAATTTCTTACAAATCCTCAAAATGCTAATGCTTTCGAAATAGTTCTTTAAATTAAGACGTAATTGCAATTTCAGTAATATGCTAAAATAACAGCGGCAATTCTTGGATAGCCCTGGAAAGTCCTCCAGTGTTTACGAGGCGTAGCAGTTTACAAATAGCCTTGAAGTTTGGACCTTTTGAATTGGTGGGCAATTAATTTTACATAAATAATAGCTTAATTTCATTCATACTTTAATCTTAAAACATAGCGTATTTACACTAAATGAAGAAGGACTCTTTGCCCTTAAAAGTTGATTTTTCACTTTTTAAGTATTTCAAGAAGTATAATTAACACGAACCCAAAAAGTAATATATTCACAGTACCTACATTATACATGAATAGCCGAAAATGGCTTGACATCCACCCAACTGGTCGCTTAGACGCGTATCGATAAGCGACACGGACAATACAAACGACCTATTCTCTTCAATTCTCCAAAGCCGTGCAAGCGTAGCCCTTTGCAGCCGTTCTTAGGGTCGTCACGCAACGTTGCGTGACGACCCTAAGAACGGCTGCAAAGGAGGCTAGTGCAAGCGATGTGTGTTCTTTTTTTAACTTTTCACAACAAAAATGATGTATAACGTAAATTCTCATCTCATTTATGTTATTCCAAAGCTTAAAAAAAATATGTTGTATAATTACTGCTAATCAAAGATTCATATTTCTTGGGGGAGGAACAAACAACGTAACCAACAAATTCATGATTACATGATCGGTCTTGTGATTGTGATCATATTCTAATGGATGATGGTTGGTTTTGAGATTACCGTTGGTACTGTTACAGTAGGCTGTATAAAGTACATAATCTGTGTAACATGGAACCTATTGTGGCTTATCTGGCTGTATTGTACATTGGATGGTTAGACTAACATTGGTACTGTTACAGTAGGCTGTAGAAAGTACATCTTCTGTGTAACATGGAACCTATCTTGGTTTATCTAGCTGTATCGTACATTAGATGGTTAGACTACCATTGGTACTGTTAAACAGTAGGCTGTAGAAAGTACATCATCTGTGTAACATGGAACCTATTGTGGTTTATCTATCTGTATTGTACATTGGATGGTTAGACTACCATTGATACTGTTACAGTAGGCTGTAGAAAGTACATCTTCTGTGTAACATGGAACCTATTGTGGTTTATCTATCTGTATTGTACATTGGATGGTTAGACTACCATTGATACTGTTACAGTAGGCTGTAGAAAGTACATCTTCTGTGTAACATGGAACCTATCTTGGTTTATCTAGCTGTATCGTACATTAGATGGTTAGACTACCATTGGTACTGTTAAACAGTAGGCTGTAGAAAGTACATCATCTGTGTAACATGGAACCTATTGTGGTTTATCTATACTAGCTGTATTTTACATTGGATGGTTAGACTACCATTGCTACTGTTACAGTAGGCTGTAGAAAGTACATCATCTGTGTAACATGGAACCTATTTTGGTTTATCTAGCTGTATTGTACATTGGATGGTTAGACTACCGGTATTTCTTGTACTACAGGTATATTTCGATGTTACAGTATCTTGTTGGCCACAGTATGCTTCAGAAACTGCATCATCTGACCTCATGAATTTTGGCCATTCTATGACGCAGCATTCATACCTGCTGTCAAAAAGTACATTGCTTTTTTCAGAAGAGACGTCTTGGAATCCAGTTGTTTGGCTCATCACTGATAACCTAAATAAATGGAACGAATTGTCATGACATTAAAACACAAGTGTCAAATAACTCTTATATGTCTCTTTGGCAACGAAGGCTAACAGCTAGGTCTTGGTAATATTGAGACATTTCCGTTGGTAGGTTTATTATGACATTGACTATGACTGCTTCGTTGGGTGTAGGGTCTCGTGACCTAAGTACAAATGGCCTATCGTTATAGTAACGATATACCTTTGTGCCTCCCAAGTAGATGTTCCCAACATCCGGTACCGGTACGAGCCAAATTTGACCCCCACCCTCCCCCTCAATTTTTGTGGTACGTCGTGAAAAAGAGTGAAATGGGGGTTCTGCGCCACTTGAGCGAGGTGCCGGAGGAGATGACGTCATTGCTATTCTATAGTGAGGTGCAGGAGTCTTAATCGGGGTTGGTGAAAAGATATGACCTCAATGGGAATCAAACCCACAACAATCTGATCTGGAGTCAGACGCGACAACCATTACGCCATAAACAAGGGGCCATTTTGCATGACAATGCGCGAACTGCTGTGCTGTGAGATATAGTAATGCAGGCTAAACACAGGGTGCCCACGCGTTTAGCTTGTAGCAAGATGTCTCGGTGTTCGATTTATTTATTTATTTTTCTTATAATTTTCACAGTTATTTGAAACTAATCAGCTACATGTAAAATCGGCTAAAAATGTTCTCAAAGGAACAATTTTTGAATAATAGCTCTAGACATATAATTTATTAATAAGCAAAGCAAGACTATGCCCTTGCAGATAATTGATAATTGTTCTATTTTCCCCAATTTTTCTAACTAATCAAACACGATAGGTCGAAAGCACAGATAACAAAGACATCACATCAAATGAATTTTGTGTGGTAGTTTCTCTCACAAGTCAGGAAAGAACTCGAGGATAAAGATAAGCAGATAAACATAATTATACTGCATTTGATACTTTCTTAAATACCCAAGAAAATTGTTCGATTGCTGGGATATCGAGATCCTCTTTCCGGCAAGGATGCATATAAATAAGATATGCATTACTTCGGCTCGAGCATTTGAAATTACAAAAGTTTCGACCAATTTATAAATTACTATGCAAACAATGTTTACAACTTTGTTGGGCAAAAGATATTACTTCCCGAATTTTCCAATCAAAGATCCATAAAGCAAACACAATAAAGACATATAGATGTTATCATTTTTGCTTGCAGTACAGTGGTATTTTCAATACTTTTACAAATGCCTCGTTTTAGGACACAAAAAGTGCCATATTTCGCTACGTCCACCACAAAAACACAGGCTTATGTTTACTGCAAGACTGGAAGCCGTCTACCCTCAAGAAATCAACCAATCAGGTTCTTCGCTCAAAATATCTCCAAGCTAAAAATAGCATCAAACTGTGCACATGAAGGCTATATAGGTAGGATTCCTTCTCTTAGTTCATATTCTCTTGGTCTGAGCCTATATCAAATCGTTTCAGAAGACGAAAAAGCAGGTCTTTGAGCATATTTATCAGAGTATCGCCACATGATCGAAACTCTATACAGTACAAATGAGCTCAGGTATAGCGCGCATGCGCAGCAAAATGGGCCTTTGTTAAGGTCTTTCACGAATCCATACAATTAAGATGTTGATTTTGTTTCTCTGAGTGATTTCTAATTACAATTAAAGTTGAAGTAATGTTTCAAATACGATTTGCTGTATTCTATTGGGGTTTCAAAATCCGAGTGGAATTTCAAATGCCGAGGCGTAGCCTATGTTTGTATGAAACATTTTATAAAAATATCGTAACAAAACGACGTTCAGAACGATTGAGAGCGGTCACAAAGTCAATACCCAAGTGGAAAAAATTCTAAGCTAACTGTAACTGAGATCAAAATTTATTGATAACAGAAGAAAAAACTATAATGTAAAGCTAACTTTAAAATAGTTTCTATGAAAAAAACAGTCTTTTTGGAGAGTCCTCTTCTGTTTCAAGTGACAATTCTCTCTTAAGCAATGATCTACTGACAATCAAAACATCGTACTTAGTTAAATAATGAAAGGACTTGTAAGTAAACTTATTTTGTATTCACATGCAATGAGCGTTTTATGTATAAAAAATATTTTTGAAAAAAGTTTTTACTGTTTTTCCTTGGGCAAGTTTGGCTCGTACCGATACCGGATGTTGATGAACCCTAATTTCATATCTACTCTACCACCTAAGAATTTTGTAATCACTTGTATGATTTTAGGCTGGCGTTTTCAGCCGTGAGGATGGCAATAATTTATTGATATTATGGCGTTACCTGCATGTGACAGATATATCACTGCTTGGCGTCGGAATCTCCTGATTAAAACAATCTTTGTAGGCAACGGCAAAAGACTTCCTGGAACAAAATTGGTCACTGTCCTTATAAAGTTTTACTGATACGAATCCCCTTTCATCTTCGTTAACTCCATTGGGGTAGAGCAGCAGAAACCAATTATAACCACACAACCAGAAAATAGGACTTCCCACCTTGGTGATGGGATCAGCATCACTAGAGTAACTACTGCTTCATCCTTCAGGATAAAGGTCTTGGTAATTTCTAATATTCCATATATATGTTCTTGAACGTTCACCATTTTTCTGTTAAACAAGTGTAATGTCCACTTAGAATTAAGTAGTTTTAATTAGGTTCGATTCATCATCCATGTGTTGTATTCGTGGAAAAACAAACAAAACAGGGCGGATCTAGAAATTAAGTTTGATAAATGGACATAGCATGTACTAAGGGAAGGCTACGTGTTTTGGGGGGGGGGGGGGGGGGGGGGGGCAGAAGGAAGTTGAAGGGGGTGGAGAGCTAGGACTTCAAAGAAGAGGATCAATAAAAAATTGAACTTTTGTGGAGGTTCAAACCTTTTTGTTTTGCCAAAAGCTGTTTCCTTGTTGCTGAATAAAAGGGAAAGGGCTACAACCATTTATGAAAATCTTACTGCGAATCCCCCAGCCCTGCCAATAAAAAACTTACTTTCCCGAAGTACTAAGTTCTTATAAGTACTATAAGTTGTACTAAGTTCTGTTCATTATCTACTACTCTCCTACCTTAAATTGGTTTGTCTTTAGGAGTATAGTATATTCTATATAAGAATAACTCCGTCATGATTCTGTACTACTCTCTTACCTTAACTTCATCCTTTAGAAGTCGATTTTCTTCAGTAAGAGACAAAACGTTTTGTTTCAGTGCCGAACACTGTTCGGTAAGTGATGAATTCTGTTTAGTGAGCGATGAACATTGTTTGGCCAGTAACATCATGTGTGCAGCCATGTTGTCTTGTACGTGTTTATCGACATGTTGTCGTTCGACTTGGACTAAACATCCCTGATCCTTGAATGGGCAGTCCAGTATTGTCTTGCCACAGTCATTTCTTGTATGGTTGTCTAAGTTAATCCTGAGGACAAACAATACGATTTTTCTCTTTTACTCTGCTCGGTTATTCAGTCACACACTATAATTATGTTTCATTGACAAATGTCTTTCTTTTTTCTCATGATATGTCTGAGAAGGGGTTAGCACGTACCACCAACATCTGTTGGCCCGCATCTCCTGGCCCCACACGAATCTGGTGGCCCCTTGACCATAACTCTGCTAACCTCCCTTGATATTTCTTGCAAGCATGTTCACAATATCAATGATGTGCTTGTACGTTGGAGATAAAAGATTAAGTCTAGTTCGACTATAAACCTCGATTGAATAGAAAATCCATTACCTGGGGTCCCATTACGCTCTATCGTCAGTTTCATTGGTTCTCCCCCTATGAACTCTCAAAGCATCTATGCTACATATAATTACCACTCGTGAGTAACACTAGTCACGAATAAAAAATGTTAAACATAGTCGAACTAGCTTTAATCACAATAGTTGGTGCTAAGGTCTATTTTGAGTGCAGAATGGGAAAGTTATGCTTTTTCAAGAGCAAGTGAGTATTTCCAGGAAACCCTTATAAGACTAAGGTCCCAACGTCAAAATCTGCTTTCGCTTTCCTCACAGCTTTTCCAACAACTTACTTCAGAGTTTGATAATGTAAACTTTTTTCTATGTGGTTCTCAGTCCTCATTCAACTTTTAAGCAAAATCAAAAACTGTACGTTCTTGAGTGTCCAACAATATTTGATAGACAACAAAAGATTTGCATAGAGTTAAGAACGCTTAATTGATTTTGTAGATATTTTCTTTTCCATTGTACTTTTACTATATAGAAATGTTTTTTTTCTTTCTAATATGTTACATGTAATCTCCCATGGCCACGATGTAATCTCCATTGTACTTTTTTTATACATATGCTGTCGTTTTTTCTTGCTAATATGTTAAACTTATTTTTCTTTTCCTTTTTCCTAAAAACTCCAAAAACATTGCAATTATGTTCTGTGTAATTTCCCGCGATGAGCTTAGCTCTTGGAGCGAACAAAAAGAGTTAATATGTTTAAATGAAAAAATAGATAAAAAATAAAAAACTAAGGGGTAAAGAAAGAAATGCCTCGGGGTATCAAAAAACCCGATGAACATTCCATACCTTTTTATCTCGTTTATTTGTCCAGTTTCTAGACTTCTACAGCCGTTAGGACATGGAACCACCTCTTCTGGACAGTAAATTTTGTTGTGAAACCGTACCTCAAGTCGGACCAGAGCTTGTGTACATTTCTCACATTCCACGACTTTATACTCGCATATCTTATCATGATCCTCCAGTTCTCTCCTCTGTATGTTGGCGTTGCAGTTCACATTAGGACACTGTACTTGTTGGAAAGGACAAGTTTCTCTGTGTTGGGCAAGTGACTGTAGCTCTCCGGTCCAGTCACACTTGAGCTCATATGCCTCTGTGTCTGTAGACATGACACAAGGTCAGGAAGTGCAATATGACACGAAAAAGTTAAACATTTCTAGACCAAAACAGCATAAGTCGTCATATTAAAGCTCTAAAGAAGAATTTCCGGTCTATTCACATTCTCTACGATGTGCAATAGTGAGAACATGCTATTTCCAACCCAATCAGAAATATTTGGGTTCGTTCTGCTTGATAACAAGACGCCAAGAAAATCTGAACTAGGAGACGTTCTTGGAGCTTGCACTGGGTTGGGAAAAGGGGCATTCAAAACTTAGCGAAAATTATATACTAACCGAGTGCTATATTTCAAGAATATAATCAATGATAGAGAGATCGAGAACTTCAGAACGGTTAGCTAAAAAAAAAAACATTTAAACATATTTCTACAGCAACTTAAAATGCTACGCCATGTAATTCTCACTCACCTGTGTTAGCCGCTGATTGTCCATCACTCTCTGGTAGATGACAGTATACTTTAAGGTTGTTTACCATATTTTCAGCAAACAAATTTCGTGAAAGGCTATCGAGTTCTAGTGCATTGGTACCCAAGGGGCATATCTGTTTGTGCCCCAGACATCGTGTAATGCAATCTTTACAGAAGTTATGCCCATCTTTGCATTGCATGGGGTCCTCCAGTACATCCAAGCTAGAAAGTAAACGGCATAATGAAAACTGAGTACTACAGGATACTCAGTTTTGATTCATTTAGGAACTAGACGCTCTCTGAGCGTTTACTCGGGCTTTCTATTGCTCTTATGCTTTTAAATGACAGCGGCAGGGCAGAAAAACAGCGAGGTGCAACTGTTGCTTCAATTTTGTGACACAATTCTGTCAAACAAGAACATAGTTAATAGAGGGGAGGGGACTCTTCCTGTATTAACTCTGGCTAGAAAATGTCATACTTTTTAATGATCAAAGCATAACCTCTCCCAAAGTACAAGGCTTGATGTCTTGATATTGCTCTTTAGGTCCAAACTAGCGTGTTTATAAAATATCGAGTTTAACGAGAGGTCAAAAAGCGTTTTTCTGTACTGTCTAAAATTAAAATATACATACTTTGCACGAGATCAGAATTCTTGTACTTTTATTGACACTATAACATCATTATATTTATGTACATTTGTAAAATTGATAACTTTTTCTAATATATCACAGTCTGTAAGAATATTTACCATGTTTTCTGCTAAGGACGTGCAACTGCACGTGTAATTTAAACCAAACATAACGAGTAAACATGTTAAAAATGTGACGATGTTTCGACGTTGCACAACGTCATTATCAAGCCAAAAATGAACTAGGAAAGTAGAATACATATAGAAATAATAACTATAGATATAAAAAATAGATATATAATCGAATAATCATACAAAACGTTTGGCACGTATGGAATCTGGTTGTACATTCAAACTAGGTTTGAGTTGTTTGATCAGCAACATCTCATTAATGAGACAGTCAAATCTGTCTATTTTGCACTTTTTCTTACTTCTTACTTCAACTTTGAATTGGCTGTCTCTCAAGGTTATTTGTGCCATATTGAATCTTACCCTAAAGCTATTGAACTATACCCTGCGAGTAGAGTCTTCTTTTAACTCCTCTACGGGCTCCTTTCCTTTCCTTCTCTCGCCCTTAGAGGCGTTAAAAGGAGACTCTGCTCGCAGGGTACTATTGAACAAAATAGAAGCAAGCAAAAGAATCAGGATATTTTACACAAAAGTTAAGCTTAGATATTTACGATTCAAGTTCCTTCGTTGACAATCTTCTTCAGATCCAATTAATGGTTTTCAACCATTCCCAAGAGAACTAAATAACAAAACACACGGCGGCCATGTTGGAGGATATAACATAAGAAGTCATTGACAAATCTTTTGTTAAGCTCCTCCAACATCATATAGTGGCCGCCGTTAAAACCATCAATATAGCGATTTGCTTGTTGTTGTTGTTAGCCTGACTTCGAAGTCTTATCATGAAGATTATCGATTTTCTCACATTAGAAAAAATTGCCCATACATTTGGAATATTCGCTCTTTTCGTTCTTTTTCCTCTCTTTCCAAAGCAAAAGGTTGTCCTTCAAAGTAAAGTTCTATAGCACAAGTAAACTGCGTGACAAAACATCCTAAATGACCCGTAAATCTTCTGTTCTTTCGCTAACTAGTAATTAGCGTGTTTTCGAGGCTACGAAACCTAAGAAACCATAAGAGGCGAATGTATAGGCCAACAGATAGTATGAGCTTATGAAATCAGCAAAAATACGGTTCTAAATTTTAACAAATTCCTATGAATTATATACCAAACTGTTCAGGAAAGCCCGGGGTTTTCAAATCCACTTATGTTATTTTGACAGGTTCTGTTTTATATCGAGGAGAGACGATTTTTTATCTTGACCCCGGTTATGTCATGCATTTTCTCTTGTAAAATACGTCCAATAGCGTACATTCAACTCAAAAAGTACGGTGTTTATTTTCAATAGAATTCAATCTAAATCATATAATACAGTCCGTGAATAGCTGAATTAACTGAATCCGCTTCTGTTTTTTGCCTAGATAGTCATTATTTTGAGAAAAGATCCAAAAACCGTGTTTTTGAGACATAATTTGTATGGGCTGACATGAGGGAGCGTGAGCTTGAAATCGTAGCTGACCAAATGTTAACAGATTTTTTCTGATGAACATCTGAGGTGTTCATTTCAGCGTCAGAGTTTGTAGTTAAGTCAGTATGTTGGCTGTCTTCGTTCTCGTTTAGAATATCGTTCATTTGACATAGGCTCCGTGTGTTCGCCTCCAGCCTTGTCAAGAACCAAGGTAGACTGTTCCATGTCCTTGTTTGGAATTGGTGCTGCAGCTAACGGGGTGACATCCCTTTATGGTATGCACTGACCTTTGAGCTAGGCCATTTGTTGCCGGGTGGTAGGGTGCAGAGGTGATATGCACTATCCCATTTTGACTCAAGAACTCCTCTATCTCTTGACTGGTGAAGTTAGATCCATTATCTGAGACGACCACTTCTGGTAGCCCATGAGTTGCAAACATTGCTCGAAGCTTGGATAGAGTTGCAGCTGATGTAGTAGAATTCATAATTTCTGCATTGATCCATTTGGAATGGGCATCTACAACAATCAAGAACATCTTGCCCATAAACGGACCTGCATAATCCATATAGATTCTTTTCCAAGGTTGGTCTGGCCACTCTCAAGGGTGCAAAGGAGTCGCCGCTGGTGCCTTCCGATGTACTTGACAGATTGTACATTTTTGGACTAAGTTCTACAAGCCCTTATCCATTGACGGCTACCACACATAACCTCTTGCTAACCCCTTCATGGGGTTAATACCGGGAGGTGCTTGATGCAGCTCCTCTTGTTCTCTGTCTTGCGGTGGGATCACTATTCGTGCGCCCCAAAGTACACATCCGTCGTGCACGCTCAACTCCAACTTCTTAGTTTGGTATGGGCTCAGAGATGTGTCACGTACGGTGCTATCATCATGCCACGCTCGTGAAAGATATTCCTTTACATGTGCTAATACTGGGTCACGTTGGGTCCAGGTACGTATTTGTTCAGCTGTTAGCGGGAACTCGTCCAGCTCTTGTATGAGAAGGACTCTGTCTTCTCCCTTAACCTGCTTAGTTACCGGTAAGGGTAGTCTACTGAGAGCATCTGAATTGCCGTTTCCTTTTCCAGATCTATACTGAATGGTGTACTCATAACCTCTCAGAGTCACCGCCATCTTTGGACTCGAGGTGATTCTGTAGTTGGTAATTGTTTTTTTCTCATTAAATAATGATTTTAGGGGTTTGTGGTCTGTCAAGATCCTAAAATGACGTCCATACAAGTACTTATGGAATTTCTTCAGACCAAACATGACGCCCAACCCTTCTCGATCCAGTTGTGAGTAATTCTTCTCAGCAGCGTTAAGGGTTCTCGATGCAAATCCAATGGGTTTATCAGTTCCATCGGCTATACGATGTGAAAATACCGCTCCAACGCCGTATGGAGAAGCGTCACACTGTAACACTAGGTCTTGATACGGGTCATAATGAACCAACACGTCTACGGACATGATCAGCTGTTTAGATCCATCAAAACTTTTCTTTTGTTTCTCTTCCCATTTCCAAGGTGTCTCACTTCGCAACAACTAATGCAGTGTTGCTAAGGCTGTTGCTAAGTGTGGCAGGAAGCGGTTGTAGTAGTTCAACAGTCGCAAGTAGGATTTAAGCTCGGTGACATTATTAGGTGCCCTAGCTTCTTGAAGTGCTTGCACCTTATCTTGTATGGGGTGGATCCCCTGTGCGTATATCACATTGCCAAGGTACATGACACTCTGGGCCAGGAACGCACACTTGCATTCTTTAAGCCTCAAGTCAGCTTCCTCTAGCGTGGTCAACACTTGCTCAAGGACTTTCAAATGTTCTGTCTCACTCGCGCCACTGTACCACTGCCACCCTAGGAATCCCTTGCAGCAGCCCTTCTATGGTTTTCTGGAATATTGCTGGAGCACTGGACACCCCGAAAGGGAGCCGGGTATAGGTGAATAAGCCTCGATGGGTATTGATTGCTACGTACTGCGACGATTCCTCATCCAAGGGTAGTTGCTGATAGGCATGACTTAGGTCTAATTTGGAGAATTTAGGTCCCCCAGCCAATTTGGCTGCAATATCATCAAATGTAGGGAGGGTGTACTGTTCTAGCCTTGATACTTGATTTACCGTGCTTTTATAGTCCCCATACAACCTTAGGGTACCATCTTGTTTTACTGGAACCACGGGGGCTGCCCAATCTGAGAATTGGACTGGTTTAAGAATACCTGCTGCCTCAAGCCTAGACTGAGGGCCCCCTCAGTTATAATTAGATATATTGTGTTAAAAGATAGCGGGTCAGTAAATTACTTGATGGCTGATCATGTAAAACTCAGTTTCTAGTATTATGTAAAAGTACGGTTTAATGGTACAATGACAAGTTCACCGGGAATTTCTTGAACTGCCACTGCAAACTTGCAGGTCATTCTTGTGGCTGGAAAAATCTGGATGGACCACTTTCAATGAAGGTTGTGCTATGTACTTCGACAGGTTTTTTATAATTGCCAAATCTGTGATGTTTCTCATACCAGTCAACAACGGCAAAGACATGACTTCGGTATCCTCCTTCTACTGGTAAATTATGCTGAAAATGGTGAGAAACCTTTCCAGGTCTTTGGTTTCCAAGTTCAATGCTTCCATCATCATGAGTCCAAGAAGCATATTTGGCTTAACCTTGGCGGGACCATAGAGTTTATCGAACTTCTTGCAAAACTGCATCAACAGAAAGTCGGCTTTTCCAAGGATATGGTCGTGATTACAGGTTGTGTAAGAAACTTGTAGGCCAGAACGAATGATTGCCAACATTGCAAGTTCCGTTCTGGAATGAAACCGTCTGATGCATACATGGAATAAACCAACGTCCAGTTCTTCCACTGTGATGCTGTGTAGCATCCATAGTTAGCTGATATTTTGTGAGGTAGTCTCCCCTGTCCATTGAAAATGTCAAAATTCTTTATCTTTCTTTCGATTTCTTTCAGTCCTTCTTTCGAAAGAACGCCTTCATTTACCCACAGTTTAAAAACCGACTTTGCAGTTCCCAAATATAGGTTGTGCATTGGATCACAGTGTGACTTTTATTGCATCGAAGTATTCAAACTTTAAAAAATACCTGTAATACACCCCAAACGTTAACTGTACAGAAAGTGTATGATGCTTTGATTTGGTCTTGGCACCTAACAATTTTTTGCCATTTCTTCTGTGTGTAGAAATATCTCTTTTTGGCCAGTCTTGCCTTTCAAATCCTGAGTAATCAAATCCATCCTTAACATTTCCGGGAAATGACTCAAAACCTTTTGAGCAGCCACCGATAAGAGCTGTGTCCCTCGAAACCACAAACCTTCCGTGCTGCTGGAATATCACATGAGACACATGCAACTGCAGCTCTAAAGCACAAGGGTATAGATGTAAGACTTGATTCAAGATAAACACCTTTCCACAGTTTTTGCATTTCTTCTACAAATGGGTTCATAAATTCATTTAAAGATGATGGTTTTTTCTGTAGTTCAGGAATAGGTCTAATACAATGACATCCTCCCATTTCATTTTCATATTACTTGGAATATTCGAATTTACGAGATAAAAAACGCCAACTGAATAATCATTTCTGTGTTTCTTGCGCTGAAAAAAGTCAAAGTTCAGCATGAACAAATAGTTCCTTGGCTCACTGAGAAAATTACACTATTAAACAAGTTTATTAAATTGTTAATTACACTATTATAACAATATACATGAAGAGGGTAAAATTCACTTCTACCTTTACTAAGCAATACTTTCTTCACCAAGGGAGCTCCACAAATACGTGAACGAGGAAATCTTCTGTGGCTGCAGTATTTGAGAACTCTGTTTCCATATCTATCAAACTCAGTACATTCCCTAAAGGAATACAGCTTTGAACATTTCGGACAAACTGCAAACTTTGTGAAATTGTCACAATCAAACACCATAAATGTTCTGACAAGATATATTGAAGAAGGGAATATCAATACTAGCTTCGTCAAATATTCACTACCACATAATGTAGATAGAACTTTCAAGTAGCTGTACATAAATTGAAGCATCCATTCCAGTCCGTCATCACTGATCTTTGTCGCTGACTGCCAAATTAAAACTTTATATTAATGGGAAAGTCTTTTTTCCTGGTTGATGTTACGATTATGAAATATGTTTTTGTCATGTTAATGGAGAGCTTATGTTCGTCACACCATTTTTTAACTTTGGATAATTCAGAATTCATTATATGTTCGAGAGATTTAAGATCATTTACAGAGGCGAATATATTTGTATCGTCGGCAAAAATTGTAAATTTAAATTTTCCTGTGCAATTTGGAAGATCATTTATATACAGTAAAATCAATAATGGTCCCAATGAACTCCCTTGGGGAATACCACATGTTATAGTTTGCATTTCTGATTTCACATTGTTAAATGAAACGTATTGCTTTCTATCCTTTAGATAACTGCAAAACTATTTCAAAGGGATCCCGCGAATTCCATATTTCTCTAACTTGTTGATTAGAATTTCATGGTTTACGGAGTCGAAAGCTTTAGAAAAGTCTAAAAAACACCCCACAAGTGTAGACATTGTTATAAGAGAGTGTCGTACATATCCGAGTAAAATTTAACATCAGATTTCAGATCTTCGTACTTCGTTCTTCTTGTATTAGTTCCTTAACCTTTTCTAAGGTGATCTCAATAGCGTCGATTTTGATGAGCTACGCTAAGCGTGGCCGGTCGCCATTACGACATATGCCTTAGCCATATATGTTTCAGGGTAGCGATACAATTTTGCTTTTGATAAAGGTTTGCTTTGAATTTGTTGACAGTATAGTCGAGAACTTCGATGCAGTAATCGCTAAGTAGCTCCTCATGTAATAAAAATTGCTGGTGTTGACGACTGACCTAATTTAAGAAAAGCTTATAGATAGGAAACCAATCTATGCAACGGCGGACGCTAAGATCGATTATCTATATACTCCAAACATAAGGTATTTTTGCTACGGAAAGGGATAAAACGATTTAAACATAAGACTAAACATAAGTCTATATTCAGTGCATACTCTCAAAATATATAATAAAGGCCTTCCGTAAAACTAGAAGAAAATCATTTTCATCGTAGCTTGAGATAGATGACTTGACTACAATTCGTCTTACACGGACCGGTGTAAAGAACACTCAAAGCTGCTTACCATATCGAACATTTGAAGTTTTCATTGACTTTTTCAACGAACTGTTCAGTCTTGAAACCCATTACGGTGACTGAGCTGTGACCAGGAGTGGAAACGATGAAAAGAGCTTTTAAAAAGGCTTGCTCACACAATGTACAGTATCACAGCCAAGCAACAAGTGATTTGCATATCGAAGGTGCTTCACTTCAGACAAGTAATAAGCCGTGCGACTGAGGAACTGGGGAGACAGGAAGTGGAAAACCCGAAAGTAAAACAACAAACTTTTAGCAAAATTAATTTCCCTGGGGTTTTTATAAAGTTGTATAGAATTGTTGATTAAGGAGAATACATTTTGTAGCCCTATTCTATGATTCTAGATCAACTGAAGAGTTTAGTTAGTCAAAATAGGTTGAAGCTCAGGGGCAAGTTTTTTTGTTAGAAAAAGTAATTGTGTGCTCGCGATCACTCGACAAATCGAACCGTGAACACTTCAAATTTTCTGACACTTTTGTAGTGAAAATGCATACTCCTTGAGGCAGTCTATTTGATATAATGTTTATTTTGATTAATTTGAGTATTTGAACTCAATGTTTCACTTTTAGAGGGATTAAAACAGTATTGACGTTGTATTCACAGTTTCAAATGCGTTGATCTTTTTATTACATTAAGCGCACGATTTGCTACGATGTACAAATAACAGGAAAATAAGTCAATAAAGTTAAACTAAGCAAGCAAGAAATAATACGGTACGGATAAAACTAAAGGAAAAGATGAAAACGATAAACTTACAAGATCTGTGTTCCACTGAGCTTACAACTTGACTGGAGGTGAAAAACTAAACTTGAATACTAATGTACGGGCTATCACTGTCGCTTATGCAAAGAAAGAAACTTAATAAACAAAGAAAACGACTCACTTGAAAATGTAGAATGGAACAATAAAAAAGGCATGCGTACGCAAAAACGAACATAGCAGTTAGAAAACAATATAGCAAAACAAAAACCAAAAACTTGCTTATTCGTGACTAAAGACCTTGAGGAAATGATCACCTGACAAAATAAATAAATAAAAAATCTTAGAAAATGCCACATGTTTCCTCTTACTGACGAATTAATAGAAAAAACCTACTTAAGATATCTACTGAAAGTATATTTCTTGTAAGAAAAAGGGATTTTTATCTTTGTTTAATACACTAACTTACCTTTTATCACCAAAAAAAAAAAAAAAATCCCCCAGTCCCCCATCTTTGTTTACATTCCTAATTTAAGAACATAGATTCATCGTGTATTAAAAACCCGACGACACTATGTTTGACACAGGTATTCGGATCCAAGCAAAGGGGGAGGTGGTGGGGGGAACGTATGTGAAAAATGCTTGAAGGAAAATGATAAAAAAGAAAAGATATAGATAAATAACATAAAATAAATAAATATTAAGGCAGTGGATGTTTGGAACAGTTGAGGGTACGAGACTTGTAAATGTATATTGAATAAAGGATAAAAGCGTTTCGAGAGAATGCAACGTTACAAAACATGAGCTCATGCGTCGCGGCGGTGTGGTGAGGAATACAATATAAAAATAAGAAAGCTCTGGGATAGTCGTTAGATCTACCAAGTATTTATTATCAGGGGTAAAAGGAGAAATTTCTGGAGAGAACAACAACAAGTAAAACCAAGAAACAGCAACAGTTATTAGCAACGAAAAACTTAGGAGACCGCAAGCCCTCCCAGCTCCTTAGGCGTTTCCAACAGTTATTGGACGACCATTCTGCTGACCAGCCATTGGTTCGTGAGTCGTTTTTACAAAGATTGCCTCAGCACGTTAGACAACTACTGGCAGTAACAACCACCACAACAACAACCCTTGAAGAGCTTGCAAAGTTAGCCGACAAAGCCATGGATGAACAGGGCCTAAATGTCAACAATATCCAACCCTCAAGAATCTACTGAGATAGCAGCCCTGCAGGCGCAGCTTAAATAAATCAACAACACGTTAGCCACACTGACTAGGGAGCAGAAGAAGCCCATTAAATAGAAGCTGGAACCTCCAAACCCCCAAGTTTCAAAGGAACCACTGTGCAGTCCATAAGCGGTTTGGAAAAAACGCTTGCAAATGTCAACAACCCTGCAGCCAGGGAAACAAAACGGTCGGCACGTGAATGTGACTAGCATGCTGACAGGAACAGAGTCGCCTATTTTTCGTTACAGATAGAAGTTCAGGAAAGAGTTCTTAGTTGACACTTGTGCAGAAGTAAGTGTTTTACCTTTTAATAAACAGGGACCTCCCCTAAAACCCAGTACCATTTCTCACGAAGCTGCAGACCACAGCAAAATTAAAACCTATGGCATTCGTTTGGTTAGCTTAAACCTTGGTTTACGCTGTAAGTTTCAATGGAACTTACAGCGTAAAAGACGTTAAATTTCCAATACTTGGAACAGACTTCCTACGCCATTATTGTTTACTCGTTGATGTTAGTAAAAGTAGACTGCTTGATGCCACTACTTATCTCAGCACTCATTGCTCAACTGCGCAAGTAGACCTAGACGCCTTTCTCCGGAGAAGCTGGAAATCGCACGCACTGAATTCAACAACCTTATGGATATTGGCATTATAAGAGTCTCACAAAGTAACTGGTCTTCGCCTTTGCACATGGTACCTAAGAAAACACCAGGAGAGTAGAGACCTTGCGATGATTACCGAGCACTTAACGACATAACGGTACCAGACCGTTATCCTATACCACATATCCAGGACTTTACATCAAGTCTTCAAGGCGCCACAATTTTTTCGAAAGTGGATCTCGTTCGTGCATATCACCAGATCCCCGTGGAACCCGGCGTTACACAAAAGACTGCACTGACTACACCCTTTGGGTTGTTAGAGTTTACACGGATGCTTTTCGGTCTCCGAAACGCAGCACAAGCATTTCAGAGGTTTATTGATCAGGTCATCCATGAACTAGCCTTTTGTTATGGATACATTGATGATATTTTAGTGGCCAGCACAACACCTGATCAACACGAGGAACAATTACGATTGTTGTTTAAGCGTTTCGATGTATATGGTCTCGTTATCAATCCAGACAAGTGTGAGTTCGGAAAATCCGAACTGATCTTCCTGGGACACCATATCAGTAAAGATGGCATACGACCATTGACGGAGAAAATTCAGGCAGTTCTTGATTTTCCTCCCCTCATACTACCAAGAAGCTTAGAGAATCACAGATTTATACCAAACTGTGCTACTCTGCAGGTTCCACTCCTCTCCTGTTTAAAACAGGCGGACATAAAAAGGACAACACCGCAGTGGATAGAGGAGCTAGTCAGAGATTTTAACAACCTCAAGAAAGCCTTGGCAGCAGCTGCACACCTATCCCATTGGCATCCAACAGCTGAAACATGTCTGATTGTAGACGCATCAGGTGTAGCATTAGGAGCAGTCCTTCAGCAGAAGATCGATGGTGACTGGCGAGCACACGGATTCTTCTCTAAGAAACTTAAACCAGCAGAGAGTCGCTACAGCACCTTTGGAAGAGAGCTACTTGGAATTTACCTAGCGGTCAAGCACTTTCGACACCTACTAGAAGGTAGGAACTTTTATGTTCTCAAAGATCATAAACTACTAACAAATATCTTCAACTGCAACTCTGATAAGTACACACCAAGGGAAGTTAGACAAATGTCCTATGTCAAAGGCAGTGCCAATGCAGCAGCTGACGCAATTTCGCGAGTCGTTATCAATTTGGTAGAAAGAAGCCCGGTATTAGACTATGACCTGCTCGTAGAGGCTCAAAAAGGAGTTTCCGAGATCCAAAATATCAAAAGCCGCAACAACACTGTGCAAGTAAAAGAGTTCCTGTTTACCGCAGCAACGAAAGCCGTATTGTGCGATGTTTCTACAGGCACTCCAAGACCAATTATACCCAAGGAATTTAGACAAACAATATTTGACTCACTTCATGGATTTATCACGCCCAGGAATCAGAGGAACACAGTGACTTATCACAACTCGTTTCATGTGGCCTAAGATGAATGCAGACGTGAGAAAATGGCCAGAGAATGCGTAGCGTGACAACAGTCAAAGATTCATCGACACACATCTACACCTCCCGGTGAATTTGACCTCCCCCAAGCACAGATTTGACAATGTTCACATCGACCTGGTGGGTCCCTTGCCACCAGCTCAGAGTTACACTTACTTGCTTACGTGCATCGACCGCTTCACACGCGGGCCAGAAGCTATACCAATCAGTGAAGCAACAGCAGAAACAGTTGTCAAAGCCTTTGTTTCTGGATGGGTAGCAATATTTGGAATTCCATCTACAGTCACTACGGATAGAAGAAGACAATTCAAGTCACATTTGTGGCAGGAACTTAGTAAGCTTCTTGCAACAAAACAAATTCGCACAACAGCATATCATTCCATTTCCAACTTCCAGTGTGTGATTGAAAGTCAACTCAAAGCGTCTCTCAAGGCTAAAACCAATACAATAACGTGGATGGACTCTCTGCCCCTAATCCTACTTGGTTTGCGAAGTGCTTACAAGGAGGATCTCCAAGCTTGCACTTCCGAACTTGTTTATGGAACTACCTTACGTTTACCTGGACAATTATTTAACTCAGCTCTGGGTCACAAGACTCAACTATTCTCACTTCAGAGTTTTTCAGCAAGCTCAAAAGCGCACAAGAAGGTGCATGCCCCTCCAAAGCCTTATTATGCAGGTAGTGGAAAACAGATAAAAGCACCGAACCGTTTCATCATCATGTTGCAACTAGACAGACAGACAGACAGACAGACAGACAGACAGACAGACAGACAGACAGACAGACAGACAGACAGACAGACAGACAGACGTTTTTTATTCGGTATCAAGTATTAGTATATACATAGACATTTTACCCGAATAAATGTATGGACTATAATTGTTGATTTATAGTAATTCCTATTATGTTATAATGAATTCGCCCAAATTTAACCTATTTGTTATTGTTACTATTCAGTGCCTAGTTTGGGCAAGAAGACCACATTCTATATTAATTGTGTATTGTATGCGATCTTTTTATAAAGCGGTTGTGGACGTATTTTGCCACTGCTATCACGTTTTGGGTGGACTCATAAGTAGCAGAAACAGCTCGTTCTCATTTAACAAAAGAGAATCATTGTTTATGTTTTTTATGTCCTTGAAGAGCTCTTCCCTAGCTTAGATTTGACTATAGTGTACAGTGAAGAAGGAAGTGCCCCTCATCTTCAACGCTATCTAGGCAATGGAAGCAACTCCTTTCTTCTGCTTTTCTTTTTTCGTATTCCCTTGAATAACTTCCCTTTTGGATTTCAAGGTCGTGATTACTAATTCTCAATTTGGTTAATGATTTTCTGTGTTCAAAATTTTTGACTTCGATTAAATAATTTTCAAACTTTTCAACCCCCTTTCACCTCAGTCCTCCCCTCCCTGAGCACACACTAACCATCTCTCATCTCTGATCCCATACAACTACCTACAATCCCACTTCATCCCACTCCTCCCCTCCCTTAGCACACACTAACCATCTCTCATCTCTTGTCCCATACAATTAACTACAATCCCCTTGTACCCCGCTTTCTGAACACACACCAATCATCTCTCTTTTCTTCAACCATTTTTTACATACGTCACCCCCACCACCTCGCCCTTTGCTTGAGCCCGAATACCTGTGTCAAACATAGTGTCGTCGGTTTTTTTATACCCGATGAATCTATGTTCTTAAAAAAAAAGTTAAACAAAATTTAAAAAAATTTAAACATGCCGTATAATTCATCATCCTGACGAATTAATAAAATCTAAAAAATCTACTTAAGGATGGTGGGTACAGTTGTCAGCGCGCACTCTTACCATGTAACAGAACTCACTAAATCTTTTGTGCAAAAACTAAATCTACTCAAATCGCTCTACTTCCTTCCCAAACTTGTAAAACAAGACTTCTACTACAAGATCATTCTTCCAGCCGTCACCTATGGCATATTACTTTGGGGTAACTGTACTCAAAAACTCATGGATAACCTGGACAAGCTACACTACAGAGCTGCACGTGTCATCAACCAGCTGCCCTGGAACACCCCAAAAAAAGAGATAAGGCGCCAACTGCTTTGGAGACCCCTCAAGTTCTTTTACACTATCAAGCTGGGTGTTTTCATGCACAAGTGCTACTACAACCTAGATTCCAACCAGGAACTGCAGGACCACATCAAAAAGAGAGATGTTGGCTACTCCCTACGTAGTTCCAACCAAATAACATTGCCTCTTTTCCATACAGTCAATCATGGAAAAAAGGCAATAAGGTACCAGGGTGCAAAACTGTGGAACGCGCTCAACAACAATACCAGAGAATCGAGTTGCCCCGTTATTTTCAAACAAAAACTTAAAAAGGACATATCTCAACTAAAGATGTAATAACTCTTTCCAGTCAAAATATTAAATTATGTAATAATTAGCTTAGTAGTAGATAAGATCGAGAGAATGAGAGAGAGAGAGAGAGAGAGAGAGAATGTGTGTGGGTGAGAGTGAGAGGACTAGTATAGCTTAGGACCTAGGATTAGAACACGACCACATCAGCTACGCTGTATATAACTTATCTTGTATAAATAAATGTTATTATTATTATTATTATTATTACTGCGCACATTACGTAATCCACAGGAGCTCCAACGTTTTCAAAAATATAAACAACAACAAAACGAAATAAATGCGTGATCATTGTTGTCATCATTTTGTTTTGTTTTTTTGTTGTTTTGTTTTAATAGCAATTTTTTCTTGGGTGTCTATATGGGATAGTTTATTAGTACTGTGAACATAAGAGTGAAAGTTGTGAAAAGGAGAAAACGACGACTAGATGCAGGGCTGTCAACTCTCCCGGATAAACCGGGAGTCTCCAGATTTTGGACCGGGTCTCCCGGTCTCCAGATTAGAGTCTCAAATCTCCCGGATAATCGCCGAAGCTGACCATTTCTTGTGAGACTCGACTTTTACAACCATAAAATTCCAATTATTTCGTGTTGTTTGTGTTATTTTACATCGCTAACAAAATCAAAACATTCCTCGTAAACTGTTCTTGCAAGCAGGCCATTGTAATATAAACGATACTCTGATTGTTCAGAAATAAACCAATCACATCAAATGTTACAAAGTGAATGACGGCTTTTCGCGCGCTTTTTTCCGCTGTGACGTCATGTCCCTTCGCTATCAATTCTCCAGATAAGAATACCTCGGGGGTTGACAGCCCTGTAGATGGTAGATTTGTCAGAAATAGAGTACCGATGAAGCGACAAAAACTAGACGAAAAAGATCAAGCGAGAAAAACTTGAAAACAAACACAAAATATTATTGAAGGAAAGCGAATTTTTGAGTTAGATTACCTGATGGAGCAGTTAAAAAGTGGGTGTAGTGAATGTAAAGAGGCACTTCAACTTCATGAATTGATCGACGAAAAAAAGTTTGGACTCTTGGTAGTTTGTTTTACATTCAATGCAAATTCGGAGTTTTAAACTGAAATTTCACCTACTATAAACCACTCAGTTTCTTGATATGAAAATCTTGAGGCTTTATTCAATTCTCAGTTATCCCTACAAGGTTTTCTTATTGCATTCTCTAGAACATTTAGTGACTGTATTCTTCCAGGAGTTTTTGCAGTAGTCGGCCATGTTTACCATCCCATAATGCAATGCTAAGCCACGTCTCTCAGGGGAGGGGGTGGAGGAAATTTGTAACCATAGCTGGAAAAAAGCTTGAAATCTGATATTCAAAAAATTATAACTACAAAAAACGCATGGCGACCCCAGTTTTTTATTTGCTTGGTATGCTTTTTAAACACTTAAGATAATTTTGAATGTGTTATTTCAAAAATAAAAATAGTTTTGGGTGGTTTCTTTTTTGATTTTGTGTTTTTGTCCAAAATTGAAATTTCACCTACTTTTGCACAAAAGCAGATATAAAATGTACTTTCATCTTTGCAACTTCAAATCTTTTTATTAATATGAAAAATATTTATGTTTAAGATCATTTTAGGCAAAATTTCGAAGTACTTAGGCCAAACACAAGGGATATGTGATTTTTTGAAGTGCTTCAAAATGCGCTCACGTCATCGGGTCATTAATGACAATTATATTGCTTGGATGCGTGGGGACCCCCAAATTTTTTCACGTTTTTAGATAACCCCTTGGGTACTCTAAATAACTGACACAGTTTCATTCAATAAAAATGGGTCGCGAACTGTACCCACCATCCTTAAGATATCTACTAAAAGTATATTTCTTGGGAGAAAAAGGGATTTTTCAAGAACGAAGTTTTCTCTGTTTGAGGTCACGAAGCCGTCGAAACAAGATTAAACACTTCGTCGTCAGATCGTATAGCAAGAACAATACCTTAATTTTTCTTTCCTTGGGCAGTTCATGGCAAAAACCTACTTTAGATATCTACTAAAAGTATATTTATCCACAAGTTTCTACTGTTTTATTCAAGAACACTGACGCAGTCTACACTAGTTCTCTACTAGTTATCATTCACTTGTATTTCTTTATAAAGTACAGTAGATTTGCAGGTGTTGTTTACTGCAAAAATTACTTCCCAAATCAAAATAAAGAAGTTTCGCTTAAATTTGTTATTTAAAGAAGGTTTAAGTTGGATGACGATTTATAAGTTTATATAGCGCCTTTTCTATATAATATAATCAAAGGCGCTTTACATTAAATTTTTATTTCTAGAATGTTTTTTATTAATAATTTCCCTTGATTACATTTTTCCCTTTTACAGATAAACGAAGAAAGAGAAGATCACATAACGAAGTGATCATTGAAGTCGGATGTCAAAATCACGAGCTCATATGACAGGGTTGCTTGGATACCGGAGCGCATGCGCAACAAAGAAAACGGCCTAGACCGGCCGTCGCCTATTTTCTCTGCCAAGAATCGCCAACGAGGGAGACTCTGCTAGCAGATTGTAGTGGTATTGGAAATTCTACATCTTTAGAAAGACTTCAGCGGCGTGCTGCAAGGATTGTTACTAGAATAGGCGAGAGTGATAGGGCCTTAGATGTAGTTCATTGGTCCACCCTACAAAGTAGGCGTGACGACCACGTGTTCAAACTTGTTAAGAAATGCATTAATGGGAGTTGCCCGCAATTTTTCAGAAATTATTTTACTTTTAATAATGCTATACACAACAGGTTCACTAGACAAAGCAATATGTTACATTTGCCAAGGGTAAGAACCGAGTTGGCTAAGAAATCATTTTACTATAATGGATGTAAAATTTTTAATAGGCTACGATCATAGTTGATGGTTGTTGGGCCTTTCCCAGATTCGCTTGGATGCTCGCGGAGTGATGGCCACGGGTCGAGGTCGGCTTTGATTTGGTTTCGGTCTCGGCTTTTGGCCTTTGTTCCGTGGGCGTCCTGGCGAATTCGGGAAAGGTCTGACAACCCTTTATATGTTAGCTTTTAGGTACTTACATTATTAGATTTAGTATTGAAACTATATTGTAAATAGTATTTCATTTTAATCGTATTAGCTTTTTTTAGTTTCTATTTATTGTAAGTTGAGTATGTGTATTTAACAGGGCTCCTTTTGATAGCAGGGGCATTTTGCCACTGAATGGACTACCCTGTTTTTTTATACTTTTTTGTTTAAATAAAGGTTTCTACTCTACTACTCAGATTAAAGGTCACCAGCATTTAATATTAAACTTAATATAATCGACAACTTATTCGATCAAGGCTCTACACGGTACTTGTTCAGGGTTCCCAGCCATTTTGAAAATAAAAATTCCCTGACTTTTCGCTGACTTCTCCCTGACTAAATAACAGTTTTCACTGACCTTGTTGAGCCGCATGGACAAGCATGGGCTACATGTCTAACTTACCTAGGCCCTGCTTTTATCGTATTACACAAGATACCCAACGTAATTAAACTGTCCGGCATAAAATGATACTAAATATTTCAATAATTTTTCCATTTTTTGAAAAGATTTATCAGTCTATTCGAAAATTGCAAACAGTATGAGTATCACACGGATACTCATGGTTACCTTTAAACAAAATTCCCGGACTCTTTTGCTTTGCATTCACGTTTTGCAAAAGAAAGCCTCACTTTCGTTGACAAGTATTTCAGAAAACTTTAAACTATAGCTAAATTCATTCAAAGGTAAACTAAAACCTCTTTTTCTGAGCGACTCAGACATGCATGACTTGTGGCACGTACACTGAGGAAGCCCTTCCAATGCAGTTCTCGTTTGACAATGCAGTTCTCGTCTGTCAATTTTATTTTTTTACTTCTTTTTAAACTCAGTGCCTTGCATGCCATATAATAAATATCTTATTAACCTCGTTTGCTCGGTCCGTACCATAAGTTATGGATCCTCGTTTTCCCCACTTTTATAATGGCCCGCGCGCTACGCGCTTGGGTCAAAAGTCAGCGGAAAAAACTCGGTCCATATCTTACGGTACGGACCTCGCACTCGGTTAATAAGAGCTACAACATAGCGCGGCACGAACACTTGTTTGTCGATTTGTGCCTCTTGTAGCGATAAGTAAAATTTGAAAAATTATTTTATTCACTTATGATTAAACCTCGAAGACTCGCGTCTAGGTAAATATTCCCCGATATTAATTTTGCATTCGGCCATTAATATTTCTAAATTTTTAAGATCAATATTAAATGTAAACGAATTATTTGGTATTATTTTCAAGAGTTCTGTGCAAAATTGGGCGATCAATTTATTTTTTCAGTAAAATATGGCTCATTTTTGACCGCTTTTCATGTTTACGTTCTTCTCGCGTTTTTACCGTAGAATAGTGAACGTCCACGCATTCTGTCGGCTAAACGAAGTCGGGGCCTTTTACCCATAAACTTCCTTAATTAATACTTAATTATCGACTTATATACTGCCTATATATGCAGCCAAAAATTTACCAGTGCAATATTTATTTTATTACATAGTTCTATGTAAATAAAAGAGAATGGGTTTTTCTGTTCCTTTGTCGATCCTTGATATCTTGCCTCGTTCCAGAGTGAATAATTTCACCCTAATATATGCAAATTAGGTAACTGATGACGCCATTCGTTGTGCTCAAATTCAAGCTAATACACAGAGGAAAAATAATTCTTCAAATATAAAGCAGATTCCAATGCAACTGTGCACATTTATAGCATAAACCATAATACTCACTACTGTGTTGCTATGGAAACAAGTTCGGTTCGGTTTTAAGTTTTAAAAACATTCTCGTTCCCAGACCCTACTCATTAGCCAAATCATTGGCTCTGGGAAACCTTACGGACCGGAAGCCAGAATCTTGCGACTAGGTCGTCAGAGCGCATGATCTATCTCAGGATCGCTGATCATGAAATACTGGCTCAACCTTTTAGCCAACGGCTTGTTTACGTTTTCTATTTGAAAAAAGTATATATGTTCGACAAATGGAAATACGATTTGGAGAATACGTTTTGGCTAATGAGTATGGTTTCGGAACGAGAATGAAAGTACATCATCTGTGTGTAACATGGAACCTATTGTGGTTTATCTATCTGTATTGTACATTGCATGGCTAGACTACCATTGATACTGTTACAGTAGGCTAGAGATAATACATCATCTGTGTAACATGGAACCTATTGTGGTTTATCTAGCTGTATTGTACATTGGATGGTTAGACTACCATTGATACTGTTACAGTAGGCTGTAGATACTACATCATCTGTTTAACAGGGAACCTATTGTGGTTTACCTATCTGTATTGTACATTGGATGGTTAGACTACCATTGGTACTGTTACGGTAGGCTGTATAAAGTACATTATCTGTGTAACATGGTACCTATTGTGGTTTATCTAGCTGTATTGTACATTGGATGGTTAGACTGCCATTGGTACAGTAGACTGGTGAAAGTGCTACACCAGTTTTCATGACGTCCCATCCACTACCTTCTAGTTCTTCGTAAGAAAATACATCATTTTTTTCAAATGATATGTCTTTGAAAGGATTTTGGCTCAACACCTTCAATCTGAAAAGCAAGATGTTCCCGCACGTATCAACTGGGGTCGGAGGTGCAAGAAGACGACTTTCAAGGACGTAACATAAATAAAATTGATATAAAAAAGAAAGAAAGAATTTACAATATTAGAAAAGGGACTTTAAGATTTGCAAAATGTACGACGGCAACGTCAACCGGAAGTGCAAATAACTTAACTTCAGGGTTCGGGCGTCTTCAAAGTCTGTTTTTCCTATGGATGAGTTGACTTTACTAACAATGTTTTAAATGAAATCTCCAATGAACAGAACCCTAAAGAGAAATTATTTACAATTCCGGTTGACGTCGCCGTCGTACATTTTGCAAATCTTAAAGTCCCTGATATTGGAAGAGCGACGGCTTCTTGCATGCCAAATGTTTAAACTACTTACTCTACTGCTATATTACCAATTGTAGAATATAGGGGAGTGAAAGTTGTTCAGGGTTGCTTACCATTTACCCGGAAAAATGGAAAATTCCGGTTGGAAAAACAAATGGTGTGTTTCACACTGATCGAAAATTCAGAAAAACTCTCTGAGTGACGAAGTACTAGTGCGAAGTGGCATGGCTATAAAACAAATGGAATTCTGTAGATACTAGAAATACCCACCTGAAAAATACAGATATCTGACCATTGGGTACCACTACCATAGAAGTGCCATGTGTAGAATCATTACAACAAGCATGTAGATACAATGTCAGGTATCCTTTATTATCTCTTTCGCCATTAGGATATATCTTTAGATACCAACAGTAACCACACAACCAGAATGTAGGGCTTCTGAAGAAATGGACATTCCGTTTCCTTGCCTGGGATCGAAAGTTTTGTATTTTCCATGTGTACGTATTGGGAATTTCATCTTTAATTCTTTCAAGATTGTTCTTAGAAAGCAACAAGATATAAAGTTTTTCTTGAAGAATGAATTATTCAATTGAAAAATTTCAGTCAATAGTCCCCTTCACAGTTCCCTGCGCCATCTTGAAAGGTAGCCGTGCCTTTGCATCGAAGCGACATGCAAATAATTGTCAAAGGTGTTAAAAAAAGGTCTCTATCATTGCAAGCTCACCGTTCGTCTCGCTTCGATGCAAATGTACGGCTACCTTTCAAGATGGCACAGGGAACTGTGAAGGAGACTATTGAACAATTTCAGCCTTTATGGTCTACGAGTCAATAGCCCGTGAGGCCAAAGTTTTAGTATAAACCTACTACTGAATAGGTCAAATAAATGATGAAACAATAAAATTAGGTTGAAATAATATATATTTGCGTTGTTTTGATTTTTAATAGATCTAGCAGCTACACTAGTACCTCAACCAATCAGCCGATCAGAGCGCAGGATTTGTTCGACCAATAGTACGTTTATATTAATTCTACTTATGAGAGAGGCTCTATTAGGAGTGTACACTGCATCATCAACCCGCGAACGTCAATTGGCCATTAAACGTACAACGGACTGAGGCAGGATCTGAATTTCAAACTTTTACATTCATTTATTTTCATAGTTTTAGTTTCTCAATTTACAATCTCGCATTTTACATATAACATACAACAACAACAACAACAACAACAACAACAACAGCAACAACAAAGTAAAATGATATTGATAAATAAACACATACATAACTACATGCTGTAATGTATCCCCGTTGGACCTCCATCAATTTCAAACTTATTAGAAAAAAATATCTTAAATAATATTCATATATTTTATAATTAGTTTTATATTATTGTATTTAATTAGTAATGAGTTATTGATCTATGGTCCCTCATGAAAAGCACCACAGGTGATCGATGAGGTTTCCCGATTCAAATAAATTTATTGGCATATTCATTCATCTTACCTTAACTTGGCTTAACTCTTTGTTTAACTTCTCATTCTTATGAACAAGGGATGAGCACTGATCTGTAAGTGATGTATTCTGTTTCCTAAGAAACGAACATTCTTTAGCAAGTAACATCATGTGTCCTGACATGTTTTCTTGTACGTGCTTCTCGACATCTTGGCGCTCAACCTTCACTTCACATCCTTGCTCTTTATATGCACAGTCGACCAGACCCTTTGGACAGACGTTTGACAGGTGATCAGCTAAATCAATCCTGTCAAAAAGAAATAAGTTAAAAAAGAAGAAAAAGCAGCTAATAAACCCATGCATTGTTTGTTCATTTGTCTGTGAGTCGATTTTGTTTGTGTGAATCTGGTTTTTTTTTTTGTTAATTGTTTGTTTATTTGCTGTCTTTTGTTTATGGAATTGCTTTGTTGTTTGTCTGCGCTTGTTCATAATTCGCATTTTTGTTTTTATATCTGTATATTAATAGAGATTTTTATGACTTCCTGTTTTCGTTGTTGCTTAGATGTTTGGTTTACTGTTCTTGTTTTCGTTTTTAGTTTGATTATATTGATTGAACTTTTTATTAAATATATGATAGGAAGAAAAATGTGCTGAAATGTTTCTGTCGTCGCCTCAATATACCTTTTTATCTTTTTGATAATCTCCTCCTCATTGTTCCTACATTCATTAGGACATGAAACGAGGGCCTGTAAGCATTTATTTGCCTTGTGCTTCTCAAGATCTTTTCGTGGTAAATTAAGACCACATTCACTGCAATCAATCAACTTTTGCTCGCATATCTCATCGTGGTCTTCCATCTTTCTTCTCTGTATCTTTTCGTTGCATCCGTGTGGACATTGCATCTCCAGGAAAGGACAAGTCTTTCTGTGTTGCAAAAGATTTTGTAGTTTGCCAATCCACTCACATCCCACTTTAGAGTCCCCAGCTGTGCATAGAAAGAATGAAGAATTTGTTTACTTTTGGACTAATTTCTACACACTACCGAATGCGTGGTGAAACTGCGTGTATACAGAACGGCTATCAGCCAACTGGAGTTTGGAAAATGAATAATCGTAAATGAAGGACTTGGGCTGTAAATATTTACCTTTAATCTCTGACGTAGGCAATTCATTTTGAAATGACTGGGGGTGGCAGTACACATCAAGATTATCTATGATTCCCCTGACCGTTAATAAACGAACAAGCTGCTTTTCCTCAAGTGACCCGTTATCCAGTGGGCATTTCTTGTTCGTCTTTAGCCATGTCGTTATGCAATCTTTGCAGAATGTGTGGCCATCTTTACAGCTCACAGGATCTTCAAATACTTCATGGCTTGGAGGATTAATGCAGAGAAAATAAAGTAAATTTACTGCTTATCTGAGTTGCACTGTTACTTAATTGCTCAACCGGCGACCGACCTCGACCGACCGATCAACGACAGACAGACAAATAGACAGACAGAAAGACAACCAGTCTACCAAACAAATAGAGAAAGACAGACAAACAGTCAACCAACCTACCAAACAAACAGAAACCGACCGACCGACCGACACACAGACACACAGATAGACAGACTCTCATCAAATCCACCAAACAAAGAACAAATTCTAATATTTCAGCTATTATACATTTTACTTAAGGCTTCAGATTTATTATCATAATTAATCCCTGGTATATGTGAAATAGTATAACTTGCAATTCGAAATAATAATAAAAACATTTGTAGAATATTTACAGATTAGAAAAAAATTTTTTTTGGCCTGTCTCAGTAATCAGTTGTTTGTCCGTAGTAAGTTTGCACATGAAAATTTCAATGAAATCTGATGGCCGCTTTATCGTGTTAAAATTGCCATAATTCTTCAGTTTCCGTATTTATCTGAATGTCCAAAACCTCCATTCCTTTCCTTGATACAGTCTTGTCCTTTCTACAATCCATCTTTTAAAGAATTTTTAGAAAACAAGCAGAGATTCCAGCGAAACTTTGCCATGCACTTGTTTGTTTTTCGCTACTCACTATCAGTATCACAGGATAGATAGTGAGTACGTTAGCCAATCAAATTGCAGGATTCGTAATAGCATGCTAGTAGGCTTATGCTAATTCTTGATAGAATACGAACTTTGGAGCTAGCTTTCTAGCACACCTCTTTGATGTGTTCGCTAACATTAAGTTTGTCGTCAATCATGACTCCTAATACCTCTAAAGTGCTTGTGCATCTTATTTCATCATTATCGACTACAACACGTGCTTCAGATGTATCCTTGACTCTGCTAGACATAACCATCGCTTTAAACTTATCTTTGTTTGCTGGAAGGAAATTATTTTTATAGCAGTCGACCATTGTCTCAGCTTCATTGTTCAGGGTCGTTACGACGTCACTAAGCACGTGATGATATAAACAAATCTGATGACCATCAGCGTACATAAATAGATCACACCCTTTAACGCTGTAGCACAGATCATCACCTCAGTACCTCATGTTCCTTTGTAGCAGACTTTAAATCCAAAACAGTTTATATAAGTACATAAATATAGGCTATAAGAATGAATGTTGAATGAATTTTTTGGAACCGCTTTATCCAGAGGAGGGTGATCAAGTCGCGTGAAGCATTGTGGGTTAAAAGTTTCATTACGCTTCATTTGCATTTGACTCGCCCCATGTAAGGGAATCCAGACTTATGGTGGATTCCGGATTCCAAGCGCTGGATTCCAGATTCCGAGACTCTGCATTACGGATTCCAAGGGTCTGGATTCCGCATTCTAAAACCTTTGTATTGCGGATTCCGGATTCCATATCGTTAATTTTCAGAAACGTTCTCTGAAAATTATATTTGATATACTTGCTAGTATAAGTAGAATCGACTATCAATTAAATCAGCATCCGATGACAGATATTCTTGGTGGAGATATTACTCAGTGGGGTCAGGGGCTACATCGGTTCAGTCTAGGTTGAGGCGATAGCATTTGAGTGTATACTTTGAATTTCAAAGTACCGGATTCCGGATTCCAAAAGGGTGGATTCCGGATTCCAAGGCCTGGATTCCGGATTCCAGAGTGCTGGATTCCAGATTCCAAAGCCTAAATTCTCGTGGATTCCGGATTCCAGATTCCCTTACATGGGGCGAATTTGACCGTCGTTGTGTGAACATCTCCTGGCGAGAAAGTATTACGAATGCCAAATCTGTCTCACCGGTTTGGTGTGGATTTTCTTGCAGTTGGGGATTTTCTATATCTACACTGTGTAGAATTTCAATTTCTACATACTTGTACGGTGAAGTCTCTGCCATTTATGTCGATAAAACTATAGTTGGGGGCCAAGTTAGCTTCACTGGCAACCCTCGCGAATGACTGAGGATTGTTTTGGTTCCTGACTGCCAAAAAATCCGAGAACTAAATGAGAAAAGGTGGCCTTTGACCATAAGGGCTGTTACTTGCTTCAAAATAGTGCTAAGTGGTGGATATTTAATTTGATAACTTTATACAAACGCGATTGATTGAGATAGAACATCGAGCATCCAAACAACCGATCGGCTTGAAATCACATACCCGGCCACTAAGATGACAAACCTTCAAAAATATCTCCTAAAACCATTCATTTCATTACATACATTCATTTTTAATCAGTCATTTCTTGTCAAGCTTAGGTTCTTATCATTGAAACTTTTTGTTTTGGAATAATTATAAAGCGTTCTTATTGTCTCAGGGTCAATATTGAAGTCTAAAGAAAGGTTATGATAAATTGATAAACTTTGCATTGTAAATTTAATAGTATTTAATAGTTTAGTTTCTATTATACTTATATTCCGCGAACATGACAGTATGTTTTCCCTTATATTTCCACTGGCTCAAACAGGAGAGTTTTGATTATTGAAAATGCAGATGTAGAAAGTAACAGCACACAAAGTAACGCATAATACTAGTAACAACGGCCGACTTGTGAGCCGGGGTCGATGACAAGTATCAGATTCTGACAATTCTCAGCATTCTGCCGATAAATTTCCCAATTGCATCAATAAAAAATCAATAAAATAAAACAATAACAAAATTACGATTTCATTCCTTATCTGAAACGATTTAGTGGTGCCGTGTTTTCATGTGAAGGGATGGTAGCGTTACGCGGGTGATTCCCGCCATCTTGACAAGATATGCTTGATAGGTGATATAGTACCACGCACAACATTCAGAATAACTCGGAAACGGTAAGAGGTTCACCGGGGTTCATCTCGATATTTTTCATTATTAGGAATTAAAGCTTCAAAATATTTACAAATACAGACATGTTATCCATCGTAAAACCAGATGACAAGCGATAAAGATGCACGATATTTCAACCTTCAGTGTCAGCGTGTGAAAGCGATGGCCATCGTAATGTTATAAATTTGCATAGAAATATGTCTTATCTGGAAACGAGACTTGTTGTACAGGAATTACTGCCATTAATCCATGCGACAGTCAAAAAGTATGAGGTTATGATAAGTAATATGAGGGGAAATTAATGATTCTTTACGACGACTAAGAAATTCTTGTGATATTTTTTGTTGCCTGTGATCATGATTGTGATTGGTCGATTAGGTCACGTGCCACTTGATCACCCTCCTCTGCGCTTTATCGTAAACGTGGCTCTTGGCTCTGTTCTCCTTACCGATCTTCGCTTGTTCGTGCATAGAATACTGCTAGAGTAGATGAATCATGAATAGTCAACCAAAAAAAAGCTATTGTCCATGAAATGCATTGAAAATTCTTAGAATTATTCACTTTGAAGCAATGGTTTGTGTATACCAAGTTGTTTACTTCGATAGAGTTGTACTGTATCAATCAAAGCAACTAATCAAGCCTACAATGTCTAATAACTAATCTAGTTAATAAGAAATTATCTATTTATCTAGTTTTTAATGTCAACGTTTGCACAGAAAAACGTTAAAGAACGTTGTTTATGACCGAATTTCTTGATTCCGTTTGGGCTCCTGTGGTAATCACCAAATTTATATTAGCTGAGCCAAAATCACAAACCAAGAAAATGAATCGATGTTTTGCTAATAATTCTTCAGTTTCTTGTTGTTTGGAGCAAGGAATGATGACAAAAATATTGATGGCTTTGTAACTGAGAGCACATGTATATCACAGGAAGCAAGAGCCCAAGCAATGTACTCGTACAGTATTACAAAAGAATGTATGTGGAATTATATATCGTAAGAATATCTAAAGTAATATTCGTAGTTACCAATTTTTGCTTGTGTGTTCTTGATGCCGTTATTTGTCTCTGTACGCGAATTGGAGCCAATCCGACGATTTTATTATATAATAAAACTTCGCGTTACAAATAGAGTTTTTTCAAAGCCTCTCTCGCAAAAAAGTAATCACCTCAATTAATTAATAATGATATCTAATATTTTATCTGAGTATTTTTATATTCAAAACTCCCTAATTTCTAGTGATTTACAATCAGTCTCGACTTCCATATTCGATATTTGATATTCCGAATCGGGTCCTGTTTCTTCATAAATAACATCAACAAGCTTTTACTTACCATATTGAACAGAATAGGTTTTCATCGATGCTTTTTAAAAACAATTCTGCCTTAAAACCCATGATAAAACCTTGAATTTAATACTCCAGTTCTCTTAACGTATGTTAATAAGGTGTAAGAAAGAAGATGACTGACACGAAATTTCCAAGAATTGCTTTTTGTATCCAGACTGGTATCCAGACCCTACTCACAGGCCTGCCAATTTGTGTCATTGCATTGGTTGGGCTTCCTGTGGCCGGATTTTAAACGGTTAATTCCTAACGAACTAAACTTTATCCGAATTCACAAATAGCTGAAATATATTCTATAAAACTATATAAGAAATAAATATGTTTTTCTTTATGAACATTGTTTTGTATTTGTATTGTATTTGTTTTTGATTTAGGTACTTACTTTCGGCTCGATCTCGCAACCTCTCGATTTCGAAGGATGCAAAAACGGTCGAATTCCACACGCAGCCCCAGCCAAAGCAAATAAATTACCGACAAAGAGCTACTTCCGGGGTCCACTAAAGTGTGGCAGTATCTGACTCGTCCCCAGTCGTCTCTCACTTGTTTTCATCGAATCGCCCAAAGGGTCAAGAGAAGGTAAAAAAGAAGGGCAACAGATGAGACGACGTCTCTCTTCTTTCCCCTTTCCCTTGACCCTTTGCGCGCGCCCTTAAAATAAGAGACGACTGGGGACGAGTCAGACATATCCCCTGGAGAAAGCGATTTTCAAAATTCGACTTCCGATTTCTTCGTCCGAAGTTAGTCCACGAAGCTGAAACCTGGCCAGGATCTTGGAAGATTATTGGTCTTTAGTGTGCCAATGGATCTCGGCGGCGAAAGCTGCCTGCCTTGAATTGTTGTCATTTTTCTACACTAAAAAGCGTATTCAAAAACGACTTATCAAAGACCACCCTAAATCGTACCTAATTCAAAAAAAAAAAAAAAAAAAAAAAAAAAAAAAAAAGAAAAAGAGAAAAGAAAAAAACGCCAGAAGTAAATAAATATCTTAATTTCTTATTTAGTCTTATGGTATATATTTGAGCTATCTTTGAATATGAAACAAACATTTAACTAAGTAAATAGGAATTAGTCGTTAAAATCGCCACAGGAAACCCAACCAACAATCTGTCACAAAATGGTAAGCCTGTGCCCTACGGCACTTTCCAGAAAGTCCCACCAGAGGTTCTGCGAATTAATCTATAATTTGTTGAGCGGGATAGGTGCTATTTTTAGTTTGGTATGTGGATGTACTGACTAATTATGGGGAAAGTTGGAGTTAGATTTAAATTTAGATTCCTTCCCGCCAATTCAATTTGGCGTGAAAAAGCTAGAATCATCGGTGTGAGACCCGTGTGACCTATCTATGTGATCAAACAGCTGAAATAATCAAACTGCCGCATGGCAAACTCGTGCCCTCGGAAACCTAGTTGCACTCTTGAGATATTGGGTTCCCTGTGCTCCTCTTATGTCTAGTTGACAAGAGCGTTGCGTTGCGTTGCGTTGCGTTGCAGCCCGTAAAGTCCTCCACTGGTTATGAAATGTAAAGCGCATTGAGATATTTGAAATGCGCTAAATACGAACACCATCATCATCATCATCATCATCATCATCATTATTATTATGATTATTATTGTTGCTGTTTTTATTATTATTATGCATAATAAATCACTCCTTATATCTTGACCTCCTCATCTTGTCACATCTGAAACTATGTACTTATACTGTGAAATAAGCAGATATTCTATAAAAATCGGTTTACAAATATTATTTAAGATAGAAGAACTTTATTTGCACCCATCATTACAATTTTTTGTTCTAATTTACATTATTGGTTTATGTTTAAACAGATCGAGGGGTACCAACTTCAAAAAATAACTAGAAAGCTAAATAATGTAAAACAGAACTTGTCAAAAAAAATTAGAAGTGGATTTGAAAACCCCGGGCTTTCCTGAACATTCCTGAACTAATAGGAATTTGTTAAAATTTAGAACCGTATTTTTGCTAATTTTATAAGCTCATACTATCTGTTGGCTATACATTCGCCTCTTATGGTTTCTTAGGTTTCGTAGCCCCGCAAACACGCTAACTACGGTAGTTAGCAAATGAACAGAAGATGTACGGGGCATTTCTCAAGTATGTTTCAAAAATCAGTGTTATAAGTCACAAGAAAAAATTTCGAGTAATTTTGACGTTTGGTTCCCGAGTTATGAAATTTGAGTTTGTGTGACTCAGTACCGTCACGTGTATCTATATAAATAGCGATGAAATTATTAAAATATGAAAGATTATCCCTTAGACACGTTTAAAATATCTATCTAAAGTATATTTCCGTGAAATATAATCAAAAATATTGAATATTCCAACATCTTAAGCTGGCCTTTGAAGTTTCGCCTACCATATTGTTGCACCAACTTGGAACACCAAGATGGCCGCTTCAAATATTTTGGTCGAAAAAAATGCGTCATGTTTTAATTACAATGTGACTGATCAATTAGATATTTTGGTTGCCAGTAAGCTGTAAAAATTATTCAAATGGCAGGTTTTTGAAGCACGAATACTGCTAGAGCGTCCGCCAGTTTGTTTTGGGGACTTTCGCGCATGCGCACGCGTTTTTAAGCCGTGTCTCTGTATTGTACATTGGATGGTTAGACTACCATTGGTACTGTTACAGTAGGCTGTAGAAAGTACATCATCTGTGTAACATGGAACCTATTGTGGTTTATCTATCTGTATTGTACATTAGATGGTTAGACTACTATTGGTACTATTACAGTACGCTGTAGAAAGTACATCATCTGTGTAACATGGAACCTATTGTGGTTTATCTAGCTGTATTGTACATTAGATGGTTAGACTACCATTGGTACTGTTACAGTACGCTGTAGAAAGTACATCATCTGTGTAACATGGAACCTATTGTGGTTTATCTAGCTGTATTGTACATTGGATGGTTAGACTACCGGTATTTCTTGTATCACAGGTATATTTCGATGTTACAGTATCTTGTTGGCCACAGTATGCTTCAGAAACTGCATCATCTGACCTCATAAATTTTGGCCATTCTATGACGCAGCATTCATACCTGCTGTCAAAAAGTACATTGCTTTTTTCAGAAGAGACGTCTTGGAATCCAGTTGTTTGGCTCATCACTGATAGCCTAAATAAATGGAATGGATTGTCATGACATTAAAACACAAGTGTCAAATATCTCTTATGTCTCCTTGGCAACGAAGACTAACAGCTAGGTCTTGTTAATATCGAGATATTTCCAATGCTAGGTTTATTATGACATTGACTATGACTGCTTCGTTGGGTGTAGGGTCACGTGACCTAAGTACAAATGGCCTATCGTTATGGCAACCATTCAGATAGTAACAATATACCCTGGTGCCTCCCACCGAAGAAAACAAGTACGGTGAAAGGGTATGCATTTTTGTAATCACTTTTGTAATTTGAATAACAATATGGCGTTACCTGCATGTGACAGAAATATTACTGCTTGGCGTCGGAATCTCCTGAATAAAATAATCTTTGTAGGCAACGACAGAAGACTCCCTTGAACAACAGTTGTCACTGTCCCTGCAAAGATATACGGATACGAATCCTATTTTATCTTCGTTAACTCCATTGGGGTAGAGCAGCAGAAACCAATTATAACAGAACAAACAGAAAATAGGACTTCTCAGCTTGATGATGGGATCAGCATCACTAGAGTGCCTTCTGCTGCATCCTTCAGGATAATAGTCTCGGTAATTTCTAATTTTCCATATATATGTTCTTGAACGTTCTTCATTTTTCTGTTAAACAAGTGTAATGTCCACTTAGAATTAAGTAGTTTAAATTGGGTGGGATTCATCATTCATGTGTTGTATTCGTGAAAAAACAAAACAAAACAAAACAAAACAAAACAAAACAAAACAAAACAAAACAAAACAAAACAAAACAAAACAAAACAAAACATAAACAAAACAAAACAAAACAAAACAAAACAAAACAAAACAAAACAAAACAAAACAAAACAAAACAAAACAAAACAAAACAAAACAAACACAAAAAAAAAAAAAAAAAAAAAAAAAAAAACCACGTAGAAAGAAAAAAAAAAAAAAAAAGAAAAAGAAGAACAGGGCGGATCTACAATAGAAATTAAGTTTGATAAATGGATAATATACTACTATCAAAATTAGAGTACTATGGAATTACTGGCCTCACATTGATTTGGTTTAATTCATATCTTGATAACAGAACACAAACATGTACATTGAATAATTACACATCGTCTAAGGCATTGGTCAGATGCGGAGTACCTCAAGGAACAACTTTAGGACCCCTTTTGTTCTTATTATACATCAATGACATTTGCTAGCAATGATATTAGTCAAATTAATGAATGCGTAAGTTCAGATCTATGTAATATTCATAATTGGCTCTCTGCTAACAAATTAACTCTTAAGGATGGTGGGTACAGTTCGCCACCAATTTTTATTTGAATGAAACTGTGTCAGTTATTTAGAGTACCCAAGGGGCTATCTAAAAACGTGAAAAAATTTGGGGGTCCCCACGCATCCAAGCGAGATAATTGTCATTAAAGACCCGATGACGTGAGCTCATTTTGAAGCACTTCAAAAAATCACATATCCCTTGTGTTTGGCTTAAGTACATCGAAATTTTGCCTAAAATAATCTTAAACAAAAATATTTTTCATATTAATAAAAAAGATTTGAAGTTGCAAAGATGAAAGTACATTTTATATCTGCTTTTGTGCAAAAGTAGGTGAAATTTCAATTTTGGACAAAAACACAAAATCAAAAAAGAAACCACCCAAAACTATTTTTACTTTTGAAATAGCACATTCAAAATTATCTTAAGTGTTTACAAAACATACCAAGAAAATAAAAAACTGGGGTCGCCATGCGTTTTTTGTAGTTATAATTTTTTGAATATCAGATTTCAAGCTTTTTTCCAGCGATGGTTACAAATTTCCTCCACCCCTCCCCTGAGAGACGTGGTTTAGCATTGCATTATGGGATGGTAAACATGGCGGACTACTGCAAGAGGATCAAGAATACGGTCACTAAATGTCCTAGAGAATGCAATAAGAAAACCTTGTAGGGATAACTGAGAATTGAATAAAGCCCCAAGAGTTTCATAGAAGAAACTTAGTGGTTTATAGTAGGTGGAATTTCAGTTTAAAACTCCGAATTCGCATTGAATATAAAACAAACTACCAAGAGTCCAAACTTTTTTTCGTCGATCAATTCATGAAGTTGAAGTGCCTCTTTACATTCACTACACCCACTTTTTAACTGCTCCATCAGGTAATCTAACTCAATAATTCGCTTTCCTTCAATAATATTTTGTGTTTGTTTTCAAGTTTTTCTCTCTTGATCTTTTTCGTCTAGTTTTTGTCACTTCACCAGTACTCTATTTCCGACAAATCTACCATCTAGTCGTCGTTTTCTCCTTTTCACAACTTTGACTTTTATTTTTACAGTACTATTTAACTATCCCATATAGACACATACGAAGAAATTGCTATTAAAAAAAAAAATGATGACAAGAATGATCACGCATTTATTTCGTTTTGTTGTTGTTGATATTTTTTAAAACATTGGAGTTCCTGTGGATTACGTAATGTGCGCAGTAAAAGTGCGCGCTGACAACTGTACCCACCATCCTTAATATGACTAAGGCGGAGTTTTTATTAATTGGCTCGAATCAAAGGCTATCTAGCATCAAGGTCAATCCACAAATTCTTATAGAAGGGGAGAAAGTTAAACAGGTTATCTCCTCTAAGTCACTTGGTATTCAGATAGATCAAAATCTTTCTTGGGATAACCATATATCTATGATATCTAAAAATATTACCTCTGGAATAAGCGCAATGAAACGCATAAGGTGCTTCGTTCCACGTGAAATACTCCTAACCGTGTACAATGCCTTGGTACAACCCCATTTTAATTATTGCAGCATAGCATGGGGAAACTGCAGCAAAAGTCTTTCTTAAAAACTATAGAAACTCCAAAACCGTGCCGCAAGAATAATTCTCAAGCTATGATGTAGATACAGATGAAATATTTCAGTCATTAAATTTTTTTGGAGAAATTTAGACCATCAGCGCAAGATTGACAAATGTATTTTCATGCATAAGACTTTGAATAGTCTGACACCAGATTATCTCACCTCCAAATTTATTGATATTACTAGTGATAGCTTGAGAAATTCTGAAAATAAATTAGCAGTACCGCAGCCCCATACAGAATACTTTAAAAGAGATTTTAGTTATAGCGGAGCTGTACTGTGGAATAATTTGTCATTACATATTAGACAAGCATCGTCACTGACAAGCTTTAAATCTCAAATACGTTATCACTCATTTTGTACTGTTTGATAAACGAGCAGGAGTGTTTTATCGGGTGTAAAACACGAGGCGTAGCCGAGTGGTTTTAGACCCGATAAAACACGATCTGCGAGTTTATTAAACGGCTTAAAATACTCCTGATGTATGTTCTCATACTGTACCGAATTCTTTACGAAATGAACCAAGTTTGATAGAGAAAATCCAAGTTAAAGTTTATGCAAATGAAGACGAATCTATATCAGATATAAAACCTCCTTCATGGTCATGATTTCTATTGTGTTTCCTTCATGAATTATTAATGAGTTTTTTAAAGAATATTTAATATTACTATTGCACGGCGTCCTGGTAGAGCAGGTTTTTATTTGAACTTTCTTCCTTTCTTTTCTATTCATGATTTTTTCAAATTTTTATTGTCTAATGCTAGTATTCGTATTTAATATTAGGCATATATTAACTTTAGTATGTAATATTCCCGTGTAAATATATTTACATTTAATTTGTTATCCTGAAGGAACCACCGTGGGTTAACTAAAGTTATCTTATATCTTATGGGCTTAGCATGTACAAAGGAAAGGCTCTACGTTTTTTGTTGAGGGGGGAGGGGGAGGGGGTTGGAAAAGGGGCTTCAGAGAAAAGAATCAATAAAAATTTGAACTTTTGTGGAGGCTCAAACCTTTTTGTTTTGACGAAAGCTGTTTCCTTGTTGACTCAATAGAACGGTTACGAATTTCTTGCTGAATAAAAGGGAGAGGGCTACAACAATACCATTTATGAAAATCTTACTGCGAATCCCCCAGCCCTGCCAATAAAAAACGTACTTCCCTGAAGTACTAAGTTCAGTTAATTATCTACTTCTTTCCTACCTTAAATTGGTTTGTCTTTAGGAGTATAGTATATTCTATATAAGAATAACTCCGTCAGTCTTAATTATGCACATTCTGTACTACTCTTATCTTCAAAATATGTTTGTCTTCTGCATGGAAAAGAAGCTGTCTCTACCGAAACCGCGCACAAACTACTTGAAACGTAGTTTCAGTTACTGTGGAGCAGTTTTATGGAACAGCCTTCCGTCTGACGTTAGAAGTGCTGATTCTCTTCCTTTGTTTAGGCGTAAACTTAAGGAATATTCTAATTATGCAGGCTCACACGACAATCATGGAAAACAGTTTTTTATTCATTGCAATGTATATTTGTACTGATGAATTTACCGTGTTAAAATAAACTTTGTAGGTATGTATGAATGTACTATCTTACCTTAAATTCATCCTTAAGAAGTCGATTTTCTTCAGTAAGAGACGAATAGTTTTGTTTTAGTGTCGAACATTGTTCGGTAAGTGACAAACATTTATTCGTGAGTGCCGAACACTGTTCGGTAAGTGTCGAACACCTCTTCTTGAGTGCCGAACATTCTTCGGTGAGTGTCGAACACTTCTTCGTGAATGCCGAACATTCTTCGGTAACTATCGTGTTTTGTTCGGTAAGTGATGAATTCTGTTTAGTGAGCGATGAACATTGTTTGGCCAGTAACATCATATGTGCAGCCATGTTGTCTTGTACGTGTTTATAGACATGCTGTCGTTCAACTTTGTCTGAACCACCCCTGATCCTTGAATGGACAATCCAGTATTGTCTTGGCACAGTCATTTCTCATATGGTTGTCTAAGTTAATCCTGAGAACAAATAATACGATTTTTCTCTGTTACTCTGCTCTGTTATTCAGTCACACACTTCATTTATATTTCATTGACGGATGTTTTTCTTTTCTCTCGTGACATTTCTTCCAAAGATGATCCCAATATCAAGTATGTGCTTGTATGTAGGAGATAAATGATCAAGGCTAGTTCACTTAAGATTTTAAAGAAGTCGTTGTTTAAGCCTCGGCCGGACCAACACTCAGGGTCTTAAAATAATTGAGGAGAAGGTGCTGCCTTTGTAATTACATCTGCAAATGGTTAGACCTTCACGTGACTCGGATGATCGCGTTAATGGCGGTTCCCGTCCCTAATTAACTAGAGACATTAACAGAGGACCACAAGTTTATCAGTTGAATTACTGTCAAGTGTTATCCTCTATAAACAAAGTTAATTTATTTTTTGTTTTATTTTATTTGTACATGAATTATTTAAAAATACAACAAGAAAGCTAACGGAAGATGCTCTGGTATTCAAGATGGAATTTCAGAAGAATCTGTACACAGACGGGAATAGTCCTCGATTGTATGGAAAACCAAAAATCCATAAACCTGGGGTTCAATTACGCCCTATAGCGAGTTTCATTGGTTCTCCTCCTATGAACTCTCAAAATATCTATGCTACATATAATTACCACTCGTGGGTAACACTATTCATAAATAAAAATGTTAAGCTTAGTCAAACTAGCCTTAATCACAATAATTAGTGCTGATGCCCATTTGGGGTACAGCATGGGAAAGTTATGTTTGCTTTCTAGAGCTACTTTAATTCTATTTATGAAGCGGTAAAGTAAGAAATACCTCGGGGTATCAAAAAAACCGCGATGAGCATTCCATACCTTTTTATCTCGTTTATTTGTCCAGTTTCTAGACTTCTACAGCTGTTAGGACATGGAACCATCTCTTCAGGACAGTCAATTTTTTTGTGACGCTGTAACTCATGTCGGACCAGAACTTGCGTACATTTCTCACAATTCACGACTTTATACTCGCATATCCAATCATGATCCTGTAATTCTCTTCTCTGCATGGTGGTGTGGCAGTTTACATTAGGACACTGTACTTGTTGGAAAGGACAGGTTTCTCGATGTGTATTGATATTCTTCCTCTTAATGCGTTCCCCACAACTGTTAGGGCATGAAAGTCTTACTTCAGGACAATCACATCTCTTGTGATTCGGCAGGTCACGTCTGATCAGAGTCGCACCACATTGCTCATCACATTCCAACTCTTTATATTTGCATATCTTATCATGATCCGCCAATTCTCTTCTTTGCATGTTGGTGTTGCAGTTCACATTAGGACAATGTACTTGTTGGAAAGGACAAGTTTCTCGATGTGTAGTGATGTTCTTCCTCTTAATGGTTGTCCCACAAGCGTTAGGACATGACAGTTTTACTTCAGGACAGTCATTTCTCTTGTGATTCGGCAGGTCACGTCTGATCAGAGTCACACCACAATGCTCATCACATTCCAATTCTTTATATTCGCATATCTTATCATGTTCCTCCAGTTCTCTTCTTTGCATCGTTGTATTGCAGTTTACAATAGGACAATGCACTTGTTGGAAAGGACAAGTTTCTCTATGTGTAGTGATGTTCTTCCTCTTAATACAACCTCGACAACCGTTAGGGCATGACAGTCTTACTTCAGGACAATCATTTGTCTTGTGATTCGGCAGGTCACGTCTGATCAGAGTCACGCCGCATTGCTCATCACATTCCAACTCTTTATATTCGCATATCGTGTCATGATCCTCTAACTTTCTTCTCTGCATGTTAGTGTTGCAGTTCGCATTAGGACACTGTACTTGTTGGAAAGGACAGGTTTCTCTGTGTTTGGCAAGTGATTGTAGCTCTCCGGTCCAGTCACACTTGAGCTCATATGCCTGTGCGTCTGTAGACATGACACAAGGTCAGGAAGTGCAATACATGACATGAAAAAGTAAAAAACATTTCTAGACCAAAACAGCATAAGTCGTCATATTAAAGCTCTAAAGAAGAATTTCCGGTCTATTCAAATTCTCTACGATGTGCGATAGTGAGAACATGCTCTTTCCAACCCATTCAGAAATATTTGGGTTCGTTCTTCTTGATACTAAGACTTTGCATTAGACTTTCGCAAAGTCTGCCGCCCTAGTCTGTGTATCTCTACTAGCACTCGACAAATTCTCGTTTTGCTCGAATAAGATACTCTCGCGGGAGACAAGAGAGGTCGAGTCAAGTCAAGTCTATCTAGAGTGTTTATTTGTGACAAGAAATATAAATACAGCAACTTAAACTGCCACGCAATGTAATTCTCACTCACCTATTTTAGCTGCTGGTTGTCCATCACTCTCTGGTGGCTGACAGTATACTTTAAGATTGTTTACCATATTTTTAGCAAGCAAACTTCGTGCAAGACTATCGAGTTGTAGTGCATTGTTACCCACGGGGCATATCTGTTTGTGCTCCAGACATCGTGTAATACAATCTTTACAGAAGGTATGCCCATCTTTGCATTGCCTGGGGTCCTCTAGTACTTCCAAGCTAGAAAGTAAACGACATGCATGAACACTGAGTACTACAAGATACTCAGTCTTGATTTTTTTTAGTAATGAAAAAAAGTCTTCAAATAAAGCTTCTTAGTCAGCTATAACATTTGAATTCAGTCTGTATGTCGGTCGTGCTCCGGGCTTGGATAGATCAGGCCAGATGATGTTTCAGGGAAGCGATAAAACATTTCTTTTGATAAAGGTTTGGTTTTGAACTTGTTGACTGTATAGTCGAGAACATCGACGCAGTAATCGCTGAGTAGCTCCTTATGTAATAAAAATTGCTGGTGTTGACGACTGACCTAATTAAAGATAAGCTTATAGATAGGAAACCAATCTACGCAAAGGCGGACGCTAAGATCGATTATACTCCAAACATGAGATATTTTTGCTACGGAAAAACGGTTGGACCATTTTAACATAAGACTGGTCTATACACAGTGTTTGATCTCAAAATATATTATAAAGGCCTTCCGTAAGAAGAAGAGCGATCTTTTTCATCTTAGTTTGGACTAGATGACTTCACTATAATATTGCGTGTGCATAGAGTGTGACATTCGAAGCTCCATGGGGTTACTGTACGACAATTTGACTAGATTGGTGTAAACGAACACTCAAAGCTGCTTACCATATCGAACATTTGAGGTTTTCATCGACTTTTTCAACGAACTGTTCAGTCTTGAAACCCATTACGGTGACTGAGCTGTGACCAGGAGTGGAAACAATGAAAAGAACTTAGAAAACGGCTTGCTCACACAAGGTACAGTATCACAGTCAAGCAAAAACACTGATTTGCATATCGTAGCTGCTTCACTTTCAACCTCGTTCCCAGGACCTTTTCTTCTCGCTTTCTTTTTTTTTGGAGATGGCCGCTTTCTTGAAAAAAAAAAGCGAGAAGAGAAGGCTCTGGGAACGAGGTTGCTTAACTTTCAGAAGTAATAAGCCGTGCGAGGAACTGGGGAGACAGGAAGTGCAAACTGACCCGGAAGTAAAACAACAAATTTTTAGCAAAAATGAATTCGATGACCGTACCCTCATTTTCTATTTCACTTTTTGAACAAGAATATGTGGGCTATTTTTGAAAGCGGTTTTTCTTTTTTAAATTTGAAACAAACCCAAAACCTTAAACACGAATCGGACGCGTATATAGCGGAATTGATGGACATGGCGTAAGCCCGTATAGCCAAAACAATTTCACTCTGAATAAGCAGAAGATAAACTACAAAAGCTGTGAGCGATGAGTGATATCTTTGGTATTTCGACTTTTATGCTTTTTTCCTTTTATTTCGTCTTTGATGCGCAGTAAAATGTCAACAGAAACTCAAATTTTTCGACGTTCCAACTTTAAAGTAACTTAATAAAGAAGCAAGAAGAAGAAGAAGAAGAAGAAGAAGAAGAAGAAGAAGAAGAAGAACATCAGAAAAAATCTGTTAACATTTGGTCAGCTACGATTTCAAGCTCACGCCCCCTCATGTGAGCCCATACAAATTATGTCTCAAAAACACGGTTTTTGGATCTTTTCTCAAAATAATGACTATCTAGGCAAAAAACAGAAGTGGATTCAGTTAATTCAACTATTCACGGACTGTATTATATGGTTTAGATTGAATTCTATTGAAAAACACCACCGTACTTTTTGAGTTGAATGTACGCTATTGGATGTATTTTACAAGAGAAAATGATTGACATAACCGGTGTCAAGCTAGAAAATCATCTCTCCTTCATATAAAACAGAACCTGTCAAAAAAACAGAAGTGGAATTGAAAACCCGGGGCTTTCCTGAACATTTTGATATATAATTTATAGGAATTTGTTAAAATTTAGAACCGTATTTTTGCGGATTTTATAAGCTCATACTATCTGTTGGCCTATACATTCGCCTCTTATGGTTTCTTAGGTTTCGTAGTCAAGAAAACATGCTAACTACGGTAGTTAGAGAAAGAACAGAAGATTTACGGGTAATTTAGGATGTTTTGTCACGAAGTTTACAGTTTAAGAACAACCTTTTGCCTCGGAAAGAAAGGAAAAGGCCGAAAAGAGCAAATATTCCAAATGTATGGGCAATTTTTTCCAACGAAAAGAAATTGAAACGTTCTTTAATTCAAAGTATATTTTGCCTGCTATTATCGTTACAACACTGATTATCAGTTTATTCCAAGTTAATTTTGTGCGTACAGAACATCAAGAGGTTTGGTGTTACAGAAAATGTATTGACTTGCGAAAAAAATTTGAAAATTTAATTGAAGCCTCTACAAGCTTTTATCTTTTTCTGTTTTTATTTCTTAATTTGATATTTGGATATCAAACGAGGTATTGTCTGATCAGCATTCAGCAAAATAAGTGCGGTTTTTTTATTCTTGTAGTCTTCTTGTTTCTATCTCATGGAAGAACTATGGTTTTACGACTGATATTCTTCTTCTTTTTCTTGTAATCGAAGCATTTATTGGCAATGTTTGTCCGCATTTCCATCCCACAAGGCTTTGCGGTATCTAATTTCAGTAAACGTGTGAAAAATGCTATTTAATGGCTTCAACGTCAATCACGAAGACAATTTATTCAACCCTTATTTTGAAACCCGCTAATTAGCTTGCAAAAGAGGCAAAAGTTTAATTTTTTCCCCGTGGATCAGAAAATAAGAACAATTCTTTTCATAAAAGTGATGCTGATGAAAAATAATTGGAGAAATAGATTTTTCACCAGTAGAATTGAAAATAAATGCATTTATCTGAAGTAAGCATTAGCAACATTTTAATGGCTTCAACGTCAATCACAGAGATAATTCCGGCATTCTTTCTATATGAACTTTCAACCCGCCGCTTAATGAGCTTATGAAGTGCGTAAACTTGAAATTCTTTGTCCCAATATGCATGACTTTAGTAATGGGGTTCCTGTGGTGAGAAGTAGCTTTTATTCCTTGTGGTATTTCTTGTGTAGTTCGTTGGTCCAGATGCATAAAAACCAAGTACAGCTGATGAAGCAGACAATAGCGATTAAAACTACACTTGAGCTGAACATTATTGCACCGAACCACTGCGGGACGACCCGCGGGATGATGATATGACCGTGAGGGATTGGATTTGTAGGGGAATCCAGCAGTCGATCGTTCTATGACCTGAAATAATTCAATAAATTTTAATAAATGGTAATTTGTATCTTCATTCAAACCAAATTTTAAAGATAAATTTAAACAAACCTATTATTACCACGATTATATATTTCAAATACTATTTTTTTGCCTATGATATCCGTTTAAACACTAAATTTTATAAAATATAATTTAATATCTTCATTTGAAACCAAATTTTAAAGATAAATTCAAATAAAATCTTTGAATTGTTGCTTCGTCTATCCATTCAAATATTAATTTTCTACACCATCTCATTTTTCCAACACTTTGAGAAACTCAAATTTCCAAAACCATCCAGCGTAAAAATAAAGCCAAAAGCATGGATCTGAACAAATGATCGAGATCACTTTGCTCACCAAATTGCCAGTAAACGCTACAGCAGGCAATGATACGCGTAGCACAAATACAGTGCTGACAAAGAAATCTTCGGCGCGAAAAACAATTCTTTACAAGGCCCGTAGACAAGCTACGATGTTTCCATGACTTTTCCATACTAAAAATCAATTTTGAAGGTCCTGGAAAAATTCATTATTGACTTCCAAAACTTTCCAAGACTTTCCAAAATCCGTATGAACCCTGTATATAGGTCACAACACCCCTCTCCCTACCCCGGGATGTATTTTAATGTCACTGGGCTTCGACGTAATGATATTCAGGTATTTTGACAAAAGCATTTCTACAATGTATCGTCTAAAAAGTCTTTTTTTTTTCAAAACATTTTCGGGAACCCAATAAATCCAATCGCTTACACAAATAAAAAAAAAAATAAAAAAAAAAATAAAAATTAAAAAAAAAAAAAAAAAAAAAAAAGGCAACTGAAATACGAGGAAATTTCATGGAACTTTTCAACCTGAATTTCGTCGAAATTCTTAGTGATCTCGAAATTGTTTTTATGACATTTCTTTGCAAAGTTAACTTACGTCAAGCGAAAGAATAGTCCCTAAATAGCGACCAAAGACATCGCGACCAAACACATCAGGTGAACTGTGTTGAGATTATTTCAATCTTGTCTTGCAGGATCGCACAAGCTAAAGAATTAAGTGTTGTGACTCATTGTTCGATGTCAGAGTGCGCTGCTGGTGTTGACTGGTAGAGTGAATTTGATTGGTTGTAGATGAAAGATCGAATTAAAGTTTTGGCTGGTAGCGTGAATTTGATTGGTGGAAGATGAACGATCATAAGTATTAGTAATAGAACAGTGCCTTTAATAGGATAGATTGCAAAAGAGAAAGAAGAAAAGGAAAGAGAGAAAAAGAGAAGGGGGGTGGGGGGAGGAGGCGGGGGGGGGGGGGGGGGGGGGGGGGGAGAAAAAGGCAAAGAGAATAGCAAACGAGAAAAAGATGGAAAGCTTTATAATATGTGCTTTTAATTATCCATGACTATCCATACCATTTAAAGTTAACAAAATTCGTCGATTTTATTTAATTAAAAAATGTAATATCCTAGAAAGGCAAAAACGTTGTTCTAAAGTGCCAAGAAAAGAGGTGCCATAGAGGGTCCTCTTAAGACCTATAATGGAACATAATTGAATAGGGACATTTTATTGTAAGGTCATTATTCAGTCTTCATTCTTTGGCTTGTCATTCTATATATGATACTATCCCGTCCAGGGTCCATGTACCAGAGCACCAAAGCAATAACGTACACAGTCAGGACCAAAGCGATAAAGAGCCACAACCAAATGTTGAAAATGATGGAGTAGAAAGGTGTGTAGTTGTATGCCACATTTAAGGCGGAGAAATTCTGAAAAGAATTCAAGAAATAAGATGGTTAACTAATGGGCCGTTTTCACGCGGCAGTGTTGGTTTGAACAATACATTCCATCGCACGTGGCACTGACCACGTGTCATTCTCTTGAGACTAATGGGCCGTTTTCACGCGGCAGTGTTGGTTTGAACAATACATTCCATCGCGCGTATAGCACTGACCACGTGTCATTCTCTTGAGAAAAGATTCTTTGTCTTGAGAAAAGATTCTTTTTTTGATTTGTTTCCAAATTCATGCGCCTTTAATGCGTAACCGTTAAACAAAGAAATGATGCTCTAGAGAATTGCGCGTGGTATCAAATGAAGGTAGGGTGACGTGACCGCCTGCTAGAGACAAGTATTTTTCTTTCTTTTACCAGGGGACACCAAGAATAAAATAGTTAACCCTACCAGTAGGGTCACCTATTTTCATTTCATATACCAAGTGTCATTCTCTAGAGTATCATTTCTTCGTTTAACGGTTGTGCATGAAAAGACATTTTTTCTCAAGAGAATGACGTGTGGTCTGAAATGAGAAAACTTTGTGCTAAAATAAATAATATCAATAATAATTATTATTTCTCATTACTTTTCATTGATTTTGTTTCATGAATAATGTAATATTACTATCTTACCCCAGATGAGAAAGTCCCGGGTTCATCGTCTACATCACGTCTGGTTCTGTGCAGCACTGAACTGCCAAGGCAATCAACCTGAAAATAATAAAGAAAAACCATCGCTCAATCTCTTATACTTGCAATATATAATTTTAGTACAATTTTAGACTTGAATATAGTTTCTCGCCCGGTGACTGCTCGAACGACCAGTGATTCTAAGACGATAATCTGCTCGAGCAGTAAATTTTAGGTTTTCCAAAGATGACTCGCGGCTCGGTAAATATTCCACCGATAATTACTTCGCCATCGGCGAATAGAGTGTGTTCATGGCAGCCATGTTGGTGCCAGAAACAATGCAATATTTTTGCATGACAAGAAAACTTATTTCCCAAGGGAAAAATTTATTTTGTTTAACCAACCAACATGGCTGCCATGAACACACTCTATAATTGTTAATTAATGATGGTAATTGAACTGAGTGGAGTGCAATTTGGTCTGAAATCAAACGCGCGATTACAAAATCGAACGACCGCTCAGACCCATATTGCACGACACGAAGTTCAATTACCACTTAATCATATCCTTTTTGTAATCATACACAAGAAGCTAATCGGAGTAAACGAGAGATGAATGTGGAAATGTGTTTATATAGTGAACGCTTCTCGTTTAATTAGTCTATTGTTACTTTCGATCCTCTTGTTTCTTTTTGTTTTCCCTTATACTTATCTCTCATTGGTTATTTATCATCCACGCTCACTATATAAACACATTTCCACATTCATCTCTCGTTTACTCCGATGAAGGACTAACGTCCGAAACGTCAGTTTCATTTTTACATACCATACGGTGTTACAAATTATCTATCTATCAACTGTTTTACTGAAAACACCAAAGCAGTTTACACTAGTTTTCATTAGTTTTCCACCGCACTAATTATTATTTGAGTTTCGGAAAAGACAAACAGATAATAAAGAACGAAAAATGAAAGACGAGAAAAAAGAAACCGAACAGGAAAACGAACGGACACAAGGACAATTTAGCTTCAAAAAGGATTCTGGTCTTCGTAGAGCGGATGCAATTAAACCGTGAAATATAATCACACTAAATACTAACTAATAGTATCTATTTAGTGACTAATAGTTGCTATCACTCAACCAGAACATTCATCATACAAAGACAAATCGTTTGTTTACTAAATGTTCTGGTTGAGTAATAGAGTGCTCACACTAAATCCGTGAAACAAATACTAATTTTTAGCACTAAATAGTGATAATTAAACAATAGAAAACAAAGGATTCTGTATGAAATAGTACTAATTAGTACTATTTAATGTTCACGGTTTTAGTGCGTGCACTCTAGTGACAATTATAGTCACTAAATAGATACTATTAGTTAGTATTTAGTTTGATTTTATTTCACGGTTTAATTGCATCCGCTCTAGTGTAATAATCTTCTGATATTTACCTTGAGTTTTGATTGCATATTAAGTAGTTTATTATGAAGAGAATCGCATAACGTTTCCATGATAGTATTATCCTAAAAGATAAATGGGATAAATGAGGAAATAAAGCAGAATGCGATTAAAATTTATCTAAATAAGGTATTGCACTGGGAAGCCATTTCAGTGTCAGTCCTATATGGCCTTTTCAATCCTTTTCACGAAAAACAATTACGAGCTGGGAAACCATTTCACTGTACAGTGTACCATGTACGTGATGATACTTGCTTTCCAACTCATACGATAACTATTCTTATGGGAAACCATTTCAGTCAATGTTACAGCATGTCGTACCGTGTACGTACACCTTTTTATGTATGTTTTTCACTTACACGATAACCGTTTTTATAGGAAGCCATTTCAATGCTCTGGCTTACCTTGTCAAGTACATGCAGTAAGTCAGTACCGTATGTTTTGTACTTACATGATAACCATTCTTATGGGAAGCCATTTCAATGCTCTGGCATACCGTGTCAAGTACATGCAGTAAGTCAGTACCGTATGTTTTGCACTTATACGACAACATTCTTATGAGAAGCCATTTCAATAGTTCGTGGTGCTATATTTTTCATTACGTTACTTACCATATCATGCTTAAAGTTCACGCTTGGCAAGTGTTGGCTGAAGGATTCAACAGAATCTGAAGCAAGATGAGGTTCCAAGTGATGAAAGATTTCACCGACCACCTCAGGATATCGTTCTTTTAAATCCCTAGAAACAAGGACAGACAGATAGTCATTCAATCAGTCAGTCAGTCCGAAAGTCAGCCAGTCAGTAAATACGGAGAAGATAGACCATAAATATATTACCCATTCCATTCTGTAGTCAAGACTTCGACAAGAGCATTCCCATTGTACAGGTCAGCAAATCCCTTGCTCAGCTAAAAAAATTGTAAATTATTCTTACTTGAAACCAAACAATTTTCGATTTCTGAAGTAAAACAAAAAAAAAAAAAAAAAACAAAAAAAAACAAAACAAAACAAACAAAAAAAAACCCAAAAAAAACCCCAAAGAAACAAACAAAAAACCAAAAAAACCAAAAAAAAAAACCAAAAAAACCAAAAACAAAAAAAACAAAAACAAAAAAAACAAAAACAAAACAACAACAACAACAACGAAAAAACAAACAAACAAAAAAAAAAAAGGTATCCTTACCTTGGTAATTACAGCCGAAAGGAAAACCACAGCTCCCTTTGCTTGTAGAGAATTCTTACCATAACGAGCTCGAACAGCCTTTAAAATACAGCAAAAAGATTCTCAGTCTTACGCTTAGTTTGTTGGGTCTCCCTGGATTCACATTTTTTTCCTGGGTTCTCTGGTCTCCCTCCCCTCCCCCCACGAAACCAAAACTCCACATTTGATGTCAGTGTAAGCCAAGACCTGACTTTGATCAGCCCAGAGGTTGTTTCAGGGTTAGATCTGTGAGTTAGCCGTGCACTGACTTACATCAGCCCAGAGGTTGTTTCAGGGTTTGATCTGTGAGTTAGCTATGCCTTGACTTAGATCAGCCCAGAGGTTGTTTCAGGGTTTGATCTGTGAGTTAGCCATACCCTGACTTTGATCAGCCCAGAGGTTGTTTCAGGGTTTGATCTGTGAGTTAGCCATGCCCTGACTTAGATCACTGAGCTTCAATTTAAAGATTATTGAGAAACATTTTCTAACTGTCATATAATGATTCTAAACCATCGAGATAATAAATTCCATTAGAGTTTAGATGTTCAAAAGTCAAAAACATTCTAGTAATTGTTCGACTGAACATCTGAATTCCATTCTACTTTGTTTACAAAACGAGCCGCCTAGTTAATCGCAAGTGATCAAGAAAAAAAAACATTTTTCTTCTGAAGTACTCACCTTAAGGGAAGCCAAGGAAAATGTCAAGATATCTGGCACGTTGTCGTTGACTAAATCCGGATTTTGTTGAAGCTACAGCAAGGAAGAGTTATACATTTATCGAAGCAGTTTTTCGAGAAAAAAAAAAAAAAAAAAAAAAAAAAAAAAAGGAAAATAATAATAATCATAATAAAAAGCATGGCTTAAGTTTTACCTTTTGTAAGATATCGAAAATGATTTGCACTTCAGCGAATAACAGGAAATCTTCCTATAAAAGAAATTTAAAAAATCAACTCTTTAAGAGAACGGGGCTTTGAAATACGTTGATAGAGTTCTTTTAAAAGAACAAATAAGTAGGATGAGGAGAAGGAGAAAGGCTACAAGGTTCGCGCTGAATTCTCGAATTAGAGCTTTACCTGTTTATTTAAATCAAAAACTGCATTTCCTTGTCCAGGGACAGCCACAGTAATGACATGGGAATCTTTAGAAAACTTTACTCCTTGAGAAAAAAAGAGTCTGTGTTTTTAAAATAGGTCTAAAATGTGGATAAATATAGAAAAACTCAATAGTCGAACTTCAGGTGGTTTGACATTCAAATGGCTTTCTTACCATTTCCAAAATTATTTTTCTCCAACTCGGAAAGAATCTACGAAAAAAAACCAAAATTGATTAAAAAGATACCATGAAGATTGAGGTATTTTTGATTATATCAGCCACCAAAGGAATGAAGGGAGGAAAATATAGTTTTTTGGGGGCTGAAAAGTTTACAGTGAGAAATAATCATAGCAACTAGATTGTCAATGTGAATAAATCGCATAATTTCATGTTAAACATTGTATATATTCTGTAAACATGCAAAGAAATATTTGGTATTTGGAGATTTCACATGTTAAGAGCTTGACATCTTTTAATTCACGAGTTTCCATATGATATCGCGAACGACCGAGTCCGCGCGCGATATGAATGAATAAAAAAGGTTCTTAGCATGTCATAAATTGTTTACAGTTGACTCTCCCGTAAGCGACCACCCCGGGGCCAGGAGAAAGTGGTCGCTTACGGGAGATGGTCGCTTACAAGAGTTAACACAGGAAGCCCAAACAATGGGAATCCCAACACAGGAAGCCTAAACCATTTGTAATTTGTAACTCACGTGTTAAAACTAATCAAAACTTTGAATGTGCTCATGATGTGTTTACAGTACTGTAATTGTCAATATGAGGTAAATTACTGTATTTGTAGTGATCTCTAACTACAATAACAATAGAAATCTTTTAACACACATGCATACTGTATTATGTGCTGTTAATGTAAGGATCTGTCATCATTGCTGGCTATGCTACTGGTGGTCGTTTACGGGAGAGGAAAAACAATGAAAAATTCCAAAATTTTAACCCCAAAGGTGGTCGCGGTCGCTTACGAGAGTGGTCGCTAACGAGAGAGTTTTTTACAGAGTTTATATGGGAAACAAAACGGGAAATTCAAAAGGTGGTCGCTTATGGGAGATCGTCGCTTACGAGAGCGGTCGTTCAAAGAGAGTCGACTGTATTACACATTTAGGGTCGATAAAATGAACAAATTTACAATTTCCAGTTTACCGTGAACTGATATCGTGTCACTTCACTGATATGGTTTTTATTCACGGCTTTATCACACTAATATGGAAGCTAAATGTGTAATAATTAAATCACATTATAATGAACGTTTTACGTCTTGTATTAAATATTGGGAATAAACCAAAAAGGGAATAAAATGTCAGGAAATTATTATTTCTTGCACAGACAACATCCCTACGTAATCCAACTCCTCAAGGCTTTTTTCCTTGTGCTTCAAACGGAAAGCTATGCCCTGTGGAATGTCTCAGTCGTTTAAAAGAAAAACATTTTCCAGCACAATTTAAGCAGAAGGTTACGCATGTTTACAGTGTACCTGGTTCTTGTCACGCTGTAAATCTTGAAATATCCCAGCATTATCGTCATCTGTTAAAAGGAATTTTTTCTTGTCTTGGTTGTAGTGCATTGTATGGCTGTTCATCCCTGCACCAGATCCGAACGCAGCGAGCTTTACAAACAAACAAAAATATCATCTTAGAATTACTTTTATCTCGGCATTACGCATGAGCAGAGTATATTTTGTGTCTTCCTTCTGGTACTCTAGTTTCCATCCCTCTTCAAATGCTAACGCGCTAAATTCCCATTCGATCTGTGTGAGTTACTATTGTAGCCGTGCCCTGAAATAGTTCTGACCAAATGTTATTAAAGGGTTTGATCTGTGAGTAAGCCGTGCCCTGACTTACAGTAGATCAGCCCAGAGGTTGTTTCAGGGTTCAATCTGTGAGTAAGCCGTGCCCTGACTTACAGTAGATCAGCCCAGAGGTTGTTTCAGGGTTCAATCTGTGAGTTAGCCGTGCCCTGACTTAGATCAGCCAAGAGGTTGTTTCAGGGTTTGATCTGTGAGTTAGCCATGCCCTGACTTAGATCAGCCAAGAGGTTGTTTCAGGGTTTGATCTGTGAGTTAGCCGTGCCCTGATTTAGATCAGCCAACAGGTTGTTTCAGGGTTTGATCTGTGAGTTAGCCATGCCCTGACTTAGATCAGCCAAGAGGTTGTTTCAGGGTTTGATCTGTGAGTTAACCATGCCCTGACTTAGATCAGCCAAGAGGTTGTTTCAGGGTTTGACCTGTGAGTTAGCCGTGCCCTGACTTAGATCAGCCCAGAGGTTGTTTCAGGGTTTGACCTGTGAGTAAGCCGTGCCCCGACTTAGATCAGCCCAGACTTTGTCTCAGGGTTCTACATATGATTTTTCGTTTTAGTTTTGTTTGCATTAGGCATAGTTAATATTAGGATATAATATCAGTACTGCAATATATATATATATATATATAAAATTCTTGTTTAAAAGAAAATCTTTGATTCTTACCATAGGATCAGCAGAGACTGACAACGTCAAAGATCTACCACCAAAAATCTTCGAAATATGAGTAGCTAAGTTTTCTTTCAAGGCATTCAGTTGAGAAAGCATCCCATCTAAACCAGAAACTTCATCGGTCTAGTAAAAACGAAAAGATTGAAAACATGATTTAGAATATTATATTCTGTCACAAACATGGCTCTAAAGCGAGAAAAAAAATAAACTGATGACTAGTGGTTACTGTACTAGAAATTAGATGTTGAGTAAACGTGTAAAAAGATGTCCAAAAGAAAATAAATAAAATACAGGGTTCGTGCTACATTCTCGTTACAAAATTCAAGGACTTTTTAAGTACTTCTCAAGCACAAAAATTTGATTTTCAAGGACAAAGTTTTTTGTATTAGAACGTGGTTTAAACATTGATTCAATGTTACAGTGCAGCTAATTCAGCCGGGGCCACTAGCTGAGATAAAAAACGAGCATGACACGCAACCAACCAGTAAACAAGCAACCAGAAACTCTTCAATCAATTTTAATCGTTATTTATTTTAAAAGGTAAGTTAGAAATAGCATTAAGTTTGCATTAAATTCAAGGAGTATTCCAGGAGTTTTGGCGTTTTCTCTATTTTCAAGGGCTTTTCAAGCGCCCTTAAAAATGTGTTTTCAATTCAAGGACTTTTCAAGGATTGAACTCTGAAAATAATAAAACGTCATAACAAAAGATATTAATGAAAAGTGAAACGTTCATTCATCTCATAGAGACTCTTTTGGGTGCCTAAGGATGCAAATGAGTCGCATTTCGAAAATTTTAAGAGATTCCTTATCACCGCTAATAAAAAGAAGTATTGGGAAAGAAGATACAAAGGACTGTTGTCAACTGGGACTCTCTCCTGTTACCGCTTCTTGTCACATGCTCGTCTTTTCTTTCCCTTCCTTTGCTGTGTTGATTGTAATTACGATTAGACGTAATGTGTGTATTTTTTTCTTGGTGACGAAATCAATAAAATAAAATAAAAATAAAATAAAATAAATCCTTACCTCTTGGATGGGAAAAGAAACTTGTGCAGGAACATTTAAGCTATCATCTAAAAAATACAGAAAAAGATGAAGGACTTGAATTATAAAAACCTCGTTAAACTATAGTCGTTTGTAAGAATTGATTTCCTTGAACAAGCTAAAAATTGTGATGGTGATACAAACTTAACTTTAAAAACCAAAAAAATAATTAACTATATGTCTTATTATTTAAAATTTAGGATCAATGAAAAAATTGGTCTTTTTTTACAAGTTAAACCGTGTCAATCGAAAGTGAACTTTAAAAACGTAAAGCTTATTATTAAGCCTTATTTCATGGAAAGAAACCGTAATCTGATTGGGAGGTCCATAAACACTGACCAATCAGATCAAAGTTTCTAAGGCAGGTTTGTTAGTAAAAAGGATTTTACTTGTGAGACTGCCAACCCTACAGTATTACCTTGTAAAACCCCATCTACAGCGATCAGGATTCTTGCTTTAGGACGTCTGAACATATCCCCTGCCATTAGACCAGCCCAAGTTAAATCCTACAAGAAAAATAAACCCAATGTAAGGGATTTATGAACTGCTGTGCTAATAAAAGCCTTTCCTGTTATAGTTTAAGCTTAGTTTACTTGTCAGTTTTCTGCATAGGAATGCAACAACAACTGCAGTTGACCTCCTCCGCTTGGGCATAATGTTTTCCCATTTCAGACCACATGTCATTCCCTTGATAATAAGATTCTTTGTTTGAGTTGTATCCATATTCATCTCTCTTCTCATGCACAACTGAGCACAACTGTTAAACAAAGAAAGGATACTCTAGGGAATGACATGTGGTCTGAAATGGGACAACATTACGCCCGATCCGAGGAGGTCTATTCTCAATAATTTGTAATCTCAGACATGTCAATGGCTTATTGTGAAATTATCATTTTTCATGTCGTCAGTCAAAAAAATAAAATGTACCAACTGATTATTTTTGATTGACAGCAGCGAAACACCAAATTTCAGTGTGCAGCTCATAACTACCGAGTTTGCAGAACACCGAGAACCACAGTCAAATATATAAGAACCCCTCTCCACCTTTGTAGGTGTACGAATAATGATTAGCACTATTTCAGTTTTTCAAGAAATGGCATAACTAAGATTGGTAGAAAATGAACCTCCCCTTTCAAAGTCCTAGCGATGAGTCTGAGCTTGAATTCTTTGTACAGGATTCTTTATAGTATGCGTGCAAGTCCAGAAGTTAAACCCACAACCACAGCTATGTAAAGCAGTGCATTAACTGCACACAATGCTCATTTTCAAAACGAATTTCGGGATATTATAATGTATTGTGATTCTCCTAAATTTGATCGTGAGAGAGCTGCCAAAATGAACCTGTATTGTCATCTCAGAATTTCCTTTTCATAGGAGAATAGTCTCTTTCACAGTTCCCTGTGCCATCTTGAAAGGTAGCCGTGCCTTTGCATCGAAGCGAGACGAACGGTGAGCTTGCAATGATAGAGACCTTCTAACACTTTTCAAACAATTATTCACAGGTCTCTATCATTGCAAGCTCACCGTTCATCTCGCTTTGATGCAAAGGCACGGCTACCTTTCAAGATGGCGCAGGGAACAGTGAAAGGGACTATTGCAATAACAAACTTATTGCAATTTGGAATCGCCAATACAGGTTTATATTGACGCATGAGGAAAGGAAGCGACTATCTCCAATACTGCTTATATTTTCTCTTAACTACATGTAGGTGTTAATATAAACCTGTATTGGCAGCTCTAACAATATTTTTGAAATATCATATATTTTTGAAATAACATACTCCCAGGACTTTAGAACACTTACCTTAGGTACAGAGAACCCAAGAGCCAGTGTATTAATGCTAGATATCTCATTGGAAGGGATTGGTCCAGCATCTTTTAGGAAGGAGACATAGTTGGGTGCATGAGTGATAGACAGCATGGAAGCCGCAGTGGCCTATGTGAAAAACAGTTCATGTTTAGTAATGACTAAGTAGAGCACATGCAGTAACACCATGAAACAAAAACTAGGTTCTTGATACTGACAAATAGTAGCTGTTTAGTGACTGATAGTTCTATCACTCAACCAGAACATTCTTTACATAAAAGACACAAATGGCCTCTTGCGTATTTGTTATTTGCGTAATGGATGTTCTGGTTGAGTGACAGCAACTATTAGTCACTAAATAACTACTATTTGTCAGTATAGACTTTGTTTTTATTTCATGGTTTTACAGCATGTGCTCTTAAGTGGACTAAGTGCGCTAGAAAGGAAGAGATAGATATGTTTACAAAGATAAGCCATAGTGCTAAGAAACCCAACAATAATACATGTACCCCAAGGATTGCTCTTAGAATACAGTTATTTCAAAAAATGGTTAAAGGGATGAACGGCCATAGGTAATAAGCAATAGGCAAAAAGCAATAGGAGAAGAGATGCAAGATAAGCTGGAATGACTTGTGCTTCTTATTGTCATTCTTGTCAACAACACAGATATCCTTGTTGTAGATATTTGGTAGTTTTTGTAGCACCTTGATTATTCATGTTTGGATGTATTCTCACTGTGCCTTTGGATCGTGCAATTGCCAATCAGTGGTCGACATTTGCCCTTTCAACATTTTTTTGAAATGGCTGTATCTTGCACAGGAAAAAAACCGGATTCCCAAGTTGGGAATTGTTGGGAATTTCCTTGAATTCCTAATTCGACACCAACGTTGGAATTTACTGTTGGGAATTCCCTTCTAATACCCAATAGGAAAACAAAATTCCCAACAAACTATCAGTGCCACGTTCCAAATTTCGTTCTCTCTGGGAATTGGATGGGAATTCGTTGGGAATTCAAGGAAAATCCCAACAAATTCCCAATTTGGGAATCCGTTTTTTCCCCCTGTGAATTGGTGATAGTAATGGTAAATAAACTGAGTTTGTACATGAAAATTATGGTTTATGATATGAATCTGAAATGAATGGGGTAGACTGTTGGAGACAATGTTAACCAGCTTAACAAGACGAGAGTGTCCTAAGGCAGAGATGATGCAAGCCTGATGGAGAAAAAAGATCATGCTCATAAGGATGATGATGATAACTTGATTTAAATTCGGTGTTATGGGACTTTTTAGGTCATATAACATTATCCAGTACATGAAACAATTTTAAGTAGGCAGTTACTTTTAATCCAATCAGAATGCTTGTGCACTGTAATGATATATTTTTCTCTGTTTTTAGCCCTTCAAAGCTGCTCAAATCTTTTCTAATATAAAGTTCATGTTGATCAATGCAAAAGTTTATAATGGTGGAGCAGTGGAAGATGGTGGAAGTGGAGGGGAGGGGTTAAGAAGCACTTTTTAAAGTGGAGGGGGAGCTAATCTCTGTTTTTCTTCATGATGGAACTCAAACTAAGACAAAATTATATGAAATTCCCAACATTGGGGGGGGGGGGGGGAGACCAGTTTAAAGGTAAAGCCCCCCCCTGCCCCTCCGACTCTGCCATCCCTGATGGAAGTCTATTGCTGATTAACCTGTCACAAATTTTGTCTCCACAGGGTGTAGCAATGAAAACGGTGCTAATTCATGTCAATACCAAAAGGGTCTATTGATCACATTCACAGCCCCTCCCTTCCCCCTGTCAGGTTAGAATGGCCATCATTATACTCTATCCAACATTATGATGAAATTTGCCATGAACTAAATTCCAATCCTATATACAGCCAATTTGACATCGGAATTCAATTTTTAGTCTGATAAAGATCTTTCAAAAACAGGTGAAAATGCAGAGGCACTAGTGGAGCAACTTTGTGACATTGTTTGTAAGCATCAATCTCTGTGACAATGTATGCAATATTAGTGGCAACATGAAGTGGGAACAGAATTTAGCATGTTCATTGCAAGCATTGTCGCATGCATTTACTGCTAAGTAGCAATCCTTCCATCTACCCTCCCCTCCCCTAGCAACATGTTTTGTGTACCAGTAGTAGCAATCCTTCCATCTACCCTCCCCTCCCCTAGCAACATGTTTTGTGTACCAGTAGTTGACTCTTTAACCTATTTTCTGAATATTCAAGGTCTAGAATATACTAGACTATACTATATACACCTATTTTGAAAATTGTTGTCGCACCAAGAGCCTCAAGTAACAAGCCAAGGCTCCAGAGAACGTTGGTACTTTTAATTATAATTGATTTATTCATGGTTCATGCAAGTGGCTATAGCTCTACGCTAATTATCATCTCAAACAGCCTTGCTTGGAGCAATTTGTGAAGTCCATAACAGAAAATGCACCATGAATAAACTAATTACAGCTAAAAGTAGTGACGTTCTCTGGGGTCTTGGCTTGTTGCTTGAGGCTTTTGGTGCGACAATGATTTCTGAAATAGGTGTATACTATGTCTGAGGCCGAGCTTGTTTGGACTTCATGTCTGTCCTTAGCCTGTACTAAGCTGTTAAATAAAAAATAAAAATTTAAGATGCTTAAAGGTTGCAAATGTATTATCATAGTTTGAGTTGCTTAGGGAAGGTAAGCTGTTTATGTTAGGGGGGGGGGGGGGGGGGGGGAGCTGAAGCTGAGGCTTCAAAGGGGAGGGTCATCACCATCTCAAAAACAGTAATTTGACATTTTCGAATGGTCAAAAATTATTTTGATGAAAGCTCTTTTCTTGCAGGGCCGTAGCCATTATGAGGCAAGCAAGGAAGCTGCCTTAGTAAAATGTCACAAATGTCCCTCAAAACTCTGGAAATCACATTTTCAAGAGCATCAATTTCAAAATTTTCTGGGGCTGCATGCACCCAAATACCCTAGTTGCTCCTACCTTCGTTGCTTGTTTGCCTTAGTAAGCAATAACTCAGTCTGGCTTCAGCCCTTCTTACACAGTGAAAGCAGAAGTGCTAAAGCTATCTTCAAAAGAGTTTACTGCAAATCCTCCTGCCCTTCCCGCAATAAAAACATACCTTCCCTTATTGACTGTAATTGTTTCATAGGATAATGTACTGTATAATGTTATAAGACCTAAACAGTCCCATAACACCCAGTTTAAATCAAGTTATCATCATCATCCTTATGAGCATGATCTTTGTTCTCCATCAGGCTTGCATCATCTCAGCCTTAGGGCACTCTCGTCTTGTTAAGCTGGTTAACATTGTCTCCAACAATCTACCCGATTCATTTCAGATTCATACCATAAACCATAATTTGATATCAGTATGTCATATGAGATATACCTTGGCTGGTTCCTTGATGATAAAGGCATGTCTAACATCATTAGGAATCCCTAGTACACCTACAACACACATACAAAAGTCAACCAAATGGTTAAGTCACTGATCTTAAGGACAGTACACAAAGATAACCTGCTATTGATGGTTTTCATAGCCACCGTGTTGGATGAATTTAACAAAAGATCTGTCATTAGTCTCTTTTGTTATATCATCCAACATGGCCGCAATGTCTTTTGTCTTTTCTCTTGGGAATTATTGCAAACCAGCAATTGGGAAATTTTGCTCCAGTGGCTTGATTGGAGTAACATTAAAAGTACAAATAGAGATAGAATAGTTATTCAATATGTGTAGTAAATTAAACTACAGTTTATCTGATCTCTCACCCCTTCTTCCTACTAGTGTTATGAAGGGACATAATGCAAGCTTCTCAGATTTGATAAAAGTGAAACCAGTTAAAAATGAGTGGTGATAACTAGTAGAGTACTAGCGTGGACTGTGTCAGTGTTTCTGAATAAAGCAGCAGAAACTTGTGGATAAATTGAATCACCGTAAAAAGCTTTGTGAAACTGACGTTTCAGATGTTTGTCCTTCCGACTAACGTCCGAAACATCAGTTTAACAAAGCTTTCTACGCTGATTTAAATTATCCACAAGTTCCATCAGTTAAATATGATTTTCTCCTGATACAAAAACTATTTTATTACAGACAAGACCCTGTGAAGTGTCATGTTTATCTGTATGTGCCAGTATTTAGACTTAAAGTTTTCACACAGGAGCTTTGGAGGTGGGGCAATAGAAAGGGAAATCCCCAAACACCAACAACAGTTTTATTCAAGAAAATGAAAAAAAAAAAAAAAAAAAAAAAAAAAAAAATAAATAAATAAATAAATAAATAAAATAAATGTTAACATATTTTATGTTGATTGCAGGGAGTGATTGCTAAGTCGTCCGAGCCAGATGCTCATGTTTATGTTTTTGATGCGAGATAAAATAGGAATCTAGTTGTTGATTTAGGAGAAAAATTAGAGAACTCTGAAAAAATGAACCTTGAATCAATGGAGACCTAACAAACTGTGCTCACATGTAATGCAAAGTCCAGCATTTGTATACAAGACCCCAGAGGTAAGAGGGGAGTGAACTACCGCTACAACACCCTTGATTTTCCAATGCAACAATGAAAGAAGTGTAAAAGATGAATAACAAGGCGATCACACTACATGACTATAAATCCCTGGCAATGATTTAACAACAATTAAATATGTACGGTGAGGGATGACTCTCACACCTCCCTGCTTTAAGGCATAATCCACAATAACTTCCTTTAGAAGCTTGCTGGCAATATAACGTGTAAGATAATCTGACAACATTCCAGCCGAATCACCGTAAACCACCCACCAAGAGACACTTGTCTGTTGTAAACATGACATATAAGACGAGACGGAAAAGTCGATACAAAATTTCAACATCGGGGGATTTTTAACCTTAGTTCTAAAGAATGAATTCAAACGTCTGGTTTGCCACAAATAAGAAGATTTGTCATCAAATATTATAATTCAATCATCACAGCCCAAAGCGAATCATAAGTTTTAAAACCTTCGACCAGAAACAAAAAAGTTCAGAAGGAAAATTCTTTTTAAAGACGAAATAGAATCGTTAAATATTTCTTCAGATACAAAATTCAATTTATAATAAAAGTTCACATATATACAAACTTACCAACAGATAGAAAAATCACAAGAAAAATTGCGATAAAAAGTGAGAGATGTGAAACCTTTTGGTCCGCCATCTTGGATTTCTGGTTCTTCAGTCCCGTGACCCAACGCTGACATGATCCTTCGAAGGCTCAGAGGTGAAGAGATATCTTAGGAGAATATACTTTATTTGTCATTATAAATAGCTAAATGTCTAAACATGTTATTCGATCTTAAGTACAATTAACACTATGTGAGTTAAGCATCATGTAAAGTGTATTACAAGGTTAATAAAGTGGTATGATAATGCATTTTGCGTAATTCTTTAGAGGAAATAGAATATCAAAATGTAGATTCTCTCAAACTCAGATTACGTCATATTTCATGGAGAGCAGCATATGTAAATGTGAAAATGAGCGCGTTTTACGCTAAAGAATCTTTGTTTTATCTCTGTGATTTTTGGTGTCTAGCTGACTAAACGTCTTTCGATTTCCCCTAGGAATGGCGTCTGATAATACCTCAAGTATCTGTGATATCCTAGGGACTCCAAATGTGTCAAAATTGTCATCGAACGTTGAGGAAATTGAGAAAACGTAAGAGTGGTAATCACATTGTGGAGCGTTATGATATCGTCTGGGGTCGAATTGTGTTCCGCCTCATGCCTATCTTGAAGAATTCTCTTCTTATATTTTTCTAAAGACATCCAGACGCCCTGGAAGACTCCAATACAGTTAGTGTGAAACCTATACTCAATCAAGATACACCGCCTCCATCAGAGGTATGAATGATTATTGAGATTTTTCATTATAAGACATCGTAGTATGCACTTCAGTGTACTACGATCGAGATCGCACTACACAGCTACTACACATTGATCTGGCATCGCTCTTAAAGCATTATGAGACATAACGGCAATGCATATGCCTTCGTTAATCACGTCTAAATATTACAGTAAGTAGCAATCGCTCGTACTTCCGGGAGTTTCACTGATTCAAGTCCTTGATGCAACGTGCTCTAATCACTGGACGTACAGCATCCAGGATCGAGTTTGCAGAACGTCTCGGAGCTTTATAGTCAATGCGAAATGCTAACTTTCGTTTATCAGGAAAGATTTTATCCGAAATGATTTGACCAGCATGCAAATTTATGTGGACTTAAGTTTAAATTCATGGTAATAATTTGACTGAATTGGTACGTCCACGATCTTCTGACGACCATTTTCTGAGTGCAAGATAGTCTGCGTACGCCATAGTAGAAGAACGTCGTAGGATCGTTCTTACCGCGGAGAAGATCGTCTGCGTTTCAGTCTTAAAACCTGTTGAAGATCTACAAGTATAATACAGAGGCTCTATCCACTACCATAAGAGTATATGAGGTACGCCATAATAGAAATATTTCCAGAAATTCAACGTAGTCGAACCAGTATATAATCCCAGTAACCCCCGATCGATAGAAGATAGAAGTCGGGATCAGCAGAACATGAGCTAAGTAATTCATGACCATTCACACGTGATGCTTCCAGGCATGCAACGTGTTACAGAGGAAGATTAGTGTCTTCTTGTCGGACAAGGACAACCCAAGGGCCTTTAAGTCCGCCATATTGGTCGAAGGACCGATATTTAGGGATTTCGAATTTTTGACCCTTTCGACATTTGTTTCACAATAATGGACGCGTATGCTTCTGTGATATCTGTATTCTCTTCTCTAGGTGTTTTCTTCGTGGAAATCGTTTTATTTGCTGCGTTTAATTTTTTTAAGCATACGTACTTTAGGATGGAGGCTGATAGTCGGGCTTCAAGGAAACGTGGGCGAAGGAGCTTGCTCCCTTTCTCGTACCACGTATTTAACGTACTGAAAATCCTTCGATATATCCATCTTTTTAGAGATGTGAGATTTGTTTAAAATACGGGTTATTTACCCAATGCCATTTTATAAACCGATTCATATAGGCCATACAGAATTTACCCAATATGCTGGGAGTCTCGTCAAAATCAAACGGTTTCGTCCTTTGTTTTACTACATCAAACAACAAAATAGAATAGGTTTTTCAAGGATTTATTCTCACTTTTGCTGATACGTATTCAAATTAGGACTATTGCTATCGATACTGCTCTGCCTCTAGCAAACTAGTTACGTTGTTGCCCAGAAATGCCTGCTTAGGTCGGGTAAGAACAAGTTTCATTTGAATCGCTACGATGAGATTCATATGCTATGACCACTGAACTTGCGATTACGAGTAAACTTTTCCAGTGAACGTTTGCATTATGTCGAGAAACTGAATGAGTGGTATTGTGGAGATTTTGATTATGAAGAGAAGCTACCCTAGGTACCGTAGCTTCAAAACTGAGTTGGCAGTGCTTTTTTACTATACAGCTTTCTTTGCAAACCCAAATAAACTGTGCCGATCCACCTAAATAGCAGAACGAACATGGTGAAAAAATGAGAGAGTCGTTTTTGTATTACGAAAGACGAAGATTCAACTTTAATACGCCGTTCTGTGCCGTTAGGGTTGGTTGGTCTATCGAACTTCCAGCGATGCAAAACTAGTTCACGAGGTTTGAACCAAGGAGCAAGTCGTACTGTTCGAGTTAACATGTATGGTATGTATGGCGGTATTAAAGTCATGCCCGCATCATGCCTCAGTTAACTTGACTACAGAATGCCTTTTTGCCCACCCAAAAATATTACCTTTGTGCGAGAGAAAAAACTACTAGCTTGAATAAATGGCTTGAAAAGTATGAAATATTTATGCGTTGATGCATGTATAAAATGGTTCGATTGGTGAATTCCGAAGTAATGTTGGAACAGAGTTTCGAGTGCGCTTAGTTAGCTCTAATTGCAGTCCACACTTTTTTATTAGTCTGTATTTACAGGATTCAAGAGGTTTGCTCGTTTTTCTATTGATGGCCGTTTTATACGGAAAGCGAATGCTTACTTTGTCACCAAACTATCTCAGCTCGTACAGTACAATTTTAAGTTTTTGTATGCTAAATCTTCGCTTTCCACGTCAAAATCCTTGTATTACTGCACGTTTGCGTAGCCTGAACATCTAGTTGAAGCACGAATCCTTGGGAGAGTATTCGATGCTATTCTGGAGTCCTTAGATTAAACCTTAGTTTGACTTAAATTTTAGCATTTACGCTACCTTACTAGTTTGCATTTATAACACCATCAAAGAAGAATGCTTTGAAGATGCTAGTGCTGCAGAATGGCGTATCTTGAAGCTAAGGGAAGACTTACATTATTCGTATGTTCGTTTGCAACTGTATCATAAACGTCCGTTAGTTACTAATAGACGTCGTAATAACCTTGAATTTAGATAATGCAATACCAAGTGAAAAACTTCCGTGTACAGCAGACAGAGAGCCACTCAAACCCGAAACAAAACTGCTATTCTTTATCTGAATTGGTTTGCCCTTTTTATATGTCGTAATACGAAGTTTGATTCTTTGATTTTCTTGATAAATATGGCCTAAAGTAAAGTGAATTGTAACCTTTCGCTTTCTAATGTAGAGCCAGAGGGCAGACACAATCATTCAAAGGCTAATAAACCGGCGACTACTTGCGTTACATTATTCGGTTGTTTATTATGGCGCTTGACAGTTTTGTCACGTAACGTATGTGTCAGACCACTGTGTCACGCCCTCTGCATATCGGTTGTCTCATATTAGTTAGTATTTGGAAAGCTTATTAAAAATGGTTGAAACACGGTTTTTATTAAATGTAACATGTTAACCATGTGTGAACGATCTTCAGAATCGAATCTCTCACACACCACAGCAGCTCCTGACAACTCTTTATACTTTTCTTACCATTGGTACCAATTCTAGTATATTTGCTGTAGCTGTTACTTTTACTGTTGATGTTGTTGTTGTTACTGCTGTTCTTCTTGTTGCTGCTAGTTGTTGTTGTTGTTGCTTCTGCTGCTGCTGCTGTCGTTGCTGCTTCTGTTCAGCTAGTGTTGTTGCTGCTATGTTTGTAGTTGGTGTTGTTGTCCTTTTGCTATTGTTGTTGCTGCTGTTGTTGTTTTTGCTGTTGTTGCTGTTGCTGTTGTTTCTATACGAAATTCTAGAAAAGGATTTTCGTTTGTCAATATAATATATGAATTTGTAGCATGCTTCTTATCACTGGTTTTATTTCAGCATCTCTTACCCTTACATCTTTCAGTATTTTTTGAATTTTTCCGTTTTATTCGGTTATTCTATTAAGTTCAGTCTGTTAACTTGTAATGTCAATCTTTGCTTCCATGTTCTGTTCTTTGTAATTCGTTTTTTCTGTCGCTCTAATTTGCTATTTTCTCAGTATGTAACTACTGAATTCCTCTCTTGTACAATGCATGTCACGATTCTACACTTATTTTTCTGTGTCGTATTTTGATTCTTGTTTCTTGCTACCAACATTCTTTTCCTTTTGTTTTTCATATTCTCATTCATCACTGAATCCCTTTCCTATTTACCGAAGAAGTCTTCAGACACTATCTGATGATATTTTAATCATTTACAGAACTCAACCATCAAGAGCTCACTGGAAATCTCTGCAGTTCCGAAGCCAAATAATCTATTTGAAATACTTATCAAGAAAGTAGAATCGGTCAACAATAGGTGAATAAAAATATGTCAATTATTAGTATATTATTAGATGTTATTAATAACTTGAAGGCATTTCACGAAAAGTGTACTGTACTTCCAGATTGAAATGAAGTAAAGTTATTTTGTAAAGTGTTGAAGGTTTCCTAAACCGGTTGAGCTTGTTCTTTTGAAATTGTCCCTTCTAAATTTTACTTCGTGTTTGCGTTACTCATTTCAGCACTTTAGAAGAATCCTCTTGTACCACAGAAAGAACGAAAGAACAACGATCTATAGATACAAATGTAAGTCTATTGTTATCTATCTACTGAGTCTTGCAGGTACAAATTCAAAGCGCGCGTGCTGTGTGCAGTCATAAAGCACGCGGGGGTTGGCAGAACGCTCGAGAAGTGTTAGGAGAATAACGACGCGTATCGGAGTGCTTCTGAACACTTCTCGAGTGTTCTGCCAATCTCCAAGTGATTTATAACGGCACACAGCACAACAAGCAAGTATTTTTATTTCTTTTCTGAAATTTTCATTATCTTTATTATTGTATTTTAACAGATCAAAACAACGACAGAAATGAATGGAACGTAAGTCAAAATTCTAAAATGAAAAACTAAAAAAAAATAGCTTGCAGTTTTCAAATTCAGGCAATATAGTATTAAACCAAATTAACGAATATCATACAATGATCTACCTTTCTTTCCAACTCTTTGTAGCAGTTATTGAGTCCTTGGACTTAGAATAAACAAGGAATTTCCATCCTTCGCTCGATAAATTGGTTTTTATATTTACGTGGGTTCCCTGTGTTTTTAAAGATTTTGTTGTTGATTTACCAGCTTGTCGAACGGCGAAGCAGGGTCGGAGAACCATGAACAAGGTAAAACTTTATTATTTTCCCTTCTATTATCGTGTATTTTGACATAACACCTTTTTTTTCATTCTAGAAAATGGAATGCAAAGCAATTTGAGTTCTCATCGATCAATCTTCGAACATCTACGAAAGAATTTTCGAGTATCCGAAGACAGTCCGCGAACAACACCCGAAGAATCGTCGAGACAGTCGGAAACTTTACCAACCAGACCCAGTGACAAAGACGTCACGAGTTCCTTTGGTACAACGGTGAATGAATCGACTAGTCGAGGTATGTCAACATTTTACATTAATTTTCATTGAAAAAGATATATAAATTCTATGAATATTTTCATTTAATACGACTTTGACTAACCTACCATGATAGAATAACTGTAAAAAAGCACATAAAGATCAGAAAATATTTGATCAGAGCATTTTCGCGCCATTTTGGAATTTTCAATTGCCAACTCCTTATATTCGATTTTTTTCTTCTAGAAACCGATTTTGATGGAGAGAATACGTCCAGGTCGACAGTCAAAGCACAAATGAATTCCATATTGGTCGAAAATAATTCTATTTCGACCTCAGAATCCTGTAATACCAACGAGAATTGCCAAGAACTAAACCTAAACGATGGCAAAGATTTTCCATTTACCAAAAGACTGAAGTGGATTTCGCAGCGGTCACGTGAGGGATCACCCTCGTTGCTACAGCAACAGCAAATGCCAATAGAGGTAGAGCAAGAAAATGTGATTACCAGTGTTATTTCTTCGTCTTACGATGACGAAACGGCAACGAAGAAAACAAATGGAATATCAATGGATTCAACTCGCACAAGCGTGATTAAATCTGCTGTTGCTCCACACAGTCCTAAAGAACTCGGATTCCAACCTCTTTTGAATGATAACCAGTCCACAACTTGTGGTTCGGTTTCATTACGGTTACATGATGGGAAAACAGAAGTAACGCAAGTGTTACGAGGTAGTGATAATGTCAAGTCTCTGGAAACTGTTCGAACTCCTGCCAACGATGTACATTTTGTATTGGATTCCAGTCCTTCTAGAGTCTTAGAACTGAGTCGTTCTGTGACTTCCACGAATGGTAACGTAAAAATTCCTTCGGAAAACAGTCGTAATTTGGTAACAGAAACAGGACAGTTCCATGTTTTACCGGCTGAGAGTCGCAAGCAAGTTTACTCGGTTGTGCGGAGTCCGAGTTTGAATGGCGGTTTTGTGAACGGTGTTGCTAGAACTACGGGAAAAAAATTCATAAACTTGAATGAGCAGAATCCACAGATTTTTAACGACGAACAAAGATTACCAATTAATGGAAATTATGTACCGCAGAGCACTGTGGATCTGTCTTCCACGATTTATTCAAAAAGTCCCATTCATTCGAAAGCATTCTCTCCAATGTGGGATCGAAGGAGTGTCGTGACGTCATCGCTCCCTATCCACAGGGTACCCGCATCTGTACAACTCTGCTACGACAATGGATTTACTGCAACTTCTACTTTTGGTAGTCCCGTATATCACCCGAGGACTCGCGGAAGTCCCGTAGTATATGGGTCCCAGAACCAACTATTTCAACCATTACAAATGCAACCAAGGCAAGAGATGAATTACTCTACCCGGTTTTACCAAAATCCTGGAGTAACTGCCGTCAGTCAAAATATCCTGTACTCTTGTAACGAGTACATCACTAAATCCCCTCCCCCCTATACGGTCAGTGAGCGAGTTTTTCGCCCGGTATCACCCCAATGGCCCCAGGTACTTTATACCACTAACATGTCTTCTGGTGCCAACTCTTTTGCGCAAGTCATAAAAAGTGAGCCCACGATCAGCGATGAGGACAGAGACGAATACTCTTATGCATGCGCACTACACGAATCTGCCAACAGCCCGGACATTGAACGAATGCTTGGTTCTGAATCACCAGATAAAAATATTAGTACGGAAAATTCTTCGTCAAGTAGCGAAATTTCTTCAAAGGAATCAAAATACTCAAAGCTTAAACCATCCATCGAATTCATATCGTCGCACGAACGAACAACATCTCATTCGACTAGTTCGACTAGTTCGGAAACGGCTCGATACTCGAAGAGAGTTACCGAATTTCCTCGGACAACAAGTCCGGGATCTGCTCGTACTGATATAAGATATGGCGATTCGTCTCCGAAGACCGATTCGTTAACGAGTCGGTGTTGTGAGAAGGTCGTCAAAGCAACCAAAGAGGATTCTTTAGATTCTTGTAAAAAAGAAAAGAACAAGAATGAGCCAAAAGAAGATGAAACCAATTCTGCTATTGAACAGCAAAAGAAGCGTAAAACAAACTTAAACGTAATTCATAAAAGACTAGAGCCCAAGCTTCCCTCGCCAGAGCGGGAGACTAGTTCGGGTGATCTTTATCGGGACCCCAGTAAACTTACCCGCGAGGAACGGGCGCTACAGCGCGCAATGATGCAGTTTAGTGAAATGGAAATGAAAGAGAAGGTTGCGCCAGCTTTGCCGAAAAAGAAGCGAGTCAAGAAAAACAAGACGAATAAAAATGTAAGTTTTTGCTAGCGGTGTTGAGTACGTCTGCAGGCCGTTAATGCACGCAGGCTCATTAAGAGACGATTATTTGAAAATTTTTTTTTTTTTTTCTAGAAGAACGTCGAAACAAATCCAGTAGAACGAAAAGGAAAACTAGGTAATAGAAGATGTATAAGGAAATCGTGGTTTGCACTGATTATTCCTTAGAGAATGAAATACCCATACAGCAGCAGAGCCGCCATGCTGGATGACATAACAACTGAAAGCAATATCAGTCGAGATGTTTTTGGAATTAAAAACTCGACTTTATGTTTGAACGTGCACTGTTGCTCGTCATGGAATGTGTCATCCAATATGGCGGCTATGACGTCACACGTGTTAACTTAGTAATCCTTGTTGTCGTCAAACTGTTTTTTTTTTGAATTTATTTCCAGCATCGTCAACTTGGTTACTTAATGTCAAAAGAAAGGTAATAGATCCCCTTTAGACTTCGCGTTATTCCTTTAAGAATTAGTAATTTCTTTTCCATCAGCGCTAGAGAAGGCAGTAAGAATTCACCATTCGGATCCTGCTTTTTGATTGTCACATAGTAAAGCACCTCATTCTATAGGATAGGTTTTGTTAATTATTTGGAAGACCAATGTATCGTAATTTGAATCTAGTTTTAATGTATTATTTTAAAAAAACAACAACAACAACAACAAAAAACAACAACAAATCGTGAAACTCGTTCCAAACGGTGAAGAGCGCCTCAGAGGAGATGCATGAAAGTGCCCTTCACCCATAACTCAATATTTTCAGTGTTGATTCTACATGAATTGAACAGTTGAATGGTAAAATATTCTTATATGATTTGAGTGATGCATCTTGGAGATATCAAGGTTTATACTTCCAATATGCTAATGAGTGTGATGTCATTATAGGAATTTGAGTTTATTTGTCATCATTTGTAAATTGAAACACTGAGTATTATGAGAAAACAATTTTACGATAACCTTTCTATAAACTCTGAGTAAGACAATGATTTTTCATACAGAATTTTTTTTGCTGCCCAGAAAAGTTTTGTATATTTGGTTATGCCTCCTCATTAGCATATTGAAAGAATAAACCTTGATATCTCCAAGAAGCAACACTGAAATTATATGAAAATATTTTTCTATTCAACTAATTCACTTCATGTAGAATCAATATTGAAAATATTGAGTTAGAATGAGGGGCACTTTAATAAAGTAAAAGGTTCTATTGAGACTAAAGGGGAGCAGAGATAAATCTGTATTAATATTTTGATGTTTATTTTTAGCAACGCAACTGGCTTGCCAACCGCGAGTCGAAGTTGAAGAAGTCGAAAGAAGAACCTTCAGGTAAGTGAGAAGAATGCTTTTATTTTAACGGTTTTCTGTTCCCTTATTACGGTTCAACACTTCTGTCAGTATCAACAGAAAACAGATCTACAAGAGTTATCACTTATATGAGTAATGAAACTCCCCATAAGGAAGCTTTGAAAGCTCTGGGCTGGGAACCTCTCAAAAACCAAAGAGAGAAAACAAAGGCCAAGCACATGTAAAAAAAACTTAACGGAATGGTCCCTAAGTGTCTTGTAGATCTCTTTACAAAAAAGCAAGACGTTACAAATTACAACTTAAGGAACTCCATTACCTCACTGCAGTTACCTCTTCCAAAAACAGAATTTGGTAAAATAAGCTTCTCTTATGATGGGGCAAAAGTCTGGAACTCCCTACCAGAAAACTTAAGAAATTGTAAATCACTGCCCGTGTTCAAATCTGAAATTGCCACTCTTATTCTATCTATTTCTTAGTATCTAATTACTTAATTTACTATGTATTATTGTAGCTTAATTAACAGTTGTTGTTGATTATTGATTAGAATATAAAATAGTATTAGCTTTTCATTGTAATATTTATCCACACGCCCCTTGTGGAAATCAGCTTTAGTTGACGGGACAAACGTGTTTAAATAAAGTTAACCTACCTACCTAACAGGGCTGGAAAAAAAACAACAAAAAAACAGAAACAATAAAAAAAACAAAAACGAATCACCAATCGTGGATATAAAATCGCAGACTCACCTGCTACCAATAACAAAAGCCTTTGGTTTTGGGAAAAATCTCAAGATCAGCCTCAAAAGTGCAGAAGTTAAGCTTATTTCTTACTTAAAGTCAAGGGGTAAAAAATCTGTTAACCAATAGAGAACATGCTAAGGCAAAGGTTTGCTTTTATTGTATGTAGAGCTTTTCTGGTGTTTGTACAAAAATGTTTTCCCCTGAAAACTCTACAAATTTTCGTGTTAGATGGCGAAGGTTTCGAGCGGCCATGTTTGTTTTCTTGGACAATTTGACGCAGGCGCAAACGTTTTTTCAGCCCCGTTGCCAGAAATGTCTTCGAATTATTTTCCTAATTAAAATGTTTTACTAGTTTCATTCATTTATCAATTCATTCATATATTTATTTATATATGTTAAATATTAATAGATTCTGTTAAGAAGCCCAGTGAAGATAGTCCAGGTGTAAAAGTGGAGCCCCAATTGTCAATCTGTGTTCAAACCGTAAGTTATATGTTGACGATTACGTACCCGTTCTCTTATATGTCATGATCTTTTCGGTCACCGGGCTTCCTGTGGTATTGAAAACGCGTTTATTTTAATTCTGGTATTTCAGGAGCAGAACAAAAAGACGCTGATCAAAAAACGAAAGAGAAATGGTAAAATATTATTGTTTTTAATTTTTTTAGTACTTGTTTAGATTAGAGTTTTAGATTAGATTTTTACAATTATTCTTTACTGTATTTGAAAAGTTTTGATAAAAAAGAAATTCATTAAATTCACTTTCAAAATTTATTTTTCATTTTCTGAAAGAGTCTATCAGTTCAAACTTTCTATCGCGCTAACTTATTGGTCTATTCAAAATCGTATCATCCAATTATAGTCCTCGTACTGTATAATGTTTCTTTTTTGATTCGCTTGCTTAGTATGTTAGTTCGACGACGCCGATTGGTTGAGTGAATATCTTTTAAACCAATCACAGTTTTTGTACTATGTGAATAAATATTGTATTCAAATTCTGTTGTTTTTGTTTCGAGTTCTATAGAAAAATATCACCGGTATCCGTCTTTAATCATTTATAATTCTTATTAACAGACGACCAAAACCATAAAAACACGTCAAGGAAACACAGAGAATTCCCGAAGGAAAGGAAGACAAATCAATCCGAAAAGGTATTTGATATATAACACAATTTTATTTCATTCAAGATATTTTTATTTTAGTTATCTACACAGACAATATTTATTCAACACGGTCCAATGAATTTAAGACAACTGGAACTTAAAACCGCTAGAAAGTTATCATTAATTTCCTAGTTGATCTAAAAATAGGTATTAAAGATAAATTCTGGCTAATAATTAGGGCTTATTTTGATAAATAGATTATATATTTTTCAGGCTTTTATATGTTTTATATCTTTTATTAAAATTCATAACGAATTTTCATTAATGAGGTAGAGTTTTTGAACTATTTTCTACTCGTGTCTAGTCTGGTCACGACGCGATGTCTGTAATGAAGCTCGGTAGATCAACGTTTGAATAGAAATTTAAATAACGAGAGAAATATTTACATTTTGTATCATAGTGCCATGGAATCCCATGTAAAGTAATATCGTGATATTTTTATTTCTAGGTCTTCAAAGAAACCATAGAAGTCTCGACAAACCCTGGTGGTAAGATATTAATTTCCTGTATGCTAAGTATATTTATATCCGTATATATTGTTTTTCAGTATGACGTATTTGTATAGGCAATCGCACGATCTCGAGAAGCGAGTCGCCAATTTGAGAACTTTCAAAACATCACGAGTATCTATAAATTCAGAATCATACGAGAAGATTGTGTGATTTTTTGTTTATAATACACTCAAAAAAGTTGAGCAACTTTATTGGGACTCTGCAGAGTACAATTTGGGATTTAATTGTACTCCTCTTGTCCAATAAAAATTGAGTAATTTTGTTGAGTGTATTATAAACGAGAATATGAATTATATATTGTATTATGGAATGATGGAGAAATGGAATACAAGAAAAAGTTTTGTTACTTTTCTTACTATTTTATTGATTTTATTTATAAAAACTTTTCCAAAGAAAACATTGTTTTTGAAAAAATAATTATAATACGTTTACATTCGAAGAAAAGGCATTGTTTAATTGGCAAATATTTAGGAAAAATACTGCATGTCTTGTTTTTATTAAAGCAATATCTGTAATCTTGTTGCTCTGCAGCATTGGAATAATTAACTAATAATAAATATCAAAAAGAAAATCTCACATAATTTTTTCTTTCTTTCCTTTTTTCTTCCTTCCTTCCTTCCTTCCTTCCTTCCTTCCTTCCTTCCTTCCTTCCTTCCTTCCTCCTTCCTTCCCTTCCTTCCTTCCTTCCTTCCTTCCTTCCTTCCTTCCTTCGTTCGTTCGTTCGTTCCTTCCTTCCTTCCTTCCTTCCTTCCTTCGTTCGTTCCTTCCTTCCTTCCTTCGTTCGTTCGTTCCTTCCTTCCTTCCTTCCTTCCTTCGTTCCTTCGTTCCTTCGTTCCTTCGTTCCTTCGTTCCTTCGTTCCTTCCTTCCTTCCTTCCTTCCTTCCTTCCTTCCTTCCTTCCTTCCTTTCTTTCTTTCTTTCTTTCTTTCTTTCTTTCTTTCTTTCTTTCTTTCTTTCTTTCTTTCTTTCTTTCTTTCTTGTGTCATCAGAGCCACATCTTGATACTCCAACAGACGATCCACCTAAGAAAAAAAAGAAAAAAATCAAGAAGTTAATCAAAAAAAGAAGAGAAAACGAAGAACACGACAGCACCACACAACTTACTAGTAAAAATCACGTGGTGGACACAGATACCCTCACTAGTGGGGTGAGTACAAATTAGTCCTATTGTTCCGTTAGAAATGCCAACGATCCCACTTATCTGGACATTGAAGTTGTTACATGATGTTTCATTCTTTTCTATCGTCGTGTTCATTCTGCTTTCTTTACCCGTAGAATTCGAATATGTTACAACCAACTACCAACAGTAGAAAGAGTAAGTATTCTATCGCGATTGTTGTTCCTTTCATACACGACTTTCAAAAATGGCCGCCAAACTCGGTTGGGACTAGGGACAATTGAATGGAAGCGAGGTAAGTAAGGCCGCATTAATAAACAAAGTCTATTCAGTACTATCTTTTGCGTCAAAGTCATTCATTTCATCAATTCGAGTTCTTTTAAGAGTCTATTTTGAAGTAAGGGTGAATGACTTTGACACAAAAGATCGTACTGAGTAGACTTTGTTTTCTAATGAGGCCTTACTTACCTCGTTTCCATTCTATTGTCCCTAGTCTCAACCGAGTTTGGCGGCCATTTTTGAAAGTCGTGTATAGTTTTCTTTATATTTATCAAGGAGACTCTTTTAACCCCCTATCCCTACCCCCCTCGGATAACTCTTCCCCAACCTACACCCCTATGGAATACGTCGTTGCAAATCCAATACCTTTGTCACCTTTCCCCCACCCCACCCCCATAGAATATCTTGTTACCTTGTAAATACGATGTCACCATTTCTAAACCCAACGAATTTTCAACGTTATTTTTTTCTTATTTTTAAGGATCATTGGATTCGTCGATAGAGCGATCACATCGCGTCAAGACTTACATGCTCGTACCTTCCTATCAGGGTTTCAAGGTATGGAGTTATTTGTCGCTTGCCGCTCGGCTTATCGAATGCTTTTTGTTGAATAGGATTTATATTATACGATTTATGGATTGCGGTTTTTGAAGACCGGGGATGGGCAAATAAATTAAAAAATAATAGTTGGGGGAAAAGGAAGATAAAGAAGAAAAAAGAAGACTGCATTGTGACGATTAAATGAATAAAAAAATTAAAAGATCCTTTTAGATACCATCTTGGTCGCAACTTTCGGTGCATTGCTCTCGGTTCTTATATTTGATTCTTGCCATCTTTTTCTCAGGATTTTCAACCAATCGTGATAAAGTCAAGAACGAGAAATAAAAGGAATGTACAACCTGATGAGACAGGTTAGTGGTACTCCCTCCCTCCCTCCTCCCCTCCCTCCTCCCCTCCTTCCCTCCTCCCCTCCCTCCTCCCCTCCATTTCTTTTATTTCTCCCTTCCTTCCTCTCTTTCATCGTTCCTTCCTCTCTTTCTCCCTTCCTCGTTTTTTCCCTTTCTTCCTCTCTTCCTTCCTTTGTTTGGTAGTTCCTCCTTCCTTTACTCCCTCCTCTCCTGTTTTGTCATCGTTTTTTACGCGAACGGCAGCACTTAATAGGCAGTGAATAACACACCTGTCCCTTGTTCCATGATGGAATTAGAAATTAGTAGTTAATTTTTGCGGAGCTGGGTTAGCTAGGGAGGAAAACCGGCCGGAGAACCAGGAGAAAATCCATCAAAGCACAGAAGCAAACTAACTACAAACTGTACTCGCATGCGACACCGAGTCCAGGAATCGAACCCAGGTTACCATGGTGAGAGGCGAACGTTCTCGCGGTTTTTCCACGTGTGCTTCCATCCGTGTTGCTTGTTTGTCTATCTAATCCTAGTTTGTTTGATTCCCAGCCAAGTCGAGCGAGAAACCAAACGTTCCCCTGCTCGTCGTCGAGAGTGTTAATTCCAAACCTGTTAAGGAGATGGTTGTTGCTGAAACCGAAGAGGTCCAGCGACTAGTGACTGAGTGTTTACGAATGCACGGTAAATGGCATGGTGACGAACTAGAGCAGGCTTTGGTAAGACATTTGTGCTTGAGGGGGGAGGAGAGGGGGCACGTTGTTTTGAGTTATCGAATGAAGAATACTTCTGAATTCTTCCAAGTTCAGAATTTCGGTGAGAAGTTTAGGAGTTCATAACGAACTTTGTATTTAAGTTACGAAGTTGTTTGCCAACCTTTTGAATTTCCGAACAATTTCGGAACCCGCACGAGTAAAAAGTAATATAATACCGAAATAAAACCAAAATCCTTTAAGTTCCCCTAACACATCCCTTTAGTTGTTTTCTTTCCCTGGTCAAATAATACGAGAGAGGTAATGACGAACTATTTACTATTTACAAAAGAAAGTACAAAACTGCATAATAAGAAACGCCGGTAAAACTCAAATAGTTTTATTTGTAAACACGACGCGTCTACCAATTTTCCCGCCGAACTTCCGAGCATGCGCAGTTGGTTTTTCACCCGTGCATGTGAATCCTACTATAAATACTTTTCTAATGTTTTCTTTTTATTCCTTCGTCACAGAAACGAGAAGAGACAAGACTAAATGAAGAAGAAAACAAACATAGGGGTGAGTCTTGCCTTTTGCAAAAATTGCACTCAATCAAAATTTCACGTTCTTAACATTGGTGTAACGTTTCCATTTTTCTACTCTGGGTTGCAGAGGCTATTTGTTCTCGCTCTATCGTTTGCTGTTTTGACGAGAAGCCTCTGGCGCTTTCCTAAACCTACGACGTGAAACAACCTCTTTAGCCCAGAGTATCTCATTTCATAATATGATACTAATTTTCTTGATATTTATTGGGCTTTTATTTTACAGATACTAAACGGTTGTCAGTAAACAGAACTACAGGAGAAACAATACTACACAAAGCTGCCCGACTCGGATACGATGTAAGTCAGTAATATCAGGCATATCAAGATTCCCGTTTTTTTTTCTTTCCACAAACGGCAAACATGTACGCGTTTTCATCGTTTCCCTCATTTCACTTTACCTTTTGCAAACCTTCTCGACAAAGGCACATATTCTTATTTTTATCTACTACTTGGAGATTTTTGCGATTCCTTTTCACTAATTTTAAAGAATTTTTTAATGTTTCACGTTAACCGTAAACGAGAATCTTAAACTAAAACGGCAAGCAATTGACAGCTGTTCCAGTGGACCAGTTTCGAGTTCCAAATTACCGCTGCGTTCCTTGATTATAGACTCATTTACTCAGGCTTAGCCTTAAATCAGTGTCTAAATATTCACAAATACCAACGGTAAAGTAAAGAATGCACAACTTCAACAATATAAACACTTTGAAATATCACGAACCTTCACTGGAACATGTGAATATTCTACACAACTCTGAGCAACAGAGAACTCGAAACTGGAGTATAGTCCCCTTCACAGTTCTCTCCGCCATCTTGAAAGGTAACCGTGCCTGTGCATCGAAACGAGAAAGGCAGTTACCTTGCATTCATAGACACTCTTTTAACTCCTTCGAATATTATTTACATGTCTCTACCATTGCAAGGTCACTACCGACGTCCTTGCTCCAATGCAAAGACACGTTCACCTTTCAATTATGAAGAGGAGTAGTAGCCATTCCGAGGTCGAAGAAAAAACTGTAAACTGGGTGGAACTGGCATATTGCACTGTAACACTTGTTTAGAGAATTTTTTTCCTCAACCTCGAAATAGCTACTACATTTTTGCACACCATGACAATTTGATCAACAATGCTGAAAAATGCATCGTACATGCGCAGAAAACGAGCGGGAAAATAACGTCATTTTCGTATCATTTCAGGAGGTAGTAAAGCAATGTATACTGCGAGGCGCGGATCCTAATGCTAGAGATAATGCTGGGTGGACGCCCCTGCACGAGGCATGCGCACGAGGGAAACTGGCTGTCGTTAGAGTTCTGGCTCGATATGGCGCTAATGTGAACGCAGCTTCAAATGATGGAATAAGGTGAGCTACCGATTAACTGGGTGTACATGGAATCTGATTTTCAATAGGCAAATTTTTCTTTACATGCTTTCCTCGTTAGCACAATTTAAAGTTTCCATTATTTTGTTTTTTTTCTCGTTACCAGGCCAATTCACGACGCGGCTGAAGCTGGTCACGTGAACGTCATCCGGGTACTTCTGTCGTACGGAGCTGATCCAATGCTTGCAACGTATGCTGGGAATAATGCACTCGCTTGTGCGAAGGAGCCGAAAACGAAAAAATTCTTAAGAGGTTGGACGTCATAAAATAATAATTAAGTAGTAATAAGTAGTTGTTGTTGTTGTTGGTGGTGGTGGTGGTGGTTTTTTAGATATTCAAAATAGAGTCGCTGAATTTTTGTCAATTCTTTTTAATATCGTTTCCCTCACAGATTATTGTATTGATGTTGGGCTTGAAAATCCAATTAACATAGAAGACAAAACAGTAAGTTGCCATTCTTAAATTGAAATTGAAAATCAAAAATTGATTTTAGCGTTTATATCATGATATAGTAGTTGAGATGAATGGCTATCAAGTAACTATATTTATTCATTATTATTAATCACGTATATACTTATCTTTAGGATGGATGGGAATTTTCTTGTTCTACTAGGCTGTCAGGTTGGTATATATTAATTTTCTCGTGGTAAATGAAGCTTTTTTCCTAAAGTGAAAATAGTAACTGTTGAAAATTTAAGCCTTTTCTCATGATGAACATGGATACCAGTGGTTAAGAATCTTCCCCGTCCTCTCCCCCTCCTCCACCCCTCCCCCACATTTCACTTTCCGTTGGTAATGAACTTTATTTTTATATTACTGATATTTCAATAGATGCTTCTGAGTTTCCTGATCGCGTGTCTGGTATCTGGGAAGACATTCCTGATTGTTCGGACTCGTTTGTACCTGAGTTTGAAGTCAGCGATAAACCTCATCTCACAACTTATAATTTACCTGTTTTAAAAGATGATGTAGTTGTAGGGTAGGTTGACGCAACTCGTTGTTTCTTGTCCTCGCCTCTCTCCTCTCTTCCTCTCAGCTCAGCTCTGCCCTGCCCTGCCCTGTCCTGCGCTGCCCTACTCATCCTCTCCTATCCTCTCCTCACTTCGTTTCCTTACCTTCCCTCTTTCCATTTGATTTCTTTCTTCGCCAACGCTTTTTCCCCATGGGTGGCGTAGTGGTTTACCGCTCACCTCTCACCACTGTGGTCCGGGTTCAAGCCCTGGCTCTGACTGGATCATATGTGAGTTGAGTTTGTTTGTTGTGTTGTTCTCTCCCTTGCCACGAGGGTTTTCTCCGGGATATCCTGTTTCCTCCCTCCATAAAAAGCAACATGTGAAATGAGTGTTGTATGTTGTGAACATAGAATGTAGTGGTAGAGCCCCGCATGGGGGGTGGTGGTTGTAAAATATATAATATATTAATATAAGTTGTTCCCCTCTGTTTCAATTCCATCCGTTTCTCATTTTAGGCGGCGAAACTACATACTAGTCCAAGAGTTCTATGACAGCGGACTCGTGGCCAAAACAACGATCCAAAAGAAAATAAAGAACATTGAGACTCTAAAAATGCCTTGGTCGCGATTCTTGGACATCATATCAGAGAACCACCTGGGCGTTAAACCTTCGTATTCCCCTGAAGGAAGCAGCAAGGACGAACCAACAGCAGAACTTATACCTTTGAACTATACCATAAGGAGGCTATTAGGAATTCGTATTGAAAGATGTAGATAATGATTCACCATGTGGGCTCCCTGTGTTGCCAGAGACACCTGGCTGTCAATACTGTGAGTCTTGGCGTAGGATTCTTGTGGTTTCCCACACCAAGAATCTTAATACACTTCGTGGAGTCCCTGATAGACACGTCTGTAAACAGGGTGACTTTGTGGAGTCCCTGTGTTATATTGATAGATAATCATGTTATGGGATCCCTGTGTAATATTCGTTTTCAAACGTTGAAGCCAAACATCTATACAAAACATACAATTACTTTCAGAAAATTATGTATTCCGGCGATGAACGTCCTTCCTCTTCCCTGCTGAGGTAACTAAAAAAATTAAAAACGTAATATCTTTCTCCAAAATTTGAGCCAGGGTTTCTTTTGGTCCCCGCAAAGAAAAGTAGAAGCTCTCGAATCTGATTGGGTATTCAAACGACAGACCAATAGGAATACAGGCTACTTAATTATTTCCCCAGTCATTAGGTATTGCTAGAACACAGGCTGAGAAAGAGGAAAGAAAAACTTCAATGATTCAAAAAATTTGTCCTTTTTTCTTCGCCCGTGTTCTAATAAAAACCCTTGAAATCGGAAATTGGAAATTTGGATGAAAGTAAAAAAAAAAAATAATCTAAGAAATACCGAGCACAATAAAATCTCGGGTTAGTATTTAAGTAGCTACTGCCCATTTTATAATTAAAGCTTCCATTTTGTTTAAAAGGAGTATATTTATATATTTTTTAACAAGTAAATGCAAGAAATAACGTACAAGATAATATTTCTCATATGCGAAGGGAAAAGCAATTAAAGATGTTTGAGGATGTGTTTTATATTTAAATTATATTTTTTCTCGAAACATTGGTAATTATCTTCACAGTTCCCGGCGCCATCTTGAAAGATAGCCGTGCCTTTGCATCGAAACGAGACGAACGGTGAGCTTGCGATGATAGAGATCTTGTTTTATAACTATTAACACGTTGAACAATTATGCACATGACTCTATCATTGCAAGCTCACCCAGGGGCGGATCTAGGGGAGGGGTGAAGGGGGTGCGCACCCCTACCTGGTTCGACTTTGTGTCCCTACTTCGAAGATAACCAATACTGTTTTTTCCCCTTTGATTCTAAGGGGTGCACCCCTCCCTGGGTTAACTTTGTGCGCAGTACCCTTCCCTGAACAAAATACTGGATCCGCCATTGTCACCGTTCATCTCGCTTCGATGCAAAGGCACGGTTACCATTCAAGATGGCGCAGGGAACTGTAGGGCACTATTGTATGGGGAAAAAAATTATTAAAGTATGTTTCCGCTATATAATTATAGAAGTTGTTTCTTTGAATATCATGAATCCCTCTAGCATTGTGTCATTGACTTACTCATAACGGAAACCAGTATTCCTGTAGCCTGCGTTACTTGGCGGTCTCCGGTTGTTGAGGTGTGTATAGCTATTCGTTAATTTCGTACCCAGAGCCCAAGTCATATTGAACGGTATTTGGGCAAACCCTTTTTGCTACAACGAGATCTTTTCAACCAAAAAATTGCTACGATTTTCTACAATTTCATTCTTCCTAGTTTACTACGAATTTATCACAATAATTGATATGATCTAAATCATCGACCTCAGTTGCAACCTTCGTCCATAAATCAAAGCTAAATCAAATCAGTTTGCTACGTACGGTTTCAATTGCGATTCTCAACAAGCGATTTTCAACCCAAAATTTTCATCTCGGGTACATATTCCTGTTGTAGGGAAGCAAAAAATTTATATTGAAGAAAATGAATAAATAAATAAATAGCGGAGTGCTTCTCGACACTTCTCAAGTGTTCTGCCAATCCCCAAGTGCTTTCTAACTCCACATAAAATTACAATAACCGTTATTTTAGATAGGAATCACGCATTTGAAAGTGCGCGTGTGTGCTGTGTGCTCTCATAAAGCACACGCTTACAACCGATCAGAACGCGAGATTTATAACAGTTTCTTTAATAATAAAGAATGCAGAACTTCGATAATCATGAAACGCTTTGAAATTCCACTGACCTTCACTGGAATGCAGCAATATTCAAATTAATTTCATACAATTTAAAATCGAGGCTAACCTAGCTAGAGAATATATAGACCATTTTCGAATTAGCCAAATACAACTGTGTTTCTTGATTACAGACTCATTTATACAGTGTTACGTTAGCCTCGAATCAGTGTCTAAATAGTCACAAATGTCAACTGTAAAGTAAAAAAATGCGTTTACTGGGTTGCCTGTGTACATGTCATGCACTGAGTCCTAGTCAAAGCTCAAGAAGTTCTTGCAATGTTTGCCAAAAGATAAAGGAACGTTTTACAGAAAAGAATGAATTCAACTCGACTAAGACGATCTTCTTCCTAAAGGTGTTCTCTACGTATTATTGAAAAAAAAAATGCAGGTTCTGCCCTTTTTTAGGCTACAAAATAACCAGTTTCGCATTATGCATGTTGCACTAATTGTGGATTTGATCTTGCGCCATCACGCAACAAGATGAATATCCCAATGTTCTCAGGCTAGTCAGAATCACCAATTACTTTTCTTATCTTTTTACCATCCTTTGTTATTATGTTATTTACGTACTGGGGTGGCTGTTTATTTTCCTTGTCAGAGAATGCAGGAATTGCGCAACAGTACCCAGACGTCTTTACGGCACCAACCACTAGTCCTTTGCGGGCATATGATATAGAGATCCAGCAAACTTTGTCAAGAGAGATTGAAGGGCATAACTTTTCGCGGATCGATATTGCTTAATGACTGATAACGTCTGGTCGAACAGTCTTATCATATTATTATTATATATATTATATTATCATTATACAGGCTTATTATAACAACCGACTATAGGAATAAATCTTTTTTCGCTAAGATTGCCTTATCGTTGAACTGATTAAAATCTTATTTTAAAAAAATGGATTAAAAAATGAAAAATCTGATGTTGATGGTATTCGAACCCACTAAAAGAAATTAAAAAAAAAAATAAAAAAAAAAAAACGATTCCACTTTGCCATACCCCCGAGACATCCGCAGAGCTGAGGCGGCGTATGGACTTCGGACCTGACGGCGATTAAATCCTTCTGCCCTTGGGTGCACGAATTACGCAAGAAAATGTTCTAGCCGAAGCATCAGGGGAGAGACCAGCCGGCCCCCAGACCATATCGGCTAATCCCTTGCATCTCTGCTACGCACGGAATCGGTTGAAAATTTGATGTTAAAAAGTCTAGTCTATCCGGTTCATTGTTTTCATGGTTATTGTTATGCTGATTCATCTGGAACCGTGGTCCAGTGGATAAATTGTTGTCGTTCAAGATACTAAGTCAAGCTCGTCTGAGGAGGGTTAGCACTTGGATGGGTGACCTTAACAATACCTACTCACGCTTTTGCTCCTATATTATTATTTTTTTCTTTTTTCTTTTTTTGATTTTTCAAATAATAAAATATAGGATAGCGAAGCTTTAGTTTTCTTTTTTTGAGTATGGAAAATCCCTGAAAAAGATGAAACTGCCGGCCATTTAGTATTTTCATATAGGAGTTCATTCTCTGGTAAAACAACCCCCCGGATTAGCATGACCGTTATTTGGCGCGCTTTTACTATTTTAGGTGACGTCAACTAAATAGATCTCTAAGTTAGATAAATTTATCTAATTATTCAACAGTGAGACTGAATGCACTCTAACGCGTAACTTAATACCGTAATAAATTCAAATTCAAATACGTAACGGCTAAGTAAGACTATTGCATTACAAGTTCTATTACGTAGTGACCGTTTCAGTATATGAGTGTAAGCCGGGCTCCCTGTGACGGCATGGGAAAAAAAGAAATTCTAGTACCAGTCTCCTCTCGGAACATTTAGGGAATCAGGTCATTAAATATTCAAAATGGTTCGTTTGTGATGACGGCTAAAATAGGACTTTTAGGTAAGAATATGATTGGATTTAAGGTTATATTAGCTCTGATAGCATAGATAAGATGTTAAGTTACAACGTGACGCCAAAATATTTTGTTGTGATTTGTATTTGTTTCGTATTAAATTTCGATACATCACGCAATATCGTACAGATTGCGTAACAAAATTAGAATTTAAAAAAATAGCGTTAAGACCGTCCCTTTTGAAGCTTAATACTTTGAGATTACTTTTTTATATCTTTCAACATATATGCTACTCCCTTGAGAATGGTAGCCAAGAATTCAAGAATAGTCTCCTTCCCAGTTCCTTGTGTTATCTTGAAAGGTAGCCGTGACTTTGCATCGAATCTAGACAAACGTTGAACTTGCAATGATTAGAGACATGTGAATAATCCTCCAAGGTGTTGAAAAAAGGGCTCGCTTCGATGTAAAGGCACGGCTACCTTTCAAGGTGTTGCAAGGAACCGTGAAGGGGACTATCTTTCTATTACATATTATATCATCATGGCCATGCAAAAGGTATTTAACAAAAGCCTTCTCAATAGGTTCCATGGTTTATACCACCAATATGTTTGCCAATTATTTGTCAATTCTTGGAGTGCAACCACATGACCAAAAAGTCCCTTGAGATATAGATAACAACAAAATAGTTGTCATCTTGGTTGATCTAACAAGAGAAGCTTAATTATAATGAAGAACACTTTGTTTAGTAAACCACGGCATAGCGTGCACCCCACTAATTGACTCTCTTGGGAATGATTGTATCATTTATAGTTCTTATAAAATGCATTTAATGTTAATAATTCAAGTTTTTTTCTTTTTTTTATCGTGTTTCAGTTAGCAGCTGACCATATGCTGAATAAGTAGATTACTGTCCTTTCTCCAATGAACTTGTCATTCGCTGGCTGTGGATTTTTAGGTGTTTACCATCTGGGTGTGGCTAAGTGCCTTGTTGAGCATGCGCCTAACTTCTTGCGCAGCATCAAGGCCTTTGCTGGAGCATCAGCAGGATCTCTTGCTGCCGCAATGCTTGCCACATCAGCACCAATCGACAAGTGTTCTGAGTATGTTGTTGATTTAACAAATGAAGCTCGTAAGAACCCGCTTGGCCCATTCAGCCCACAGTTTGATCTTGTTGGTAACTTGCGCAAGGGAATGGAAGAATATCTGCCATCCAACTGTCACAAGCTTGCTTCAGGGAGATTATTCATTTCAGTAACAAGTTTAAAGACCAGAAAAAATTTGATGATATCAGAGTACGAATCAAAAGATGAACTTATGAAGGTACAAAATGCTTGAGACTCTTGTGGAAATATTTGACAGCAGCCATGTGGGGTGCAGATTAATGATTCAATGCATTTGCATGATTAAAGAAATCATTTTCCAAAGGAGAAACATGCTGAACCAACACATTGCAGTCAAAAATCTCCCAAAACCACAGGAATTCCTAAAAAAATTTTTTTTGAGTATTTCCATCCAGCTGATCTGAAATAGTGATACAGAAATGACATCACTGCAAAACTGAGGTGTCACAAAGCCTGCAAAAGTTGACCAGTTTAAATAAAAACATGCCATCCTTTGCAATAAAAATATTAAACTCATTGAATATTGTGTCACTGTTATCAAATGAGTATTAGCAATGTTGTTTTTTCATTTGATGACCTGGAAATCCATTATTTCAAGGAAAGTGACACTTCAGTTTTGCAAATTTTTCTCAATAGCGCAGCGCACTGATTCTAAAAATAGTTTAAAGATTCAGACAAACATTGCATTCAGTTTAACCGCTACGAGGATTTTACGAACCGATTTTTTTTTTTTTACTAAAGTTACAATAATAACCCTTGTAAACTAAGATCAACTGCGATCGGCTGTGAAAATTATCAGCTCAAAGTAACTTTGTAAGTTTGTTTGTCCGAATTTTGCCTTTGTCTTTGTTTTTATGACGTCACGGTTACACTGCGCTATTGTGACTTTTTCTCAAATCAGCAGATACCACAGGAAACCCATAAAAAATTTTTTGCTGGTCTTTCCACAGGAAACCCATAAACAATTTTTTGCTGTTTTTTCTGCAGGTTTTACTTGCTAGTTGCTACATTCCATTCTATGTTGGCCTGGATTTTCCAGAATTCAAAGGACAGGTAAATTAAAACCTTAATATTCTAAACATATACAGCTCCATTAGTTGACCTTGACTCCCATTGGTAGAAAATGAAGAAAGGGCTTAAATATAACTCAGAATTTTTTCCCATCGGGCTGCCTGTGGTAGCACAGGCAACCCAGCCAAAAAAAAGACCAAAATATAAATTTAAGCAGAGAGTCTAAAATGTCCGTTTTTCATTTTGACCACAGAAATGGGCTGACGGAGGCCTAACAAATAACCTACCTGTCCTGCCGTTTGGAGAGACAATACTTATCTCGCCCTTCAGTGGCAAAGATATGCATATATCGCCAGAGGATGAGTCACAGGGTATTACTGACATTACCTTCCACAATATGAATATTTTTGTGAACAGAGAGAATTTACAAAGAGAGCTTAGAATTTTTATCCCTCCAAAGAAAGAAGGAATTGAGGAAATTGTGCAGAAAGGATATGAGGATGCACTCAAATTTCTTCATAAAAAGAATCTCTGTGATCATTCCTTGTTGGTGGTTTGATAATTTAGTAGAAATTTAGAGTTAAAATAGCTTCATGTACTACAACTACCAGAATGCCTTGCACACTTTTTGATTTATTCACACCATTTGTTATTGTCTTGAAGGATTGTGAAATAAATTTGCAAAGCATTCTGGGAGATGTAGTCATAAAATACTGCCAAAATGTTAGATAATGATTAATAATAATTATAATAATTAACATATATATAGCACCATTTCCAGAAGCTCAATGGCGCTTAACAAATTATTAATTCATTAATAATTCAAAATTAATTCAATTATTAATGATGTTTATACTCTCTAATGAAAAAATATTATTATCACACAAACGGTAAAGATTTGTACATGTATGACATGGTTCACTAAATCATATCCAAGGCTTCTGTCAATTTTTTGAGCCAGGCAGCATTCCCAGGCAGCTGAACTATTCTTATATATGACGAGCCGATATTTTATATAATTTGTGTAGGATTTTATCATAAAAATAAATATAGTTATAAATATCTTGCACATACTAATTCATGATCTTAGACCACAACAAAGAACTCTTGGTCTTCTCTCGAGGATTGAAATCTTTCTTCATGTTAGTATTTCTTATTCTAGATTTTTTGACCTAGCCCCAGGCTAGGATAATTTATTAGTGTGAGGGTATAGTTTGTCTGTAATCCAAATTTACAATGAATTTTAATAATCCACTAGTCAATTACTAACAATAATTATTATCCAATAGTGTTATTATTATGAGTAACTACTAAAATATATGCTTTGGTAATTGTATAAATGAAATAAAATTAGGCTTTCTTAAATTCCTTTTTTGATATTTTCGATTGCTGTTATGCACAACGTTAGAAAATATTTCGAAATCGTTTTTTTTGGGGGGGGAGGGGGAGGGGAGTGTGGGGGTAGGGGAGGGGAGGGGAGTGTGGGGGTAGGGGAGGGGAGGGGAGGGGAAGGAAAATGTCACAAATAGATTAATGGCAAGCTGTAGGTCTTCTTTCTAAGGCTTTCCCCCTCACTACAATGGGCCCTAACCCTAATGAGGTTTCATATCTTAACTACCACAATCCTTTTTAAAATATCTTTTCATATTCAAAAAATGTTAAAGCTTCTTTGATATCACCAAGAGAATAGCGAAAATCGCGATTCTGGAAGTGTTGGTATGAAAGGTCATCATGCTTGAGGCTTATTGAATGAAAAAATTTCCAAGAATTCAATTCAAAACGTACTGTTTCAGAAACCTCATTTTCTCGTATTGATAAATCCCACCTTGAACGACGGCAAATTATACTCAAAGTTCGCAAAGTATTTTATTCGTTTTTATGAAGTGCATTTATTCTAACAATTCTTCCAAAGTGAAGGGAAAAAACTAGGTCTAGTTGACATTGGAGTGTGGGAATGTCTTAGGGATAGAATAGACGCCATCTTGAAAATATAGAATGGTCCCAGAAATCGTCCCACAAGGCTCTGCCATTCCAACTCGGCCCAGTTTTTTCCTCGACCTCAGAATGTGGCCAATATTCACCTTTTCTGCGCTAGCCGTCACGGGGCTCCTACTAGTATACATCGTTTTAGATTGTTTTACGCTCACCAAAAAGTTCGGACATTGTTCTCGAATTTCCGTACAAATGTACTGACTCTAAATGAACTATTTACTTGTTTAATGTTTAGTTAGTTCTCTAAATACAAGTAAATGATCCTTTTTCTAGCGTGATTGAAGATTTTCTTATTGCTGTTAAGATAGCTAACTAAAGAAATCTACCTAAATTTTCTCTTTAAAGTCAGTGAATTTGTATGAAAATCCGAGAACGATGGCCGAACTTTTTGGTGACCGTAACACAATCCAAGCTAGCGCCGAGAAGGTGAATTGCCTGCCGTTCAAATTGACTGCCTTTAGCAGAAATGAGTGGGAAGTTGGACACAAGTTACTTGTCACCGCAAGAGCAGTAGACAATGCTTTTGGGTAGACTGTAGAAATACAAGATAATGATTCTACTGTGCCATACGCCCTAAACGTCCACATATCTGAGGCGTCGTATAGACTTCGCACCTGAAGATAATATGCGATTTTCACGGCTATATTGTTATGCTAATTTTACGAAACCGTGGCCCTGTGGTAAAACATTTGCGGGATATTCAAGATACTTACCTGAATACAATACAAGCTTGCTACATCAAAAGAAACCCAACATTTTGATTGTCGAAGTAAAACGACGCCATCATTCAAAAAGTCCTGTGTTCTAAACTTGTATTTCTTAATTCTTACAGAGATGGTTTGACGGTGGCTTCACGGACAACCTTCCCATTCCTCCCCAGGGAGATACAATCCTCGTGTCCCCATTCAGTGGGAACAGCCATATATCTCCACAAGACGCTTCTAAACCCTTATCAGAGTTCTACTGGCGAAAGATGCACGTTCTAGTCAACAAAGAAAACGCTAAACGTGGTTTGAATGTGCTTTACCCGCCACGAATCGATGGCGTCGATAAGCTGTACTCGGCAGGGTTTAACGATGCCATGAGGTTTTTGAAAACCAAAGGATTCATTGGCTAAAGAATTTTAAAACCACCACAGCATAGGTAAACAAGAAAAAAAGGACTTGAACAATTGGTTGCAAGTATTCCCGAAAGTCAAATGACAAAAATATGGCAGCCATCTTGGTGTGGCTAACAATGGGTGCTGATAAGAAATCTTTTATCAAATAGCACCAACTTGGCGGCGATGAGGTGACATCGGTGACATAAGAATAAACGGCGCAGTTCAAAACTCTATCCAGTTATTGCCGGGTTACCTGTGGTAAACTGGTCATAAAATACCATTGTCTTTTTTACTGGGTTGCCTCTGGAAAACTATTTTCATAAAACGTTCTCAGTCGGTAATCTGCCATAAAATCTAAGATCGAGTAGCTCGCTGCAAAATGTAAAATATTCACAGCCGAACGAAGAACTTGCCTTTTATATCGGAATATGAAGTATTACCTTTAAGTTAAGAATGTGATTTTCGTACTTTAGCCAGAAAAACGTTTTTAAAAAGCAAAAAAAAAAAAAAAAAAAGAAAAAGAAAACCAGTTAAGTCTCAGATCACCTTTTCTCAGATCTCCGACCGACAACGGTTTTTGAAATAAATGTATATGTATTTTCTATTTTAAAAAGCGCCATTGTATTATATAACGAGACATTACATTTTAAATATAAGTTTATTTATTTCGTATTGAACAAATGTTTGTGCTGTTTTACCGACCCATAAAAAACGCTTTAATAAAATTCCAAGATCTTGAAAGTCACACAATAGTGTAGAAAACAATTTACTTATTTTAACTTAACTTATACCATTTGAACAAAAAGCCATTATCTTGACTATCGTATTTTGTATTGTTTCATAAGCCGGGTAGGAGTGCCTTATCCGTTTCTTGTCCTAATACAAATCGGTCAAAACTTTAGAAGTTCGCAAAAGTTTGAAAATTATTTAGTTGTTTATAAAAGTGAAAAATTTCAGTGCAAAAAGTCTTTAAAATGTGCAAATTTCAGTGAAAACTTTTAGTGGAAAATGTGTGTTTATTTTCAAAAGGGGCTTATGGTAGAAATTTAAGCATATCGATGTAAAGTTTTTGTATGAAAACAGCAAATTGTTCTAATTTTTTAGCTTAGGTAGCCACTTTTTTGTTCATTCTAAACTATTTTTATTACAAGATCTCGTATTAACTTTGGAATTTCTACGTACCGTTGCTACGATACCGTTAAAATGGCCGTTCTTAGATACCATTATCGAAGCCTTTAGTTGCGAAGAAACTGACGATAATTATCGTTGCTAAGATACCACTGAATGTTACAAGGAATTTAAATGGGTGCTTAGTTGCAATCGTTGCTGCTTAAAAATACAATTATTTTCGTTGCTAAGACACTGTTGATAATTACTGTTGCTAAGATACGGCAGTCGCTTAGATACTGAACAAGTCTGCGTAAGCAGCGATCTGAACGGTGATGGTTCCAGGTACTTCTTCATATTGACGGCGGCGGCGTCCTTTGAGGTTGTGAGTTGACTGGGTTTTGGAGTTGGTGATGTTAATTGGTATCTTGGCTTGGCCCATGAATGTATCAATTGTCCAGTTATAGTCCCAAATCTATATAGAATAATAAGATATAATTTTATTTTAATTTTTTATAATCGCTTAGATGTTACGTAAAAATCAACATGTGAGCTGAGCGTTGCGTGCATAGAATATTAAATGTAGTGGTAGTGCGTGTGAGCGAAAAGTGTCCCCAATTAGTACGAAAGCGCTAGAACGACTTTTAAATAAAAGTGATTTTTTCATTTTCGACGGAATTGTCAAAAAAGCCATTTGAGTGAGGGAATTATTTTCGGCAGATTTGAAAAAGCCATTTCATTGAGGTAACCAAGAATCTGCATGAAAACCATGCAAGAGTGGTAAACTAGTACCGAATTTTTCAAACTCGAAAACTTTTAAATAGTCATTGTGAAGTGCAGGGAAATTAAATAGGAATAAGAAAGCAGGTATTTAAGTCAGCGTGGTAAAAATATTTTAAGAATTTAAAAAGCCATTATTAAAGTGAAGAAACCAGGAATATTTTTTCAACAAAAGCTTTTAAATTTAAAACAGTATAAATTTAAAGCCAGGCATTCGGCAACCATTTAAGTGCGGTAAAATATTTTCCTACGAAAACTTCAAAAAGACATTAAAGTGAAGAAACCAGGAATATGAGCAAACCTATTCAAATGCTGCAAAGTATCTTTACTTTGAATTTTTTTTTTAAAAGATACCCAAGAGTAGCGAACAATAAATCCATTAAGTAAGATGTAGGTAAGAAACCATTCAATTGCTGTAAAGAAACCTTCCCTTACTGCACATACCTGGATGGTAATCTGGCTTTTCTGTGGCTGCCTGACATAGAACAGTGCGCCAGCGTTCCACTTCGGTTCCAGCGTGTTTTTGAGTACTGGTGTTTTAACCTTTCGTCCTTCGCATGAGATGGTGGCGTACGGGTCTGGAGCTACCGAAGAAGTGAAAATAGAATATTAACAAGAAGATGATTTAAGAAACGTACGGTTTTTTCTTTGGGGGGGGGGGGGGGGGGGGGGGGGGGGGGGGAGGGGAGGGATGGGGTATTCGCAGCAAACTCCACAAGGAAACAGTATTTGTCAAAATAAAAACAGATTTGACTCGCCAACAAATCCTACGATTCTTACTGGAGACCCTCCCGTTTGTAGCCCCAGCCCAACCCCTCAATAAAAAAAAAACATAACTTCCTTTGTATGAACCTCAAAACATAATTAGTGTTGGTTCATTGTCATTAATAAACCTTTTTAGCTGGACCGTAATGTTCTCCCAATTCAGATCACATACATATCATTCCTTATAGTATAATTTAATTTATGAAATGTGTTTTAGTGTTTTTAGTGTTTTTTGTGTTTTGTTTTGTTTTTGTTTTTTGCTTTTTTTCGATGTAGCATACACTTAACATATAATTTAATTGTTCAACCGTTAATTATTTCCAACTAGATATCTATTGGACAATCCAACAAAGCAAAGTGACAAAACCTAAAACTAAAATTTTTGCGCATTATCATCAAAATGGCATTGTTTTTAAACACTACGTTTATCTAAAACCTCCACCGTCATACTCAGATAGGATTTGACGTCATAAAAGTGATGTCATTTTCCAGATATGACGTCATACTTACTCAAGCTTACTCCTGTTCTCTGCAGGCCTGATGCACTGACGATGTAGACAGAGACGATACACTGTGGTGCACGGCACTGCGGTAGACAACACCAGATCTTGCTACCAACTGAGTGCTCTTGGTCTAAAAATCTATAGAAGGAAGATTCGGTGTATTACGAGATGTTAATTAGCAATGATTTTATAACCAGCACCATGACGTTATAGAAACACCCAACACCGTAAATTGTCAGTTTGATTATCATCATCAATAAGATCATCTTCACCAACACGATCATCTTCACCAACACGATCATCATCATCAACACGATCATCATCGTCAACACGATCATCTTCACCAACACGATCATCATCGTCAACACGATCATCATCGTCAACACGATCATCTTCACCAACACGATCATCATCGTCAACAAGATCATCTTCACCAACACGATCATCATCAACGTGTTCCTGACATCATCAACACGATCATCATCATCAACGTGTTCCTGACATCATCAACACGACCATCATCGTCAACACGATCATCATCATCAACACGATCATCATCGTCAACACGATCATCATCATCAACACGATCATCATCATCAACACGATCATCATCATCAACACGATCATCATCATCAACACGATCATCATCGTCAACACGATCATCATCGTCAACACGATCATCATCGTCAACACGATCATCATCGTCAACACGATCATCATCGTCAACACGATCATCATCATCAACACGATCATCATCGTCAACACGATCATCTTCACCAACACGATCATCATCGTCAACACGATCATCATCGTCAACACGATCATCTTCACCAACACGATCATCATCGTCAACAAGATCATCTTCACCAACACGATCATCATCAACGTGTTCCTGACATCATCAACACGATCATCATCATCAACGTGTTCCTGACATCATCAACACGACCATCATCGTCAACACGATCATCATCATCAACACGATCATCATCGTCAACACGATCATCATCATCAACACGATCATCATCATCAACACGATCATCATCATCAACACGATCATCATCATCAACACGATCATCATCGTCAACACGATCATCATCGTCAACACGATCATCATCGTCAACACGATCATCATCGTCAACACGATCATCATCGTCAACACGATCATCATCATCAACACGATCATCATCGTCAACACGATCATCATCATCAACACGATCATCATCATCAACACGATCATCATCATCACGATCATCATCATCAACACGATCATCATCGTCAACACGATCATCATCGTCAACACGATCATCATCGTCAACACGATCATCATCGTCAACACGATCATCATCGTCAACACGATCATCATCGTCAACACGATCATCATCGTCAACACGATCATCATCGTCAACACGATCATCATCGTCAACACGATCATCATCGTCAACACGATCATCATCGTCAACACGATCATCATCGTCAACACGATCATCATCATCAACACGATCATCATCGTCAACACGATCATCATCGTCAACACGATCATCATCATCAACACGATCATCATCGTCAACACGATCATCATCGTCAACACGATCATCATCATGAACACGATCATCATCATGAACACGATCATCATCATGAACACGATCATCATCGTCAACACGATCATCATCGTCAACACGATCATCATCGTCAACACGATCATCATCATCAACACGATCATCATCATCAACACGATCATCATCATCAACACGATCATCATCAACACGATCATCATCATCAACACGATCATCATCATCAACACGATCATCATCATCAACACGATCATCATCATCAACACGGTCATCATCATCAACACGATCATCATCATCAACACGATCATCATCATCAACACGATCATCATCATCATCACGATCATCATCATCACGATCATCATCATCAACACGATCATCATCATCATCACGATCATCATCATCAACACGATCATCATCATCAACACGATCATCATCATCAACACGACCATCATCATCAACACGGTCATCATCATCAACACGATCATCATCATCAACACGATCATTATCAACACGATCATCATCATCAACACGATCATCATCATCAACACGATCATCATCATCAACACGTTCATCATCATCAACATCATCATCATCATCAACACGATCATCATCGTCAACACGATCATCATCATCAACACGATCATCATCATCAACACGATCATCATCGTCAACACGATCATCATCGTCAACACGATCATCATCGTCAACACGATCATCATCGTCAACACGATCATCATCGTCAACACGATCATCATCGTCAACACGATCATCATCGTCAACACGATCATCATCGTCAACACGATCATCATCGTCAACACGATCATCATCGTCAACACGATCATCATCATCAACACGATCATCATCGTCAACACGATCATCATCGTCAACACGATCATCATCATCAACACGATCATCATCGTCAACACGATCATCATCGTCAACACGATCATCATCACATCATGAACACGATCATCATCATGAACACGATCATCATCATGAACACGATCATCATCGTCAACACGATCATCATCGTCAACACGATCATCATCGTCAACACGATCATCATCATCAACACGATCATCATCATCAACACGATCATCATCATCAACACGATCATCATCAACACGATCATCATCATCAACACGATCATCATCATCAACACGATCATCATCATCAACACGATCATCATCATCAACACGGTCATCATCATCAACACGATCATCATCATCAACACGATCATCATCATCAACACGATCATCATCATCATCACGATCATCATCATCACGATCATCATCATCAACACGATCATCATCATCATCACGATCATCATCATCAACACGATCATCATCATCAACACGATCATCATCATCAACACGACCATCATCATCAACACGGTCATCATCATCAACACGATCATCATCATCAACACGATCATGATCAACACGATCATCATCATCAACACGATCATCATCATCAACACGATCATCATCATCAACACGCTCATCATCATCAACATCATCATCATCATCAACACGATCATCATCGTCAACACGATCATCATCATCAACACGATCATCATCATCAACACGATCATCATCATGAACACGATCATCACCATCATCACGATCATCATCATCAACACGATCATCATCATCAACACGATCATCATCATCAACACGATCATCATCATCAACACGATCATCATCATCAACACGATCATCATCGTCAACACGATCATCATCATCAACACGATCATCATCGTCAACACGATCATCATCATCAACACGATCATCATCATCAACACGACCATCATCATCAACACGGTCATCATCATCAACACGATCATCATCATCAACACGATCATCATCATCAACACGATCATTATCAACACGATCATCATCATCAACACGATCATCATCATCAACACGATCATCATCATCAACACGGTCATCATCATCAACATCATCATCATCATCAACACGATCATCATCGTCAACACGATCATCATCATCAACACGATCATCATCATCAACACGATCATCATCATGAACACGATCATCACCATCATCACGATCATCATCATCAACACGATCATCATCATCAACACGGTCATCATCATCAACACGATCATCATCATCAACACGATCATCATCATCAACACGATCATCATCGTCAACACGATCATCATCATCAACACGATCATCATCGTCAACACGATCATCATCATCAACACGATCATCATCATCAACACGATCATCATCATCAACACGATCATCATCATCAACACGATCATCATCGTCAACACGATCATCATCGTCAACACGATCATCATCGTCAACACGATCATCATCGTCAACACGATCATCATCGTCAACACGATCATCATCATCAACACGATCATCATCATCAACACGATCATCATCGTCAACACGATCATTATCGTCAACACGGTCATCATCATCAACACGATCATCATCAACACGATCATCATCATCAAATAATCATATATCACAGGGAAGGCAGAGCATAACATATATTACTTTTTCTTAGCTCAACGTAAATCGACGTAAACCTCCTCACTTTAGAAAACTGCTTCTTAGCCTTCCCCCTACTACTTTAAAAATAGCTTTGCCGTCTCTGCACCAACACGATCACCATCACCGTTAACATATTCACCATGATCATCATCATGTATTATCATCATCAACACCATCATCTTCATCAGTCACCATCATCAACCCATCATCATCATCATCATCTTCACAAACATCACCGTCATCATCATCATCAGTCACCATCGTCACCACCACTGATCATCACCATCATCATCATCATTAGTTATCATCGTCACCACCACTGATCATCACCGTCATCATCGTCACCACCACCGCCACCACCATCATCATGTATCGTCATCATTACCATCTCTAATCATCACCATCATATAAATCACCGTGTCCGTTTCCCTTACCTGGCACGTGATCGTTTTTCAGTGTAGATTCTTATCATAAAGTTCCCAGACACCTCTGGTTCATACGTGGACGGTACCACCACATACCGTCCCTTCCCAAGATGCAGACGACTCATAATCTCACGAGCATTGATGAAGATGGAATCTCCTGCCTTCTTGAACACTGTGTGAACACGGTACTTGCGGTTTTCTTCCACCTAAAAATGCGAACAATTAGGTTAGCTAAGAATAATTTGATTAAAGTCAGGGTTCACATAATAATACTTTACTGTTTGTCTTTGAATTAGAATTTTTAAAACATCTTTACAAACGTTTCGATCCGTGACGCGGAGCCTATTTTCCTTTTGTTTTGGTTGAGTGAGAAAAATAGACTTTGCCAATGTAGGACGTTATACTTGTCGTGCCTGCGTGGCGTAACTTAGCAACGCTGTCATGATTTTGACAGCCGCTCTAATCAAACAACGTTTGGGGCCACGGTGTGTTACATTTGCTTATGCGCACCACATGTACCCGGTTGAAACCCGGTTTTAAAACTGTTTTCGTTCGTCCACGATTGTGGACGGCGGTGTATCAAAGGAAACGCTCTACATCGGCAGAGTCTCCCTCTTCCCCGCCAAAAAGAAGGGAGAGAAAGAGGAGAGACTTTGCTAGCAGGGAATTCTTCAGTGTGCCAAACAAACAGATCAAGTATAATCAGCTAAGCTAATGTTATCTATCCACTGTAAGTTCCTACCAATACCCCACATAGCTGGCAGAGGTTGAAATAACGATACATGGAATGATGGTGATGTTGACACATGATGATGATAATTTATTATATATTATAAAATAACTGTTATAAATTTCGCGTTCTCATTGGTTGGGAGCGCGTGCTTTATGAGAGCACACAGCACACGCGCGCACTTTCAGTTTCGTCATTCCTATCTAAAATAACAGTTTTTGTAATTTGTATTTTATAAAAGTAATAAGAATCTTGCTTGTTGTGCTGTGTGAAGTTATAAAGCACTCGGGGATTGGCAGAACACTCGAAAAGTGACGATAAGCACTCCGACACGCGTCGGGCTTCTTATTATATTTTTCTCGTGTTCTGCTAACTTAACCCCCGCGAGCTTTACACAGCACGCGCGCGCGTTTTCTATTTCTTAATGATGATGATACTTTATTATATATATGATGATGATGATGGTAATGATGGTGATGAGAATCATAGTGGTGACGATGATGACTGATGATGATGAGCATTGTAGTGATGGTGATGATTTTGGTGATGGTGTGGCGTGAATGATGGTGACGATGATCGTTTTTCTCTTCATATAACGGAACTCAAACTAAGACAAAGTATTGCGATGATGATGATGATGGTAATGATGATGGATGGCAGTGATCATGAAGAAGTTAACGATGATAATGATGATTATGGCGGTGATGATGAAGATGATGATGATACAGCCAGCTGATCTAAAATAAGGACGCAAAAATGAGATCTCTGGGGCGTCATGAAGCTTGACAAAATTGGTCAGCAAAATAAAACAAAACAAAACAAAAAAATTCTCACCATTGGAATAATAGCATAAAACTCATTAATTATTGTCAGACTGTTATGGAACACTTATTAGCAACATTCTATTTTCATTTGATGGCCTGTATACCATCATTTCAAGGAGGAAAAGTGCCACCTCAGTTTTGCAAATTTTCTTTATTCTGATTAACTAGCATTTTTGCTAAGATCAGCTAGATGGCCATACAACAGTGATAATGATGGTAATAGTAATGATAATAATTTTGATTATATAAATGAGTATTTTCACTTTAATTCTCTTGAGTATTATTATTTTTTCGACTCACCTTCATAACATAGAATCCAATAGTCAGATTTGTGGCGCCTTTACTCTTGTCCTTACGCCTGTCTTCTTGCATCAAAGCTATCATCGCTTGGCCCGACTCACCGTCCTTCACATCAAAGGCGTACTAAAAAGTAAATATTTCACAGTGTTGGTGAAGACTATCGAGATTTCTCTTTGTCAGTCTTCGTCGACGTAACTGTGTACATTTTGAATTGTTAACAGGGCGTTTGGAAATTTAGGACCATTTGGGTTTTCAAACTTACAATGCGGACACACTAAACGGGAATTTAAGATAAAAAACTTTAGCCAATAAGGAGAGAGCAAAATTAGTATCATATTGACCTTAGCCAATCACAATCTCTCATTCCCAAAGTTGTTGATAATATCTAAGTTTTTTTCCTCAAAGTATCTAGGCGTCGTTCCTTGCTCCTGATTCGTTCACATTTACACTTTTTTCTGTGAGTTAATATTTTTTCTGTACCTGCGGATTCTTGAGGAAGGAAGCCCTGTTCTGGACACAACCTCCTGCATTCTGTCCAGGCGTCCACTGATAATTGTGCTTATATACATGCCACTGCTTGAAGATAACATTAATTATCGACGGGTTGACCACGTGACAAAGCGTTGCATTGGTGAAATGCGAGCAGAAGTCCTCGAATGACATCCTGTTACGATTCAAATGAAACTTGACTTAAATAGATACATTTTAAAAATGCACGCAATGCAACAATGGTGACAACAGATCTAGACGTCATACGTGGTAGTCATAGCTACAACTGATATTAGAGCATAGCAATGGTAACGTTAGCCGGGAATTGACGTATTACTTGCGTTTAACTATGCACTTATAATACTCTAGATAAATGCTTAGCCAATAAAAATCCTTGGACAATGTAATTTTACGGTCACGGGTCGGCACGTCTGTAAAATGTTCTAAACATGGACCGATGAGTATTTCAAAAGCGAGGGTAGTGCAAGATGTAGTATGCCATCCTTCCTGGCCTTTTTCATGGCTCCCCTTTCATGATGAATATTGTTTCAGCCTCCTTCCCCCTCCCCTTTGAATAATGACTGGTTCCTCATACAAGAATAGGACGTTTGTATGATGGCGTCATTGATCTTTACTACCAGACTCCCTTGCACACTTTCTTTTGTTCAGTTAATTAGCACCAATTGTCTTACTATTCTCATGAGGAAATACAAATTTAAATAAGAAAGAAAATTCGCCAAGCATTATGGTAGTGGGAGTCAAATGATGCATCATGCAAACGTAGTATTGCTCTTAAGAATCTCCCAGGTGGCTGCGCGCATATTAGTGATCATGCCAGATTCTGTATTAATCCTCCTCTCCTCCAATTGTAAACTACCCACACATTCGTTCAATAAGTACATAGAAAAGTACTCACCAGAATTCACCATCATTATCAAAAATTATTCCCATTTTTTTCCTGTCATTTTCCTTCAACTTGTTCCACTCCTCAGATCTATAATCACAATATTTGATCAACAGTTACAATAAACAAGCTACGTGCAATTATAATAAGTCCATCTTTCATGTCCTCGCTAAAAATTGATTTAAAACGGTCCCAGTGATGAACCTTGAAGAAACCCAATGTTGATGCTTAGCCTCCTCCGAATGCATCTCTCTTGTCTCTTCTCTGCTTTCGAGTATTGGGCTTCCTGTGTCTTTAGGATGAGGCTAGTCTCTTTCAACAGGAATCCCAATTCGCGACACAGGAATCCCAATTCGTGACACAGGAATCCCAATTCAACAAAAAAGAGACGAAAGACGCCTGCGGAGGAGGCTAGTTGATGCTGATGATTGTAATTCTGATTTTTGATTCCCGTGGACCCAAAACCCTGGTTCCAGTGATTATGAAACTCTGGAGCAATCCCATGCTAGTGATTTTATTCCCCATTTCCCAAACCAAGTCATCAAATCTGATTTTCCATTCTATTTTAGAGACTGAAATAGTGTGCCTCTTTTTCCCTGATTTTAGTATTTTTCAGTGCAACAGCAATTACCCATCACTCCAGGCACCATTCCACTCCTTCTGTCCCCAGGGATTTCTCAGCCGGATCATGTGAAAATGCTGCTTGTTAAACAAACTCAATAGTCCCTCTCCAATGGTTACCTACAAAAAATAAAAACCACACTTTCAATAAAGCTCATGGGATCCCAGTGTTGTGAATTATGAATACCACAGGGAGCCCAACCTTCTTAACATCTGTTACTCCATAAGCATGACCTTTGACCAAGCCTGTCTCTAGCTTTTGCTCCATCTCATTGCGGTTGGTAATCTGAAAAAGTAAGTAGTAATGCATTCGGAATTTACAGCTTCTAACTCTCAATTTAACTCAAAGTTTAGGTAGGGGTTGCCCTCCCTCAGTATGTCCCTGGTAAAATCTTGATAAGGTAACTTAAATGCCACAGGTAGCCCAACACCACAGGTAAACCAACACCAAACTAACCTTAATAGATGCACTCATCAAGGACTGGTCTTTCATTCCTTTTTGCATGGTCTTGAAGAGTTGTTCTCTCTTCTCTGGGTCATTTGCATAACCTCCTTCTTTAAGGTTGACAGACTCCCCCACCCCACCGGTGAAGTCGACAAGAGCATCGCCTGTGTTGCCGGCCTCTAGTGCCTCGTATGTTCCTGCCATTCTGGAATATAAATGACAGACTGAGTAAGATACATGTACCATATGGAGTATGGGGAAAGAGGGGTAGGTGGGGCTGTTATCATATCATATACTATGGGTGATGACAATGTAAGTCATCAGTGACTTATTAATAAACCTTGGTTACATTTTTCAATTATAATTACAATCACGATGGTAGTTTGGATGTCAATGATAATAGTGGTGATAGTGGCAACACTGGCATGATGATGGTGATGATGAAGATGATTATTATTATGGCAATGATGATGATGATGCCAGATGGTGATGATGATGATGATGGTTGTGGTGATGAAGAAAATGCTTTAGTGGTGTGATGATAACAATCTTGATAACATTAATGATGGAACATCAAATGATTCTGCTGAAATGATGATATATTTAGTGTTTGTAACAATGCTGCCATGATAGTGGCAATGGTGGATTTTTATGATGATGGTGGTGATGATGGTGGTAATGATGGTTATCATAATAATAATGATGATGATTGCAGAGTAATGAATAATTTTTTTCGAATGGCATCATATATTACCTAGATAACAGTCCTCCAATACTTACTTTGCATACGCCTTTTCAACCAAAGCACTCCAGAATTCATTCTTCTCCGTCGAGTGAATATAAACAAGCTCTCCATTGATGGTCGGCAACATGTCATCCACTACAACTTCTGTCCATTTCCCTTGCCTGTAGAACCTAAAGCGAAATATTCCTTTATAGTTGTCAGGATGTTGTGGGTCCCATTCTTGGTGCTTCTTGTCTGGAATCACCTAAAGAATATATATAATATTAGTAATATGATTAGCGTCACATACTCAGATTAGATCTATAAAAACACTGGAAATCATGGGAGGTTCTCAGGAATAAGCCATGAAATAACCAGTGACAACATATTAACCTAAAAAAAACAAAGAAACTTTTTGAGAATGTGTTGACACTAAGGACCGAAAAAAATCCATTTGATCATACAAGGCTTCCAAAATGAATGTAAAAAAAGGTCGAAGGTTTTTTAAACACTTTAAACTTCATTTTCTTCTTTTAAAACTAATTAAAATAAAATGGAAAGTAACATGAATTTCGCATGAATTCCAGGAGTGGGACCAAGATTATTGATGTGCCTAACTCCCGTCTCTCCCCTAGGAAAAGTATTGAGGGGAAGGAGATTAGCAGTAGAACTAAAGGTAGTAGGGAGAAGAACAAGATGAAATATCAGTATGAAAAAGTTATCATACATATTATACCTTATCGAGCAGTGATGGTCGCAGTGCCAGTGATGAGCAGGCGGCCACAAACCAACAGTTGCCTAGTTTTCCCTGCGTCACATCATGACTATCTGCACCACCGACAAAAAGCTTTGGTTCAAGAGGAGCACAAATATCCTGTACAACATATAATACAAAATGATTTATAACATATTATAATTACCATTTGAATGCAAAAGGAAAGATAAAATGAAGTCCATCAATTACAGTGCAACACACGAAAGTATGACCACAGTTAATGTGTGTGCATAGTTCTATGCACGGGTTCTTTACATTTAACTGGTTTTACCAAATAAGGCATGCAAACACTCGTTTGACAGGAAAAACCTGGTGCATGAAAAATACACAAGCACATTAAAAGGGGTCATACTTTTGTGCGTTGCACTGTAAAGCTGTCAAGAGAACCACTTGAGGAGGAAATGGAAAAATGGAAGGGAAATGTACACTCTTCCTTACACTTCATCCTGTATTATTCTAATAAAATTTGTAAAACATTTTACTAAAAAATAAAAAAATCCTTAGATTATTTTTTAGGGTTTCGAAATTATCATACTACAGTGGAAAAAAGGGCAGTTTATAAAATTTTTGATAAATAATGAATAAAGTTCATTTTTATGAGCAAAAGAACAATTAATAATTATTAGTCAGCTGAGTCATACCATACAAACCAATATTCAAATTGCTCTCACAACAGAAGTACTTTACAATTTACAACAATCTTAAAGCATTTAGAAAGCATATATGATCATTTAAGCGTTAAGTAATTGTCTCTTGGAGATAAATCCTGAATATTAAAATCCTTAAAAGAGAAAACTCGAAAAAGTAATTTAAATGTTCAGATATATAAATAAAAGAAAAATAAATAAATATAGATTAGCTTTTTAGGAGTTTAAGAAAAATCTAACACCAATTTTAGGTTTAAAATTTAACTCGTTAAAATGTATTGTTTTTCGAGAATTGAATATTTTTTGAATACTAAAAAGCTTAAAAACACCCCAAAACTACCTTTTCGAGGGACCAAGGAAACCTCGTTTGTGGCTCGCATAATATCTTAACTTTGGAAATTATTTAACTGACCGCTTTTTAAAAGCAACCATACAATCCATAGATCCAATCGAAAGGAAGATTAATATTGTGAATTAGCGTATTTACATTCTAACTCAAATATAACATGTAAAATATTAGAGTGAAACACGAAGTTATTTATTTCAAAGCGTGCGATAATCGTGACTTAAATTGAAGCGATATTTACAAATAAGCTTTTTTAAGTTTTAAAGCTGTTTTGATTAGGCTTTGAAAGCGATTTTTTTGTGCGTTGTTTTGTGCCCTAGTAGGTAGCCTACCTTAGGTCTCTTCCAGACGACCCGCTCAGCCACATTTGAACGACTAAAGAACAGTGACTGGGCTTCTGGAGGAAACTCCTTGTCAACGAACAAGCTTTGTTCTCTTTCACATTGGGACTTGAGATTGGAATACTTCTGATCCCGATAGTAATGAAGACGAACCATGGTTAGAGAGTCAAAGACTCAAGAACAGCACCAATATTTCGAATACCTTGCAGAACTTATGGGCGCATTCACGCGGATCATAGGAGCACACCTTCTCGAAGCCTCCAGCCGGAAGTAATTTAGTATTCTAATTTTTTTACTTCCGGTAGTGGAATAAAATAATACTAGTATCATTAAACCATATCTACTTCTGATAAATTGTGCCTTTTCTCTCGTTGAATCAATCAAATTTTAATTTGTAATATTAAAAGGAAAATTACTTATTTAATATTATTTTGATAATGAAGCTTTATAGTTATTCTAGGTAACCTCTACCATTCTCAAGGGCGGATCCAGGGTTTTTTGAAGAGAGGTCTCAGGGGTAAATTTTGTGGGCAAGGGAATCCCAGTCGCATTTTTACCACAGGAACAGGTCGCGACACCCCCGACCCTCCCCCTGGATCTATGGCGTTCCATCTCCGCCAAAATTGATGGTTTGTATTTGAAGTTCATCACATGAATTTTGCATTCGAGTAAATTTTTTTATGTTATCATCTTGTATTTCATATGCTTCATCAAGGGTTCAACATACGTGTTTTATATTTGTCGTTCATGTTTTATATTCTTGATTGTCGCTGATTCATTCTAAACTCCACGCCACGTATTTGTCCTTTGAGTTTCACATTACAAACTCGACGACTTTTATTTTCAACTCAACTTCACGCTCCGGTGAACTCGGTTGACCTTGGTAGCCGCTGACCTAAAACAACGCAGTCGTAGGTATGAAAAGAAAAGAAAATGGCGGCAGAGTTTGCCCTCTGTTGTTGAAGAGACAATTCGGCAGCTTGATACAAACCGCCAACAGGAGGATGACTGTAGTAGCTTATTGCTTCGTTTAGAGTATCCTAAACCGTATCTAAACCGCATGTGGAAATGTTCATGTCTTTAATTTGTTTCGTATAAATAAGTACTATGATTACACTGGGACTATCTAGCATTCACTGCGGCCGTCAGCTTCTTGCTTTAGGCCCAGACAACGTTTATTGGAATAGGTGTATAAACGCAATAAAATTTAAAAACTAATCTTTCTACGTGGAATATACAATTCTTAGATTTTTTTTATCCTGATATCCTAATGCCAAAATGAGACATTCTCCTTTCGATGGTTATGGACACTCCTAGCAAAAGACTTTATTTGCGGCACAGAAAACCCACTTTCTACAAGGTGAGAGACGTTGATCTTCAGAAACCTTGAAAGAAGGGCGACCTGGGTGGCCAGTTAACACTTTTTCTGCCCTAGATTCATGAGATATAAACTATTGTTTTTCGTTCCTTAAGCATTTTATCGCTAATCCAATGCCAGCCACGATTGAGGCCGGTAGTTAACCTTTATTAATAATTGTAGGGTTTAGGATACTCTAAACGAAGCAATAAGCTACTACAGTCATCCTCCTGTTGGCGGTTTGTATCAAGCTGCCGAATTGTCTCTTCAACAACAGAGGGCAAACTCTGCCGCCATTTTCTTTTCTTTTCATACCTACGACTGCGTTGTTTTAGGTCAGCGGCTACCAAGGTCAACCGAGTTCACCGGAGCGTGAAGTTGAGTTGAAAATAAAAGTCGTCGAGTTTGTAATGTGAAACTCAAAGGACAAATACGTGGCGTGGAGTTTAGAATGAATCAGCGACAATCAAGAATATAAAACATGAACGACAAATATAAAACACGTATGTTGAACCCTTGATGAAGCATATGAAATACAAGATGATAACATAAAAAAATTTACTCGAATGCAAAATTCATGTGATGAACTTCAAATACAAACCATCAATTTTGGCGGGGATGGAACGCCATATGGATCCGCCCTTGATTCTTTTGTAAATGTACTTATATCTATATTTTTCTCTATTGTAATATATCTTTGGTATAAATCAAGCATATTGTATTGTATTGTATTGTATATGAAAATAGACGAAACGTCAAAATTTTTTTCAACACATCGTGCCTCAAACCGAAAAAAAGTAGAATTCAAAATTATTTATCTGGTGATTGCTTATTAGATTCTCCTAGACAGGAACATCCTTAATCGATGCTCTCAACAAAGATCAATGCATTGTTGTAAGCGAGGATTATCACTAAGGTTTTATAAAAAATTGAAAAAGATTTCATTAAGGTGACTGCCTACTTTTAAAAATTGATTTAAACTTTTTTTTAAACTTCGATTTTCCAAATTGAAATTTAATGCTGATTCTAAATTTGGAAAGAAAAATAAGTAGGTGTCCCGAGCTCGTTTTCGAGATAATCAGCATTTAATGGAAGCCTACGCACGAGCTTTTGGAGTAAAAATTGCGCCGCCGGAAGTGATTAGAAAAAAATTAAGATTCATAATATAATAGTTATTCGCAGACTATATGATTGCACGAATGAAGGCTAATCAATCATTCTACAATAATACATGGATATTTTCGACAAAAAGACAAAGAGACACATTGATTTGTCTTATTTTGTAGTTTCGGTGCTCGTAAAAAATCTCATAAAGTCGAACAAAAATCCCTACAAAAAGCTATTTTTTCATGTGTTGCTGATTTAAACTTTTCCTAAAATGTTGATATAACCTAGATTTTTAGGAGTTTTTTCGAATAAGCTATTAAAAAAAAAAAAGAGTCCCGTGCAAAATTTGTTAATTTATTCGAATATTGAAATCTTAGGATGCGCCTGCGATAATTAGCATAATCCAGCGGATCTTGGCAACAACAAGAAAACATTCACTGGAAGAAAAGCGAGAAGTTTCACGAAATCGTCGAACTTTTTCTACAAAAATACGCTATGCCAGGTACTTAATCTCACGTACGAACTTACAGTAGTATTAATTAATGTTCCTAGATTGTATTTCATGTATTGTTATGGTTGTTTGCTGTAGATAAAGTGCATTTGTCGAGCATACATGAAGCAGCTCGTTATGGCGATGTCCTTGAACTCCAGGCCATGGTTCAAAGAGGCGCTGGTATTAACGCTTTAGACACGAAATTTAAATTTACTCCACTTCACTGGACAGCTTTACATGGTAGACTTGAGGTATCTAACTACTTTTCTCCCTTTCTGAGTCTTAACCCACAAGTGTGACAACAGCTTCACTCACTGCTTTGATTAATCTGTCATTCAATGTTTTGTTTTCAAAATATACGTTTTTGACCCCGCAATTTTATATTTCTAAATGTTAAATATTTTATTGGATTTGAGTTTTAAGATTGCATTTTTTTGTATACAAGCGAAGACATCAAGGGTGAAAACGAATGTTGTCCTAGAGACAATATATGTCCATGGATATGGCATACTTCAGTTGTTTTGATCTATTATGTACTATCAAGGAATTCACCTACATTTACCAAAATAACGGCCGGTCATCAGACATTGTCAGGCCAGAATTGGTTAGAACTTGTCTGGTCAAATCTTTGCCTTGCTTGTCCACTTTGACCATATGGTAACATTGAGCCAGAATGGAATGGCTGAGCTAAAACTAATGACCTTGAGTGACTGGTTAGCTGTTTAATATACAGTCAATTCAAAAAACATTGACGTTGACCGACTCAAGCCTACGCTAGTAGTAAAGATAATGATGGTGAGAAACAATGCATTAAATGCATGTCTTTGGGTTTAGGGAAAGAAAAACAAAGTAGCTATGATTCAGTTCACAATTTTGGAAATATGAAGGCATTAAAAAAAATGTCTCCTTCAACACTATTCCCCCTCGCCTACAAAGGTTGGTGCTGTAAACCAGGCATACATGTAACAGTCGAATAAAATTATGGAGTCAACTTGGCTTCAATGATTGCTACCCAGAGTTCCTTTCGGTCCAGTCGCGTAGGCTTGTGTTGGTCGACGACAACGTTTTTTGAATTGACTGTATTATTTGTTCTGAAAGGCAGGATTTTATATATTTTAATATTTTAATTTATTTCTTTATGACAAATATCACAACAGATTTTGCTACATGTACATGCATTCCCCTCATGTTATAATTAAACTCAAGCTTTTTTGCCAGCTGTGATTACAGGTTATATGGAGTATAACGACATAGTATCATTTGTTTATCTAGTGTTTACATTGGTTGCTATGGCATGGAGCGGATCATTCTGACAGAACCCCCCAGGGCTGGACTCCGTCTCATCTGGCAGCAATAAGAGGACAAGATGCTTGTATACAGGTGAAAATTTAATAACTACTGGTAACCATGTAAAGATGATGCTACTGCTACTGATGATGATGATGCCAATGTTGAAAATGATGTAGGTCATAATGATTATTGTTATGATGACAATGATGCTAATGTTAATGATGGTGATGATGTGAGTGGTCATTGTACTGTATGATAGTGATGGTAATACTGATGTTGATGATGTTGATGATAATGATGATCAAATGGTGCTGCTGATGATGGGGATGATGATGATGATGTTGATGATGTTACGTAATGATTCTTGGTGATCAGATGTCGCTGCTGCTCCTGATGATGGTAACTACTGTATATGATGATTTTTGTGATATTGATAGTGATTATGATAGTGATGAAGGCAGTGATGCTTTTGTTAGTGGTAGTGATGATGTCAATAATCATTGTACTGGTTATGATGATGAAGATCAACGATGATGGTGATGTTGATGATGATAATGATGATGCTAATGTTGATAATTTAGGATGTTGATGATAATAATGAAGATTATAATAGTGATGATTCCAATGATCATGGTATGTCAGTGATGATGATGGTGTTCATGATGATGATGATGATAATATTGATGATTATTTGTGACGACCATACCATAATACTATGATGATAACATCTTTTCCTATTTCCATGGTTACAGTCATTAGCGGCCAATGGAGCTGATTTGAATGCAAAAGACAACAGAGGTTGTACCCCTGCTCATCTTGCCGCATCCCATGGAAACTCTTACACCTTACAGTCCATACTGCGGCATGGAGTGGTAAGCTTAGTAATCTTTTACAATTGCAATAACTGGGAAGAATAAACTCAAAGGACAAGAGAGGGCAAACAAACAAGTCTGCTCTCTAATATCATATTGCATCTGATGATTAAAATGATGACTAAGTGCAAGAGAGGCAGCATATTTGTAGTGCCTGCTGCCCACATGAGGGAATATATGGGAACACTTTAGTTTTCCTTGATTTACTCAAGGTCTCATTTAAGAGTTTCCATCCATGATGTTAAATCACCTTGTTCTGTACAGGATGTAAATGCAACAGACAATATGGGATGGACAGCTGTTCACTGTGCAGCCTTCCATGGAAGACTGGGATGTCTGCAGGTAAACTGCTATCATATTGCGCTAAAACCAGAAAGACAGACCGACATGTTCATTTCATCTTGAGTTAGCTGGGCCCAAGCTGTAGTGAGCTGTAATAAGCTCATTCTCAATAGCAAGAAATCAAACAATTTGCCATCACGACAAAATAGGCTTTTGGAAGATGTCAATCAAAATATTTACATAACATTATTCAGAAAACACACTCCCCTATATTCGCTATACGGGTACGTGCCACCAAACAGGGTATGGTTTTCAGCGATTCTACTCTGGAACAGGGTATATAAAGTCGTGCTTGCTCTGGAACAGGGTATATGAAATCACACTCCCTCCTCTCTGGAACAGGGTTTTCAGCAATCTTGCTCTGGAACAGGGTATGAATTTCAGTAATTTTTACTCTGCAACAGGGTCAGGGTTCAGAGGGCTCAGGGGCACATCCCTACCCTAAACGGGCAAGAGTACCCCCCCCCCCCCCCCGGATTGAATCTCATTAAATCACTTTGGCCACTTTTCTCTCATGGGTGACCTACAATACTCTGCACTGGCTATTTAGAACAACTATAATTATTATATGATGATACCTAATAATCAAGCTGTTTCTTATTGTCCGCATAGCTACTGGCCAGATGGGGTGCAAGCTTAGATGAAGTGGACAATGCTGGCAGTATCCCAGGTATGGAAATCAACATCGAACAATTAGTACTATAAATACCCAAAGACATGTCCATTTATCTTTTCAAATGTGGGGCAGGGGAGTTTCACCATGGACAAATTTGGCCACTATAAATTTTCACTACTTATCATATAATACTAATGCAAAGGTGGAGTGGAGTAGGTGCTGGCTTTTTTCAGTCATTGGTTGAAGTTGTTAACTAAGTCTGTTATATCTTCCATGTACGTGTTCCATATATTAGCTCACCTTGCCGCCAGCGAGGGTCACCTTCCATGCTTGAAGTTCTTGGTATGTTCTGGCACCAGTATTGACCACACCCTAAATGCCAGGAATGACCAGGTAATGGAAAAAAATGATACATAATAATCAATAAAATCTCTCTCTCATTTAGTTGTAATGCATTAGTAGAGTCTGTTTTTGACCATAAGCCTTTTCATAGTTTAAGAATCGATTCCACTGCGCATGCGATTTTATCCCGAACTTCTCACCTTCTTTTGACTAAACCTTCTTTTGTTCTTAATTAAACAAAAGAAGGTGAAAAATTCGGGATAAAAACGCATGCCCAGTGGAATCGATTCTTAAACAATGAAAAGGCTTATTGCAACATCGTACAGTACCTGAACAAAGAGCCCACTAATAAAATTAAAAAATTAGCAAAACCATGCTGTTTGTCTCATAAGATACCAAGGTTGTGACACATGGCACTTCAATGATCTGGTTCAGCAACTAAACTGGCTCACTCTAGTACAACCGAGAGATAATCATCTTTATTTAATGATGCATGGTGTGCAACCTGTACTAAAACTGGGCCACTTAGACAAGATTAGATAAGAGAACCAATTAAAATGAAGAATGAAAACTATGCTTTCCAACTTTGGGTAGTGGAGCCAATCAGAAACCTAGATGTCATGAGGATTGTAATTTGACCCTGATGTTACATGTAAACAACTAGACAACCATCTTCATTTACTCGTGGAAATATAGAAAAGAATATGTTGAACCCACTAATTGCATGGTTCTCTTATCAAACTGGTCAAAGTGGCCAGCCCTATTAGGTACACTATCCAAGTGTCATGACACGGTAGGCCCCCAACTTATTTTGAGAAAACCATTTATTTTAATAATTTTGGTTTCATTTACAGGGAGAAACACCCAAAAATCTTTGTCAACAGTTTTATAAAAATGAATGCATGGAATACCTGAAAGCTGTTGGTGAGTTAAAATGGAACTGATCACTGTTTTCCCATTTCAGACCACATGTCAATCCCTAGAGATTGAAGCATTTTATCTATTTATAGTTATTGTGCTTGAGAAGACACATAAATATGAATAAAACTAAAACAAAGAATGTTATACCCCATTCACACCAAGGCTTAAACATGTTTTAAAATGGTTTAACTAAACAGGTTTGAAAAACTATCTACGAACACTGCACAATCTTTGGTAAAATAATGTGTGTAAGCTATCCTTTGTCTTGCTCTGATAATATTTTCTTGCTCTGATGATATTTTCAAGGGCCACAGAGTCATCAGTGTTTTTTAACTATACTATCATGCATTCACCCTCTTGAAGTAAAGCCTTTTGTTATCATTATTATCATAGTCATTATATTGTAGGTTTCTACTAGTTTCTCTTTTTTTTCTAATGAAAACATAAGTTTAACTAAACACGTCTAGGTGTGAATGGGGTATATTCTCAAGAGATTGACGCATGGTGTAAAATGGGAGAATATCGATTAGGCTTGTTATTGGTATAGATCTAGATCTACATAATATAATCATGTTGTCTAGTCTAAACATGGGGCATGAGCATGGTTTATCATGTGACCAAGTGCATTGAGATTTGACAGGATTATAAGTCTGTGTGCACTGTGATTGGTTGAAGAGATATCAAAGTCAATTAGCAAGTAATTAATGTTCTTATTATTATTTGTTTTGTTTTGTTGTAGAATATGATCTGCTTCACCCTGAAGATGAAGAAAGTAAGATGTCTTTTGAATCATTAAATTAGAATAAAATAAATTATCCTTGTTTTATGAGGTTTGCGCTTAACAGCCTGTGGTTAAAGATCTGTGGACCTTGATCCATGATCAGTTTAGAACTTGAAAAGTTGGGTACTGCAGAGGGAAACAAACTGGAACCCAGAGAAATACATGCAAAGCACAGATAGAACCAACAAGCAACCCTACTCAACACTGACATGACCACAGCAGTTGAGAGTGGCAGTGTTGCATTTCAGCTCACAAGATCCATGCTTCCCATCATTCTACATGCATTCACCCACATTTATCCCCACATGCCAGAGCACCCTAAAAAATGTGGTGTGCAGGGTGTGGGAATTGTCAGGGTTTATGTTTGGAAAACACAGCAGACTGGTATGCATAGGACTGAAATTTAGTTAAGGGGGTAGCCACACCCTTCAATCTAATACCCTCTTTGCAGTTGTCAGATTTTTTCACCTTGTAATTCATGTGCCTATCTTGTTTCCTGTAGACTTGGCATTCCCTGCCCATGTAGCAGCCTACAATGGTGATCTGCCTCAGTTAAAGATGTTAATAGAGACTGGTGTTGTGTCAATCAATGAAAGAGACAGTAAAGGATCTACCCCTGCACATAAAGGTACACAGATATACTCTGTTATGATATATTATGTTTTATTATATAACATACGTAGATAATGTGCTTGCTGTGACTGGTCAAGAACTGTGCTTTATTACTTAACGGAGCATGGTGCTGATGCCTCTGCATAACAAGCTTTGCAAATGACTGTAAAAAACATCAAAAATTAGGGATTTTTTCTATACATAATAACCCAAATGAAACCACCATTTACATTATGTTGTCATTTTACTACTTGTAAGCAGAAACCTGAAGCTGTTCTCATTTTCTTTCTTATTTAATTTTTTTACCCTTATGCCTATTAACTGAACAAAAGAAAGTGTGCAAGGGATTGTGGTAGTTGTAGTATCTGACACTTGTACCTTCATTCCTTACTACATACTTCATGACAGTAGTATTTTTCTCATTGCTCCGTCACAGCTGCAGGTAATGGACATGTTCAAGTGTTGCAGTGGCTGGTAGAAAATGGTGCAAACAGTAAGTGAGAAATCTCTCCCATCCTATTTGATTTCCTATTTGATTTTCATATCAAAGAATGGCCCAAAATAAGCACCCAATTTAGGTGGTTTTACCAGTAAATACCTTCTCCCGCTCAGAGACCCGTAGAATTGCTTGATCTTTATGATCTTTTTCTATCTTTATGTTTGTTTAGCATGCGTGCAAACAGACAGTATACACCTACTTGCAAGAACGTTGTCATACGAAAATAGAACATTAGTGATTTAGTGGGACAGGAATTATATTAAAAAACAAAAGAAGATCACTGAAGCTGAACTTTTTCTTTTGTCTTTTAATGTATTCCTTTCTAACTAAATTACTAATGTTATAATATCGTATGACAACGTTCTCGCAAGTAGGTGTATTCATCTTTGAGATTTGACTTTTAGTTTGGGAGATACGTGAGAATAAGATGAAGGATATCATTCCCAGAGGGGACGGGTGGGGCTATCCAGTAACCATCACCTCTGGAAATCAGGTCTCGTAAGATGACAATTGTTTTGACCTTGTCCCTTAAATTATTTTTCTTTAAAAGATCATCTTGTTATACCAATCAACTTGTCGCTTGGCAGATCAATCTCTTAAAAACAGCCGAACGAATAATACTCCAGTTTCGAGTTCTCTTTGCTCAGTCTTAGTCTCGGTTGTACGTTATAATATTCATCTATTCTACCAAAACCCGTGGTATTTTAATCAACTCGTATTGTTCTGTAGTACGTACATTCCTTACTACACAATGGACCTTAAAGGGGCACTTGGATGAAAACGCCCCAATCTTTGAAAGTCCGAATAATTGAGGTATTTGAGGATAATATGATTCAATTATGATTATGTAAACCAGATTGGAGATTGGCCTGGGAGCCACTTGCTATTGAGATATTTTGGTTCAAAAGCAGAACGAACAATAGGGTTGAGTAAATGACGTCATTTACTCCAAATTTGGATGCTGAATAAAACTGACAATTTTTATCCGCTACATTTTACTGTTAAGAAAGTATGTTGCTTGGCTACTATTGGGGCCATACAGATACGTTTAACTAAGTTTAAAGTCATTTCCAATTTTTATCCATTTTCATCCAAATGCCCCTTTAATAAGAGAAAAGAACACATTTGTACACAATCGAGGCTAAGACTGAGCAAAGGTGAACTCGAACGGGAGTATTTTCATTTTATTCCCATTCTAAAATTTTCATGCACCAAATCCCATTCACAATTACTCCCATTTTATTTCTCATTATTCCTTCCATTTTTCCCCATCAGCACCTAATTGCTTACTATCAATCACGTGACTTTTTGGAGTTGACTGGGGGGCAAACAAGCGGTTGACTGGGGGGTATCTAGCGGATGTTAAGTCAAAACATGTCAAATTAAATCTCCAAACTATTGTATTTGACTATTTCTACGACATAAAACCAGAAAAAAAAGAGACCAAAACAACCTCCAAAATTCTACAAGCCATTAAAAACGTAACTATTACCGGAAGTGACGTCTATTGATAGCAACCTATATTTCTTGTTGTATTATAGTGAGAATAGTCAACTCAGCAGGGGAAACCCCCAAGGATGTGGCACGTCGGTTTGGTCGTCTAGGCTGCCTGGCTATTTTAGGTGGAGACTCAGGTCAGATATGAAAGGTTTTTTTCTTCCCGTGAACAACAAGCATGACCACTTTCTCATCGTTTTCCTGTGCTTCACTTTACCTCTTGCAAACCTTCTCACCAAAGACTAATATTCTTTCTGTCATTCCATTTTACTAATTTCAAAGATTTTTTTACAGATCTACTGGAGTTTCACTTTTGAATTAAGTAGCGAGATTTTAAAACTCTTTAGTATCGTATATTTATCCTGCAATAGACCTAATCGGCTAACATGTTGCTATGTACGTTTCCACCCAATTCAAACCACATGGGACTAAGTTTCATTGTTCGTTATATTTTGGTTTCACAGTTGAATTCGTAGCGACAAACGCTTGAATTGGGTGGTAACGTACATAGCAACACGTTAGCCACATCCGAGATATGTTTCGCTGTCACAAACTAAGGTTTTAGTACGAGGCTACGTGCGAAATGTATTCTTTTCTCCTTTCACGAATTACTGAGCATTATGCACGAAGCCTCGCATTGAAGCCTTTGTGCAAGGAATATTTTGATGAACCGTTGTGTGGAACTTGAGCTGTATTCCAACGTGCTGCAAGGGGTCTACATACCCTTTTAGCACGTAATGTTTTCCCATTACAGACCACGTGTCATTCCCTAGAGTATCATTTCTTTGTTTAAAGGTTGCATATGATAAGACGCATGAATATGGATACAACTCAGACAAAGAATCTTATTATCAGGAGAACGAAACGTGGTCTGAAATGAGAAAACTTTACGCCGAAGTTAAATAGGTCTATTAAGGAGCGTGATAAATAACAACGATTTCAAAAACTTCCACAGATAATGAAGACAATAACGTGATGGATGGCGGTGCTGAAGATATTCAACCTGAAGAACCCCAATCCAAAGCTGAAGCTAGAGGTTAGAAAACGCAAACGAATCAGCTCTTTTCTACGTTCGAGAGTCGCTGGCATTCATGTTTTTTGTTCGTTTTTTTTTTTTTTTTGAATTTTTTTTCGCTTGCTTTTTATTTTGCTCGTGGCCTTAAAATTGTTTGCTGTGAATTTGCCAGTTGTTTTTAATCCAGCGGGTATCCCTTATTTCAGGTGCGCAGTAAGTGTGCGCACTATTAGTAGTAGGGAAGGACCATGCTTTACTATTATTTTGTGTACATGACTTTACTCTTTCATTCAAATATTCTGTTCTCTTTCTCACTTTTTACTTTCCTTTCATTTTCTATTTCTACTGATGCTTGTCTTCAGTCTTGTCACACGTCAATCAAATGGTTGACCGTGATCCTCAGTCTGACTCTAACGACTCTTCTAGCGATGAACTCAGCTACAAGCAACACCAACGAGAATTAGCACGAGGTATTCATGTCACCTGACAGAAACGAATGAAGACTGAAAACGAATCAATCGCGCGAGGACTGGTTACATCCTGGGTCTATTTGGTGCATTGCAAACGTGAATTATTAGCAAGTAAACGATCAGAGGAGGACTGAAAATAAATTTATCGTGGGTGGAGTGGGTGCGATTTTGAGTCCATTTTCGGTAGACTGCAACCAACGTTATGAATGGCGTTTTGATACAATTAATATGAAATGTGCAGTCAACTCTCACTCGTTCCATTTATGTGCAGGTCTTCCAAATGAGTATGTTTGACGTTAAATTCTCCTGACCTTCCTTGCTGCTTGCTTTGTCGTGTGGCTATTACGTGCTTCTTGCTATACTTATATTTGCCTTTTCTCTTTTTTCTTTTCTTTTAATACGAAAAATAAGGGAGCAATATAGTTTCTATTTTCCTCTCCTTAAAACTCGCTGCACGCTGCACGGCGCTTCTGTGTGGATGTGTTGGGGAATCTTGTCTTCAGCAGTCACATGTCAGTGCGATGTCTTTATCATTATTCTTCTAGCCTGTTGTTTGTCTATACCCAGTAGGAGTTCTATCCTATTCCATATTGTCCTAGATAATCTGCTTTTGAAGAGTTCTATTTTCCATTCTGAATATGTGTGCAAAGTATTTAAGATGTTGAAGGTAGCAGAGGTTACGGATTGGGCTAGGACTGGGCTATCAATTCTTTATAGACACTTGCATACACCGTACAATCGTATCAACGATCAATCCACCGAAAACATTCCGAATGCCTCTCGAGCAAACTTCGCCGAACGGATCAGTCTAATATTTGAGTGATTTTATTGTTGTGATGGTTTTGTTGAAGGTCGAGCCATGCGTAAGATTGAGGAGTTGCGACATTTACTGGATGTTGCCAAGATGAACTACAAACAGCTGGGTGGGGTGTTGGATGAAGACCAGAAGAAACTAGAAGAAGAACGAGAAAGCGCAAGGTTGGTAGGATTGAATGAAGGGATAGAGACAAGAAAGAGATGGATGTATGGTTGGGTAGGTGGATGAGAAAGTGGCTTATTGGGCGAATGGATGGGTGGGTAAGTGGGAGGGTGGAATAGTTTGTAGATCGGTAAGTGATTGGATGGGTTGGTGAGATTGTATGAAGGGACAGAGAGAAAAAAAGAGGTTGATGAATGGAATGGTGAGTGGATGGGTTGATGGATGGTATCCTTGTTGGGTCGGTAGCTGGGTGGGTAGATGGTTTGGTGGATGGATGGGTGGATGGATGGGTGGATGGATGGGTGGGTAGATGGTTTGGTGGATGGATGGGTGGATGGATGGGTGGGTAGATGGTTTGGTGGATGGATGGGTGGATGGGTGGATGGATGGATGGATGGATGGATGGATGGATGGATGGATGGATGGATGGATGGATGGATGGATGGATGGATGAAATGCTTGTTGGGTGAGTTGGTGAGTAGATAGATGGAACAGATAGTTTGGTTGGGTGAATAGATGGATGGAATGGTTAGTGGATGAAAGGACGGACAGACAAATGAATGGGTGGATGAAAATGGAAGAGAGGAAGCCAGAGATATAGAGTAAAAGATGGTTGCAAATACAGTCTTGAAGATTCGAAAAGATTTTTGTCTAATTTTAAGGATTATCCGAGAACTTGAAGCACAGCTCGAATATGAACGAGAAAAGCGAGAGAAACTCGAAGCCCAGATGGACAGACTGAGGGCACAGATACACACCCTAACACTACAGCTAGAGGATGAGAGATCCTTGTATCGTACTGTGGTTAGTACAAGACGCCTAAACATAATGTTCCCATCATCATCATCAGTCATCATCAACCTCAATAGTCATCATCAGCATTCATCATCAACATCATCTACAACACCATCATCAGTCATCACCAATTTCTTCTAATGAACTCGTGAGGGCCACACGTTTACTAGCCTCCAGCTGAGTTGACCTTCAGAACAAACGCAAGGTCAATTATTCAGTATTGATGATTCAACATTATATTTTGATTAGCATTTCTCATGGTTCTGCCGAGAGAAACTATGAAATATGCCGGATTGTTCATTCTTCAAATGATCGTAAACACTTGTCGAATTCATGGCAGAATCCCAATTACCCTATTTCACTATGACGTCACATCAGAACAATCTATTGTGTAAACGCAAAGGATCATGGTCGTCGGAGGGGGTCAAATCAACGCAAATTCACCGAAAATTGTTCTAAAACCCGTATCAATCTACGAAGAGAAGTAGAATAGCCAGCAATCGCTCAGCCATTTTAGATTAAACTGTTTCGCTAGGAGCAAATTTTGTTGAATTTTCTATTGGATTTGGCGATTCTATCCCCAACATAAACAAGCAGTGACGTCATAGTGAAATAGGCCAATTCAATCGACGAAAGAAATCTACATTGTACTTAGTCCCTGCTAGGAAAAAATGCTAACCAAAAATAATTGACCCGTGATTCCTTTCGGGGAATGCAGTCTACTCAGCTGGCTCTCTTGAATTTAAGACTATTATTATGTTCATTTATTATTATCAACATCATCATCATAGAGCGTTTTCACTCACGTGAGAAGGCAGTCATAAACAATAGAAACTTTCTTCACATTATTTGCATAAAAATAGAGTTCAATTGCCCTATTTCACTATGACGTCACTGCTTGTTTATGTCGGGGATAGAATCGCCAAATCCAATAGAAAATTCAACAAAATTTGCTCCTAGCAAAACAGTTTAATCTAAAATGGCCTGGTTTTCAGATATAATATGTGTCAATATGTACTAAAAAATATTCTGAGCGTTTGCCGGCTATTCTACTTCTCTTCGTGGATTGATACGGGTTTTAGAACAATTTTCGTTGATTTGACCCCGTCCGACGACCATAATCCTTTGCGTTTAAACAATAGATTGTTGAAGATTGTTTTTATGTAACGTCATAGTGAAATAGGGCAATTCCCGGAGGATAGAAAATGTATTGTTTTAGTACACCATAAAATGGCCGCTGTGACGTCACGTGAAAACGCTCTATTATATCATCATCAATATCATCACGATCATCATCATGTTAACTCACTACCATCATCGTCATTGTAATCAATCATAATCATCATTCCTATTAGCATTAAGTAACCATTAACCGTTGCTATTATCTTGCAGTCGGAGACCAAGAAGAGCACCCAACCGACACAGCAGTCGATGCTCAGACGTAAGAAAAAGAAATCCAAACGAATCGACACGAGTTCAAGCGGGGTTTTCGTAAGAAGAGGAGTATCCAGCCCAAACCCTATACACTGTCAGGACAAAGACTGAACCACCAGATCCCACACGGAATGATGGAAACAACGCACCTATACAAGTCTCGTGTAGATATTTGTATATATTTTAGGAGAGCAGCATGAGCATGCGATAAAAGTCTGGGTATCACTCCGGTTCCACGTCACGAAGGCTTGGTTACTTGGTTTGGATACTAAACCAATGCCATCGCGCATTTAAAGGTCTGGGTGGGACGGTGTCCACTGGTAGAACGAAGCTTGGGATTGGACAAAATAACAAAAACAAAGAAAGCATGGATTATGGTGAACAATGTGTATTGTTCTACATGTGAGCAGTATCTTTTGTTTTATCTCACCATTCATTGTTCGTTCATCCACTCTCAGGCTTCGTTCTGCCCGTTGTGGATTACCCGTCTGGGTACAAGGCCTTTTTCAGAGCATGGTATGGGTACTTTTTGTTAAACATTCATGCTAGCTAAGCGATGTTTAACCGAACAATCATCGATCGTCATGGTACTGACTTTGGTAAAGCTAAAGATTTACGTCACATCCAATCGTTGAATAAAACATTTGTTCTTTCGTATAAAGTAAACGTTTAACATTTATTTTAATGAAATGTCATATTTAAAAGTTCTAGTAATTACAAAGAGATATTTTTGGCGCATTTTGTCCTTACGCACAAATAAATCTCGTTAATTGAAAACAATTTAAGTGGATTTTTTAAAATTCGTTTCTTCATCAAATGTACCTGTTCCCAGTCCTTAAGCGGTCTTTCTTGACCTATGTGAAGATGTTCAGTCCTGGTATTGAGTAGACTATTAGAGTGAAGGCATTTAACCCGTGAAATAAAAAATACTAGTCAACGTGTAATAGTCAAATAGACACACACTCACACACACAAAAAAAAAACAACAACAACAATGGAATTAGGGTCTACTAATGTGTATGAGTCTAATATCTATTTCACGGGTTTAATGGCTTCACTCTAATTCTATAAATATCCATATTCAAACCAAAAACATGAATAACTTGTCAATCACTGATTGGATACTAAATATGCCACTCCTGATTTGATGTTTAAAATCACGCACGTGACTACAAAGTCATCTGACTGTGCTTGGTATCTGATTCTACTTGGCGCTGATTGGCTTTCAAACAAAACACTCAAATGACATCATTTTCATCCTTTACGTGTCACTCACTGATTGGATACCATATATCCTTTCCTTATTTGGTAAAAAATATGCATATAAATCATTTAATTTCATTGAAGTGTTGAAAGGACCTTGCCAGACTCCACGTGATGCTTCATGATGTTGATTGGTTACTAAATATCACGTGGTCATGATGTCACTTTTTGATCGCCTAGGTTAATTTTTTTCTTGGAAGTCTCCGCGGACGAAGATGCCTTGGGTCGTTTCGCTCTTTTTCTGGATGACTCAAGCTGTCTTTTACCCTGATACCATGGAAAAGAAATGAAAAGTTCAAAATTACAATTTGTTCGAGAAAAACACTTTTTAATGATTTCTTTACCTTGGGTGTAATGTTTTTCTATTTCAGTCCACATGTCATTCCCTAGAGTATCATTTCTTTGTTTAACGGTTGCGTATGAGAAGACACAAATATAGATACAACTCAAACAGAATTTCATTCTCACGAGAATGAAATAAGAAAATATTACGCCAAAGGAAAAGAGGTTTATCAATACCCGTAGAACGTTTGCACGATGGCGTCACAGACCTCTACCACCAGACTCGGTTAATTAGCATCAATTGCCTTACTATTCTCATGAGGGAATACAAATTTAAGGCTGCGTTCATAATGTATGGCAGAAGGGGGCAGGTGAAATTGAGGGGAGATCGGGAAAATTTTGGTAGGAAAAAGGGGGGATGGGCAAATTTTTATCAGAAAAATGGGGGGATGCACAATTTTTGGAAGAAGCTACAAGCTTTGCTTAGGAGGGATCGTATTGTTTTGCATGACTTTATAGGGGGGTGTTGAGAATTATTCTGGACATTTCAAATTTTCACCTGTCCCCCCCCCTCTGCCATACATTATGAACGCAGCCTAAACAAGAAAGAAAATTCGCGAAGCATCTTGGTAGTGGGAGTCAAATGACGCCATCATGCAAACGTCCTATTAAAAACGTATTTGGCGAAAAGACATCAAGATGGCGACTGATGATAGAGTCATCGCATGTCAATACATAAGATGCCGCTGGCTTACTAGTGTAGGAATTGCGGGCTCACCTGTTCACTTTCATGTACAACTTTTGGCTTATCGCCCTCCATGTTAGCCACGTTAACATCAGCGCCATATCTACTTAATAAATTAATCATTTCCTGCATTTGTCGCCCTGCTGCCGTGTGAAGAGGTGTGTTACCAGAAAACGTAGGGACGTTCGCACTTGCACCACGTGACAGGAAGTACTCTACCACGTGATATCTGCCTGACTCGACTGCGTGATGAAGAGCTGTGCGACCGCTACTTGCATCCTAGAACACACACGATTTCAAATATTAGTGAGTGACGACGTGATGTTTACTATATCACGTGATATTTATCTATAACAAGGTGATTTCGCTTATTTCATCCCAAACTAGCCAATCAGCAAACGTTTTGTCTGTTGCTCACTATTTCCAACGGCAGATCTTAATAAAACTTATCTGTGGAAAGATTTATCAAATATCTTTTAAAAATAGCATACTTTGTTATTGCTGGCGGAAATAAAACGTTTTAACAAGAGATATAATAGGAAATACTTGGAAACTTTCGCAGTGACAAGCAATGCGTTGTGCGCCCAGATTGCAAATCAAGTTGACCGTCAGATATTTGAAGACGTACCTTAATATTGATGTCGGCTCCCATACTGATGACCATCCCTATTAAATCGCGATTACCACAGATCGTTGCTAGGTGAAGTGGAGATAGACCTGAGTGCACAGATAAATTTGTTAAAATCAAGTACGTGTAACTGAATCGTTTTCTAGCACACGCGAATTCGTACAATTTGCCCTCGCGACAAAATAGAGTTTTAGACTATTATTGTACGATTCTGCGCGTCATTTCAATTGAGGAGTAAAAATGTTCATAATAGATTATTGTTTATCTGCTGCAGTGGAAAGCAAAACCAATCTATATCTATGTTGCAATTTACCTCATCAAACCTCTTTTTTTACAAAACGATAAATGACGTCATCCTACCTTCGAAGTTTTTAGCGTTGACATTGAGCCTACTGCGGTCAGCGGCCGTACACTCATAAATTGCCTTTACAATATTAACGTGTCCCCCCTGACACGCCAAGTGAAGGGGGGTCTGACCATTACGATCCAATGCATTAATGTCCGATCCAGATTGGATAAGCTCCCGAACCAGGTTCTCTTGACCAGTTATAACCGCTAGATGAAGAGGAGTCTGGTGACGAAAACAAAATATTGAGATTATGGAAGAGCTTTAAACCATGTCCGTCTACACTAATGCGTTTTTGAAACGCTCCGTCTTATCGAAAACGCATCGAAAGCTTTATTTGCATACACACTAGCGTTTTAGTTCACATCATTATCAAAAACGCAACTACAAAATGATGCATTGATACAACATCGTCATCTGCGCATGCGAAAAGCAGACGTGCCGGTGTGACGTCATGCTCAGTGTGTGCGCGATTGTTTAAAGTGTGGACATGAGACCAAACCGCATCCATAAGCATGCGTGTTCAAATTAATTGTAACGTATAAATGTAAACGGGGCCTTATTGGAGAAGCTAGATCTAGTGGCCCGTCATGTGAGAGTTACGTTGATACTAGTGAGAAATCACATGACAACTTCGGGTGATGGTCATGGGTGAGGAGGGTTACATTAATCCCCTGTGGGGTAGTGTTAGTAGTATGGTGTACCTGTCTCAAGTTGTTGTAGACATCAAGTTTAGTTTCTTTCATCGCTTGAACAAGAAAACGAACCAAACTTTGATTACACTGAACAATAGCGATGTGTAGATACCTTGAAAATGGATAAAATTATGAATAAGGAAGTCTCGTGAAGGCGTGAGTAACTGCGACTGTCCAAAAGACCTCCTCGGCTCTGACGCAATGTTTTCCCAATTCAGACCACGTGCCATTCCCTAGAGTATCTTTTCTTTGTTTAAGGTTTGCGCTCGGTTGCACATGAAAAGACACATCAATATGGATACAACTCAAACAAAGAATATCATTCTCGAAGGAACGACACGTGGTCTGAAATGGGAAAAACATTAATAATAATAATAATAATAATAATAATAATAATAACAATATTTATAACGTGCATATTTCATGTGGATATGTTCATATGCGCAGAAATTAACTATGTCATTCAATTAAATAAATTGGATAAAAAGAAATATAAATATAACATAATATAGTATAGTATATAATAATATAAATATATAAAATAAATAAAATATATAGTAAATAGTAATAAAGATGTATACAATTCTAAGTAAAAGCTAATTTAAAAAGGTATGTCTTAACAAGTGGTTTAAATTTCCTGATACACAGTTCATTCCTGATTTCAACAGGAAGAGCGTTCCACAGTTTAGGGGCCGCAGATTGAAAAGCCCTGTCACCACTAGCTGGATTTAGCAGAGTGCCCTTATGATTCCGGAGGTTATATCTCGAAACCTTACTTACTGAAACCAAATCAGACAAATATTGTGGTGCTAGCCCACGTAAACATTGACTCGCGCCTGTGTGAATTCTTGGTTTAAAATGGTAATTATACGTCGTGTCGTGCAATTTTGGTCTGAAATCACATACGAGTGATTACGAAATTGCACGACACAAACTTCAATTACCACTTAAGTATACTCATTATGAAATCTCCTGCAATAGTATTAAATTTAGCACTTATTTTTAATTTAAAATTTCGTCAAAAAACTTTCTTTTACCTAGAAAATCCCCTTCAAATTTTTGGCTCATTTTTGGCTTTCTTCTCTGGTGTGATTGGTCGAATGGTGCGATTCGGAATTAAATCGCACCGGTGAGACCCAATAAGATTGCTAAGACTGACGAGTTGTTAAGAGTTGAAGCTATTTGAGTGTCCATATAGACACTGCTTGAAATGGTTTCTACATGCAAGGATTATGGAACTATACAGCTTCACTGTGAACATCTGCGTACGTTTTTGTGAATCGGCTTATTGCTTTACAGTCACATGAGTGCATTATACAGACACTGAAATTGTTTTTACATCAAATGATCGTGATTAAATGGCGTGCGTTTTTGTGACTCTGATTGGTTCAAAGTGGAAGCCATTTGAGTGTAATATACAGACACTGTTCAAAATGATTTCTAGATCCAAGGATTATGAGAATGGCGTGCGTTTCACAAATTCTTATTGGTTCAGAGATGAAGCCATTTGAATGCACTATACAGGGACTGACTATGGTTTTTACATCCAACGATCGTGATCGAATGGCGTTTTTGTGTAAACTGATTGTTTCAGAGTGAAAACCATTTGAGATTCAAAACACCATACGAATCTCAGCCAGTCCAGCAGACCGAATTCTACTCTTTTAAATTCGGTCTGCACGCAGGCTACCCCCTCCCCAGCACTCCTTCAAGGTAGCCTCAGCAGAGCGGAAGAGGTCAATCTAAATACTTTCACTTTGACATTTTAAACAACTTTTTCACCAGACTACTATATATATTTACCACTCTGCCAAGTATTAGAGATTTTCCTTATATTCTAAATCATTTTTATTTTAAACATTTTTATCTGTGAAATTAAGCCAAATAAGTGTACCGTTGAACACTCGAATGTTTTCTGTATTCCGACTTTGCCATTTATAGATATATTTTTCGATTTTTGCCTCTTTATATCACTTATCAAAGCAAGTTCTTAGTAACAGAAGTTATGGTATAGAAGGATTTTGACTACTCGTAACGTGTTATCATATCAAAAAAATTAAGGGCTTGAAAATAAGATTAAGAGTTACGTATACAAACCGTACCAGTTTATAGTTAAATGATATTTAAAGTTTCGAGCTTTGAATTCTTAAAATTTCGTCTCGAAGCGGAAATGATAATGATCGATTGATTATAAAAACGCACTTTTTCAGAGAGTCGTACGTAAGATAACAAAATCAAATCAATATGTATTGATTATGACAAAGATTTAATGTTATCATTAAATATAACCCTTCCCTGCCAGCAGACTCTCCTTTGCTGGCGATTTGTGGCAGAGAAAATGGGAGACTGCCGGTTTCAAAACTTGTTTGGTTCGTCCATGATCTTGGATGGCGGTATATCAAAGAAAACGGCCTAAACGGCAGTCTCCTATTTTCTCTGCCCAGAATCGCCAATGAAGCAGACTCTGCTAGCAGGGAAACATAACCCCTAAAACTTCAATGTAAATATTTGAAATTATTATTACGATTTCGAATTCCGCGAAAATTATAATGAATCGCCCGTAAAAAATTTTCAAGAAATTTTTAAGTTTTTTTTTTGTTCGTAGGAATTAAAGTTCAAAAAGTTTACTAGTTAATTCACACAGAAGTTGGATATATAGCAATTTTAATGACCTCAGCAAAAATTAATTATGATAAAATGATGCCTTTTATGTCGATGATTCCATTGATCTTGTCACGTTTATTGTCCCCTGAATGAAAGCAAATCTTGACTCTTCATGCTTAAATTTCCTAACATTACTTTAAAGTTTAATTTTTTGAACTGCATGGTTTTGTTCGATTCTATTTCAAGAAAAAATAATCCAAAGAATTTACTTATGAGGAAAGGGAAAAGGTTAGGTTCAAAAATGATGTATAAGAAGCAATCAGGAAAGTGATAACAAAGAAAACCATTTCTCTGTCCAAAATCTTTCGTGGTTGACGCTCTTGCTCGCATTTTCTTAAAATTTGTTAGTTTAAAGAAAATAATTCGTCCCTCTATACTTACGTGTCTCCATCATTATCCTGATAAAATAAGTTCGGCATTGTAGGACTTTGACGCTCATTGCGTTTTAATTCCTGTGTTCCTTGACTTACAAAAACCTCCTCTGTTGTCCCCCCAGGGGAACTCCTATATCTGTCACTGATGTCATCGTTAGACGATCCTGCAACGTCTGTTGTCTTTTGTTGTTCAATATTAATGCTATCAACTCTTTGAGTGCGATGAATATGGGGACCTGTTTTTACAGATTCTGTATCACTCTCTTCGTTGCTTTGTTTACACTCCGCAGAAGTCTCAGAAGTTTGTGTGCCGGATCGTCCAGTAGATCTTGAACAATTATTCTTCGTTTTAGCAATCTTAGTCGTTCCTTTTGAAGCTTTATGTGTTTTTAGTAGACGTTTACTTCGCTTCATCGTATGAGTCGCTGTAGATCCCAAACACGTGTAATAAAGAAAGAGTCAATTCAATACAGAGCGTCGTCTCTACATCGTCGTCAGTCAACCATAAATAAGCTTGTACTAAACACTCATCGATCAAATACAGGTAAAGTTTACATCGAAATCAAAGGAATTTCTCTTGAAGTAGATTCTTTGAAATACGAAATATGGACAACTTAGGCCTTGAAAACTTCCATAAGCCATGGAAAACGGTTTAATTCACGATGAAGTCTGATGAATTCGCCATCAAATAACCCGATACTCGAAGAGCTTGGCACCGCTTTCTTTGCTTTAATCCGTCAAATCGTTCCTCGAAAATGGTCTTTTTTCATCGGTTTTTGAAGTACATGAGCATATATTGCAGCTACATAAAGAATTTAAGCGTTTCTTTGGTAGCAAAGCTAAATAAATCGTGAAATAATAATAGAAATGCGACAAAATGGAGGTCAGTTCGTATAATCTGCATTCTTGCATGAGTCTTTAGACTTTGATATCCGTAACCTGATTGGCTGGTTTATACTTGTTTATTGTTTCTCATCCAATCAGCTCACTGTATTCCTATTCATGTATTGTTGTCGTGTCGTGCCAGCGAGAAGGGGGTTTCCCCGATTCTACAGTCAGACCATTACATAAGCAACAAACGGTGAGCTATATACCAGCCTTTCTTGACCCTAAATCACTCAAAAATACGTTTAAAGTTTATTATATATTCTACATACAGTATTACAAATACTTAAAAAAAAGTGGCGAAGTAATTGATATCATTTTCCTTCGTTTTATTACATTACTAATACTATAATCACATCATTGAGAACTATAAAAGTACAAAAAATACATTCAAGCATTTCTTAAAATCTTCTAAAGCAGCGAAGAGAAAGTATTTGATTCGGTGGAAGAGTGGGGGATGCTATCTGAGCTACTAGTACATTGTAGCTCTTTTTGTCGTACGTTGACACTTTAAAAGTTTTTCCTGGCTGCTTAATTTCTTTTGACATTTTCAGAAAAGATTAAGATATTTGGTAAAAAAAGAGAAATAAGGATGATAAAAATAGCAATTTATTTAGCGCATAAAATCAAAATCGATCTAGCTCAACTTTTATCATTTGAATGGCCTATACTTTTGCTAAATGAAGAGTATAATTCTCCAATTCGATGTGGTGCTTGACTTGTTCGGTTCTGGTTGATACGGTTCATCAGGTTTGATCACGCTTTCAAATTCCACGGCTGTGTTGAAGAAAGGAAAACAACAATAGAGAGTTTTAGATCATGTACGTTCACGGCAAACGTGAAACGTCAGTTGACCAGTAAAAAATTCTTTTAAATTACTGAAAAAGAATCGCAAAAAAGTCCAAGTAGTAGAAAAACGAAAGAGTATTTGCGCTTGGTGAGAAGGTTTGTAAAAGGTAAAGTAAAATAAATTGCTAGTTACCCTGGGTGCCAGAGGCCGTGTGGGGCTTCCCCACACGGCCTCTGGCACAGCCGCTTTCAGTAGCGTCACGCAACGCTTCTTCCCCTGAGTAGCTACAGCGCGCCAATCAGCTTTGAAGGTACATTGATTATAGGATCCCATTTATCTTATTTTAATTTTGAAACTTTCAGAAAAGATCAAGATATTTTGTAAAAAAATAGAAAAATAAGGATGATAAAAAATAACAATTTATATTTAGCGCATAAAATCAAAATCGATCTAGCTTGACCATCATCTTGATCTACGCTATCATTGAAAATATTTATGCTTAGCGGATCCAATAAAGTTCAGAAAAACACACGTTTATAACAGTAATAATAATAATAATAATAATAATAATAATAATAATAATAATGATAATATTAACCTTGTTTCTTGTATCGGTCTTTCATCGTGTTCTTGTGGTTTTTTCACTGTTGGATTTTTCCTTCTTTTTCTTCTTCTGCGATGATTATTTCTTGTATCATCTCGAGCTACGCCCTGACAAACTTGCTTCTCTTCCACGAAGTTCAACAAAGCATATGCTCCCCTGACAATTAGAAATCCCACAAGAAAAACGATCACACCAACGATTAGCGCACCTGAGCTAACACTCGACGAAATAATGGATTTGGTCATCATATGTCCGCTTGGCAAATGTTGGGCAAATATGGTGCTCTATATTTGCCCATACATTTGCCTATGCAGGCAAAGGTCGGGGTAAATTTCTAATAAATTTGCCATTGCTTTGCCATACATCTGAACACATGGGTAAATATGTTATATATTTGCCCTTAGTTTAGACGCATTTACCCAGTGGGGATATATGATAACCGTTTTTGCCCTATATTTGCCCTATTGTCAAATGAAGGGCACATATGAAATCAACTTTGCACTAGGCTTTGCCCCATATTTACCTGGGGAGCAAATACAATACCCCAAACTGAGTATATCCGATGTGAGGTTTCCGTTTCAATTTATTGCAATCAAAACTTTTCAAAACAAATCAATAATTTTTCAACTGAATTATAATGGATGTTGGCTTGTTTTTACGACTTACGAGGGGGGAGTGCATGCAGGTTCATCTCAGTCATATGTGTCAATTTTTTCTCCTAACGCATGACATCAATGTTGCGACCACATTAATTCAATCATTGTTTTGCTTTGATGTCATGAAAGTGAGGTTATATGCGTTGATACACACAGGAAAAAACGCGGACGATGTATTTATAATATGCGTAAGTCGTACATGCGTTTTTTCCAGTAACAATAAGAAAACTCATTAACCCATTAACCTCAGCTGCATTTCAAACCGCTAACATCTGTAATATTATTTGAAGCATCATTTTTGTTTAGTCTAAACATATGAATTCATCTTTTTTATTGGCAATATATGCAATTTCATTCATAATTATTTTAATTCATCTAATTTTAAACTCATCAAACAATTCATTCAATTTTCAATTTGACTATCTAGTACTGATGCACAGTTCAAACAGTTTATTTTTGGTAGCTTTGAATATTTTTCCTGGATGATACTTTACTGTCATCTCCATCATCCGTACAATTTACGTTGTAAAGGACAAACAATTAATACTCTTTCTTTGTCAATAACATCGTAAGCAGCAACAAACTGGCTGTGTATCCTTTGTATGGGAATGAATGTAGAGGGCCCTTCCATTTCAAACAAGTTTCTGCACCAAATTTCATGTGGTCTGCCAATCCTGTGTCTTTCTGGATGTCGCTGATACCATCGAACCTTTGCCATACACAATGATTCCTGCTTGCCATCAATTATAATGGTTTGTTTAAGAAAGAAATCGACAACACCGGGGCGCAAGTCAAATGAATCGGTCTCAATACTGCCACTATATTGGCCACACCAACTTGCAAGAATGAAGGAAGAACGTTCCAGTCTAGAGTCAGAGGACCCTAGCTTTGTCCCCGAATATCCAATGGTACTAATTCTCTCAAACCTATCGGTAACACATTCAATGACCGAGTGTTGAGGTAAAATTGTTTCATAAGCTTTAAAGAGATATTCTGTATAGTCATCATCAAGAACATCAATGGATCGAGGTGAAAAACATGAGTATGCATTCATATTGCTCCACTCTAAGCAACGTAGTACTTGACCAACTGAAAGATTAAGTGTTGATGGTATTGATGGGATGCTTTCGCCAAGTGTTCCTACTTGTTGTGCCTCCTGAAGAAGTTGAAATACTGGTTGGAAAGTTTCTCGAAATCTTTCTGGTAAAGGGATATCTCTTAGTTCATGCTTTTGGAGAAATTTTCTCATGATTTGTATTTCAACAGATCTATTGTTAGTTCGAAACGCTCCTAAAATCCCATTGAAACGTTCGAAGCTGAAAAGCCAAAATGAATATACAGGCCCGTAATCTAAAATACATTGTTTGAGGTGCAGGTGTAGATGCATGTTTGGCGTAACACGTTCCTTTCCATATCTTTTTTCAAACGATTTACAAAATTCCACTAGGTAATCATGTCCTTCTTGTAGCTCTTCAGTTGTAATAAGTGGAGAGCAAAGGTGAAAGCAGGACAATACGAATAACCTCCACAGCTCCAAATCATCTGTTGGAACGATATTCCAAATGCAGAATACAGAATACAAGAGAGTCCATGTTTTCCACTGATCAGCAGTAAATCCTCCAAACGATGTTGATATCTTTTTCGGGAGACGCCCAATAAATGATGGTGCTTTGACGTCATCTACCTTTTCCTGGATTTTATTCAAATTTTCTTTAGAAATAATTGGCGTTTCAGCGTTTAGCCATACATTTTTCATTAACGAGTACAATCGAAGTAAGGCAACTGTAAGAGTTCAGAATATCTTGTTCCAGTGGAAGTTTCAATTTGGTTTCGTTCATCAGCGGTTGTTGCATTGAGTATTTTCTGAGCCTCTCTTCGATGCTCTTCATTTGTCCTTGGTGTATCGTCATCTTCGAAACCTGAAAAATCCATGCTACTAAAATCTCCGGGAAAAAATCTTGTGCACTTTGAGCACCCTCGGTGAGCAGTACATCCTAAGAAACCGCAAACTTTTCTTAGTGCAGGAATGTCACAAGCAATACAAAGGAGGGCAGCTCGAAAACATCTTGCTGTTCTACTCCCATGAGGCCGAACTTGGATGCCTTCGTGCCACAATAAGTTCAATTCGGCTACAAGTGGTTGTAAGTACGTATTGATATTCAATTTGGGCTCGTGTGGACCAGGTATTACCCCAACTATTATTACGTTTTCCTCTTTGTACCTTTCTTTTCTCGGAAGATTTAGGAGGACCATATATATGACTCCAACGCTATAGACACTGTGCTTAAAAGGCTGAAACCAGTCAACATTCAGCATAAAAGCATAATTATTAGGTTGGGCAAGGAAAGGAGTGCCGTTAAAATATTGCCAATCTTTCCACACTTGGCCATCGTAAATATCAACTAAAATATCGTCCGGTACATTCCGATTTCTCCAAATCTCACATTTTTGTACAAAGTCTGGTCGCTTAATAAAGTGAGTTAGAGTCTCTCTGATGCTTTTATAACAATAAACTTTATGTGGGTACAATTTCGTCTGTCCATTTTTCAAACGAATTTCCTTAAGCAATTCCGCTCCACAAGGTGTGCGGCGAAACAATTGACGGTGATTCGGAAAAGCAATGTGAGAACATGGTTTAGCAATGACACGCCCGTATCTTGTTGTAATGCAGTCTTGAAAACGGTATAGGGTGTCGCATTTCGGACAAACAACATACTTTGAATGCTTATCTTTAAAAGAAAGATAATTTTTCAAGAGTTTGAAGGAGCTCGGGAAAACCAATACTGCGGTTGGGAAAATGATTGGCGAAAGCTCACACAAAACCTGAAAAATCGCTTTAAAAAAGGCGAGGAGAATATCAATGCCTCGATCTGGTACAGAAAAGTATTCAGACCAAAAGCACACAAACAAGGCAATCCAGTTAATAAGGGTCACTCGGGAACTTGCTTCGACGGCAACGCTTATTTCTGCACTAGATTGTTCAAAATCTCTTTCTAGGTCTTCGATATCAATATCCCAAGTTTCAACCAATCTCCTTCTTTCATTTCCTCTTATCTCTTCATGGTCAGATTCACTGTCCGACTTGTCATCCCAAAACACTTGATCTTCTTCCTCAAAGTTATTTATTCCGTCTCCTTTAAACATAAGCAAATACGATGTATTTTATTCATTCGGCATTGTATAACTGCAACATAGTATAAGATAAAGTCTGAAACCATTATAATACTAGGGAAAAAAAAAAAAATGTCAGTAAAAAAAACCTCATGGGCTAAGGGACCGGTCATTATTTAAGTTGGGGGGGGGGGGGGGGAGGGGAGGAGAAATTGGGGGGGGGGGGGGGGGGCTGAAATTTTTGCTAGTGAAAAAGGGGGGGTCTTGAAATTTAAATATGACTTTTAGGGAAAATTTTTAAATTTTTTACTACAATCCATGGGGGTTTTTCGATAAACTTGGATGCCTTCAAAGGGGGGGCCTTGAAATTTTTTTGCGTCACTGACAATTTCTCCTCCCTCCCCCCTCCCCCCCCCCCCCCCCCTCCAACTTAAATAATGACCGGTCCCTAAATGTATAATTTTGACCCAAATTTTGCTCTGAAAATAAATGATTTCCATTGAAAATAAAATATAAATTTCTAAGTCAGCAAAACAACAATTTATAATTCGTGAAAGAAAAATGATAAATCGAAAATAAAAAACCCAAGAGACATATTAAATAAATTACTTATAATTGTACTTCTCTAACTTGACAAACATGTTTTACCGGATACCATGCTATCTCAGGATGACCACAGTCATGAATTGATTTGGAGACGAAAATGTACAGCAATATCCATTTGAACATAGTAAATTCTTTTTGGCGTTTAAAATGAGTTATCTCTAGCTATGATTTTATAAACTCTTTGAATGAACCTTTCTGAATGAACACTGAGGTTTTAATGGCAACCATAAGCCGATTACTTAATAATGCACCCTTCTTAAAAGTAACGGTGAAAACGAGGCTAAGATAGAAATAGAAAAGAATCATTTGTACCTCTAACTTAATCTCGCTTCAATAACACTAATGCTTGGTAGTAAATCCAATAGGGGAGCTAGATCATGTGCAAATCAGCCGCTTGTTAAAGATTCAGTCTTTTATCTATGCAGTTTGACTTTAACATTTAAAGATTATATAATCTAATCATCAAATAAACGTATAACATCAATACCTTTTTGTGAAGTAGCTGGTAAGAATTCGTCACTTGATGGTTGGTTTGTATTTGGCACATCAGAGGAGTCTTGATCAGTTTGGTCCAAAACGTTTATCTCGCTGTAGTCATTAGAAGAAGTGTCGTTCTGGCCGTCAATCTCGTGAGTGAAAATACTATCATTTGAGTCTTCGTCGTCATTCCGCTGTAATTGCCATTGATTTGTTAAAGGAGCATAAAATTCTTCTTTGTGACGGCAAAATACTCTGTAATGTAGATCTTCGTTACAATGAAAGCAATGATAACGCTTTGACATCGCAGAAGACATTTTGTTTTCCAGAACTATATAATTAAAAAGACGGTGTGTATCATTGGGATAATTACTCAAAATCCAAGCATTTTGAATGGCTAACAGCCATATTCCAGCGTAATAAAGTTCCACGTCCATCAACCACATGCCATTGGACAAAAGCACGCCGGATCTTTATTACCGCGCCCTTTTCCTTAGAGCTGTCACTGTTGGCGGCAGATAATGGTACGATGGTTTTAGAGCTAGAAGCTAATCAAGTTTATTGCAATGATATTTCGTGAATCTAGGCTTTAGAAAAAATTTCATAACTTTATAAAATGGAGCAAATAGCTTTAAGATAATAGATATATTACTTAACATGAATCCTGGATACAACTTCAGCATTTTTATAAGACAGTTATTCCTTTTTTTATTATTAGACTTCATTATATGAACGTATATGTCATCACAAGTCACGTGATACGCCGTGATAGATAGGGGGTAGATTTGTTCAGTGGATGTACTTATTCGTTCATTCGCCTTTTGGTCACAAACAGGTAACAAACTCTGTCGGTCATCTAGTTTCCCGCACATTCTATATCTTTGCTTATAAATTGCGTTCATTCGTCGCGATCAAAAAATGGGAAGAACATCTACACCTTTACCAGGACGCCCAATGCCAATCCATTCTGTTACTGCAACTACCAGTACAAGCAGTACGAGTAGACATACTGAAAATGGCGCCAATTCTCAAAGGCTTAATATACTTATTCCCTCTGTCCCTGGTGGTAACGAGGATGTGCTAAGAGAACACAGAAATCGCCTATTGCAAGCAACAACCGAGAATGAGAACGTTGACCCCGACAGCGAAAAAGAAGAAATTTCTTCAAATTTCGAAACGATTGTGAAACAGTTTAAAGAACTGCAAGAACAAAACCACCAAATACTAGCGGCCTTAAAAGAAAGCCAGCAGAACAAGGACAACAGCAAGACCAAGATTACTGTCTCAAAGGCTGTTGCAGTAAGTAAAGTGGCAATATTTAAAAAAGCAAGCTATTTTTATTGATAATTTTACTGGGAATTCTTGGCGCGAAGAGTAGTTGGTATAATTATGCAGCGGTATAATTTATGCAATGCTAAAATTGGCGGGAAACCCGCCATGGTAGTGGTTAATGCTACCAAACTTTACTATTGATTTCCAATAACAAGACACTGAATGATAATGATAATTTCCTTTTTTGTAAAGGAATTGATTTGATTTCGATTTTTTCCCCAATATTATACAATCACAGCCATAAAAATAAGGAAAACATTATTACTATGTCTAAGAATAACTTAAGGTACATCTTATGATTTTAATGAATTATATTATGTTATTACAGTCTGAAGTACGCTTGGTAGCAAAGAAATTACGGGACAGGGAAGAAAACCCTCTTATATGGGATTTTACTAAAGCGTAAGTATGAAAATTTAATAAAAAAGATCTTGTCTGAATCATCCATAGTTACTTTCCATATTAAGTTTCCACTTACCACTCAAATATGGCATTTCCTAATTAGTTTCAGAGATGACGTCAACGAACAGATTAATAACGCAATAAGGGATAGAGTTCTGAATGTTCATAAGGATGTCTCTGCCGTCGAGTTAGAAGGTATTTATGTATTTTATATTACGAAGTGCGAAAGGCCTTATGCACCTATCAAAGTTAACCCGGGGGGGAGGGGTGAGGACAAAGGGTGGTGGTGGTGGTCGGGGGGGGGGGGGGGGAGGGGGTAACGAAATCCTTTTAGAAATATTCAAATGCCGAAGGGAGGGGAAGCAGTTTGAAATAAAATAACATGGGGAAAAAAAAAAAAACAAAACAAAAACAAAAAAACGAAGCAAAACAAAACAAAGCAAAAACAAATGGATGCTAAAGGAGTAATTGTCGGCCAAATGCCAAAATTTCTAACAAATTTTGTCTCAAGTTTTAATATATGGGTACTTGATATAATTTCAGCTGCCCTTAAAAGTCACTTTCTGACGAGAAGAAAGAGAAACAAAAGAGAGCGTTCAGGGGCCCTTGGAAGGCATCAAAAGGTGCAGCGGAAAACACAAAGAAAACAAAATGTGAGTAAACTGAATTTGCAACGATTATGACTTTGTTTAATAAGAAACTTTGACTGACGGTGTTTTTTTTTTCTTTTTTCTTTTAGCTCCTAAAATCCAGATCCAAGGCAGCGGACTTGTCAACCTCGCTATCACCAGGGGACAAAGAGAAAGTCAAGGCAATTATGAAACTGCAGTATATGTCATCAGAGGAGTCGATGTCAGAGGCGGATGACCAGGCTGATGACGATACAGCGGACAGTGGCTCTGATAACGAAGGGGGCCCTACTAAGCAGAGTAAAGTTTTAATAAAACACCCTCTGCCATGGAGAAGCCCCCTAGCTAACCAGTTCATGGAAAGCATGGACCGAAAGGCAAAAAGGAGGCTGTCAGAGCGCAGTCTCACCATGCTTTTGAAGCGGAAAATCGGGGAGCCGTCAAGACGCCCAAGGCCATCTGGAGGTCCCGAATGGGCATTGAGAGCCTAAAGGTTTTTATCAAATCAAGGGCACTGGGACACCGAACGTGGTTGGGGTTTCTACGAGTTTTATGAATTAAATCTTGTGTCACTGTTCCTCCGTTCCTTTGGCCTGATTTCTAGGGTTTTCGTTCTTCTTTCGATTACTTGAACGTTAAACTCGTTTACTTGAAGAAATCCAAAGGTCAAACGGTATAGCAGCGGCTATTTAAGCCTATTGACCTTTGGATTTCTTCAAGTAAACAAGTATAATGTTCAAATAATCGAAAGAAGAAGGAAAACCCTAGAAATCAGGCCAAAGGAACGGAGGAACAGTGACACAAGATTTAATTCATAAAACTCGTAGAAACCCAACCACGTTCGGTGTCCTTAATTAAATTTTTGCAGTTATAAATGAAGTGTACTACTACAGAATATCTAAAAAGAATCGTACATAAGCCACAGATCGATTGACAACTAAATATATTATGATCTTCTTTCACAAATTCTGTCACAAGATGAATCAAACACCTATAATTAATTTACAGAACTAGCATTTTCAATTAGTTGTAGTTAACAAATTGTTCATAGTTAATCAGTCGTCAAGAAAAGGAAATTCACAATAAAAATGTTTCAGTATGATTTATGTCTTTTTTCCTGCTTCTTAGTATAGGTTAGCTATGTTTAAAGTATGAGGTGGTTGTCACGATATATATCGTTTCTATTTTTTTTTGGCCTGCCATAAGTGACAATAGCTGAAGACTGATAACATAGTTAAATTTAGCAAATATGATGAGCATAATTCAACTGAGCAAATATGGCTAAGATGCGCTGGTACATCTAAGGCATTAAGGGGGCATTAATCACATATACGGTCAGAGCATATCGCATGGTGTATGTAAGGCATAAATCACATATACGGCCTGGAAAAATACAGGGTATATGTAAGGCATTAATCACATATACGACCTGGGCAAAGACAGGGTATACGTAAGGCATTAATCACATATACGGCCTGGGCAAACACAGGTTATATGTAAGGCATAAATCACATATACGACCTTGGAAAATACAGGGTATATGTAAGGCATTAATCACATATACGGCCTGGGCAAAGACAGGGTATACGTAAGGCATTAATCACATATACAGCCTGGGCAAACACAGGTTATATGTAAGGCATAAATCACATATACGACCTTGGAAAATACAGGGTATATGTAAGGCATTAATCACATATACGGCCTGGGCAAAGACAGGGTATATGTAAGGCATTAATCACATATACGGCCTGGGCAAACACAGGCTATATGTAAGGCATTAATCACATATACGGCCTGGGAAAATACAGGGTAAATGTAAGGCATAAATCACATATACGGCCTGGGGAAACACAGGGTATATGTAAGGCATAAATCACATATACGGCCTGGGGAAACACAGGGTATACGTAAGGCATAAAACACATATACGGGCTGGGGAAACACAGGGTATACGTAAGGCATAAAACACATATACGGGCTGGGCAAATACGTGCACATATCAAATGAGCATTCACATTTACTACCGGGTAAATGTATGGATGATATGATATCTGCTATATATTTGCCGTTTGGGATTTTACTGGGCCATACGGACTTTACCATCTGTGCCCATGGGATAAATGTGTAAGTACATATCATATACAGTCATTGGGCAAATATTGTCTACTATTAGTCAAATATGATATTTGCCCATATATTTGTCTATATGTTTGCCTACATGACAAATCCATTTTTTCGTCGAGTGTAATTGGTTGGTTCTCTTGGAAATCCTTCATGATTAGACACAGTTGAGTTGAACGAATTGAAATGTTTTTACTAAATGCTTTTATTCTCCTCCAAAGCCGTATCTAAGACCACTAGTACTATATTCCTAAACGATGTCGAGGAACGATGCTTTCTGTCACTGAAGTTCTTGTTTTATTACACATGATCTTTCGTACATGTTGACCAGGTAACAGGCGAAACTTGTGCTGATTGGTCCAATCTTTCCCTTGAAAGGAAATAAAGAAGTGTGATTGGTTGATTCATTGGTCATAAATAATTTTCCGCCACTAGATCAACACAATTAAACTTCTAGCTTTGTGAAAATGTTTGTTATTGTTTCTTCTACTAAATATCGAAACTGGCAATTTCTTTTTGTTGAGATAACTTTTTTATTTTTAAGTTTCGAGTGTATTAATTTTTCATATATAAAATAATAGTAAACACAGCTAGGTTTCACTTCAGAAGGTAAATAAATAAAAAATGTCTTGTTGCTTCCAAAATGACCTATTCAATAAATTTTTTTTCGAGTTTACTTATTTTCATAACGTGAATACAAAACAAGTCGATCACTTAATTAGTTTAGCCTTTTTTTATATAAAATTATCTTAAATATTAATCATGCCACAAAGGTGGTTACTGGATATTTCTACTATTAGCATTAATCTATTCTGCATTATTGGTAAGACAGAAGATGATGCTATGGAATCAGAACAAGCATAAAATTAAAGTTTGTCAATAATTTATACACATACAATGGGATAAACCTCTAAATTCCTTTTTATATTTTTAAAATATTTCAAAAAAAATTTCAGTTAGTACAAAGAGGACTCATGCTCACACTCTTATCACTCATTAGGAGCATTTCAGATTTAGGTCTAGGACTAGTTAAAGCTTTATTTTATTTTATTTATTTTTGTTTGTTTTGTTTTGAAAGTAAACCTTTTTTAAAAAAAGAAAGTCTCCTTTTTTAGCCTCTCGTAAACTGTAATACTCCATGCAATCAAAACTGATTAATGCATTGTGAAAGGTGACTGTAACTCTTTTTTCTATTTATTCCAAATGATATCATCATTCTGACAAATATAATAAATGAAACACAATTATATCTCACGTCTGTAGTTAACCAATGATCTATTCCAAAAGAGCTTAATATATAGTCAATATATGAGTTGTTTCAAGAAATAAAATCTGGAACTGAAAAGAAATAACATTGACTTAGAGTCACACAAAATGTATACTTCCATTTTAAAGTTTTAAATTTTTTAAGTTTTAAATTTTAAATTTGACTAGGATATAACCACACTCCCAAGAAACATCTAATCTACTGATCTTATGTACCAAAACAATGGAATTTTAAGATTAATACATAAGGTATACTTATGAAGCATTGTAAAGAATAAATATCTAGCTGCTAACATGAATATATATAATTGGTTTTTTGCAAGTGAACATTTTCATGAAAAACCTCAGAACTGCCCAACTGAGTTCAGGAATTTTTCTATATATATTTTTTCTATTTTCTATATGGTCTTCTCAACAGTATACCTTTTAAACTATATATATATACATTTGTAAATGCATGGTAGATGGAAAATCTATCTTCTTTGGCTCTTTACTTTTGTAAAATAAACACTGAGGACAATTCACATGTCAAGGCCTCTGCAGTCAAAATAGTGAAGGCCTTTACACATAATGACTTAACACAAAAATTTCAGAAAGACTTTTCTATTTTCAATGCTGCAAAGTGCTTATATAGAGAAATGCATTACTATGCCAATAGCAGGTTTGGGATACAACTGAAAAAACCTTGAAAAGCTAGAAATTGAGAAAAAAGTCATTTTTGACATTGTTTAACATTGTTTGACATTGTTTTGGTTTTGGTATTCACCTGTATAAAGATTTTTAAAGAAAACAATGTGATATATAGCTCCCTACCACCACTTCCAAAGATAGCCGCGCGCGTAGGATTGGAATACAGCCGATGATCGAGTACAAGAGAGTGGTCATGAACGCAATCATTACCGTTATGGGAATGGGGAATTAATCTCGAGAGTGTGATACAAGAGGGTCAAGAAATGAGTGCATTTGGTATCATGCTCTTACCGACGATTCTCTTTAGCCCTTGTTTATTTGGTTTTTCATCGCTATTGTCCTCTTTTATCACATTCGCGTGAATTCCAATGTGCTGTACGAGCCAGTCAATGAATGTTAACTAAATTTTTTAAAAATTCAATGAGTAGATTTGAATTTACAAGCATGTTAATTAGCATGTTACGCTTGGGCCATTTCCCATGATAAAACGTCTGAAACCCCGCGGTAAAATGATTTTTGAGTGCAACCGACATTTCCCAAGGTAAATTCACCGTGGTGAATCACCATAGATACGTCAAAAAGAACAAAAAAGCCGCTCATGGCATTTAACCAGCTAAATAAGCTAGGTTTTTCTGTGTCACAAGGTAAAACAACCAATCACAGGGCGTTGTCAGGATAATCCAGGAAATCACATGCTGTGCTGGTCCAACGAGCTGACAAATATACTCAAACGTCTCTCGAGATACTCTGAAGTTTTCCTTCCTCCAGTTATTAAGGCATCTGCTGTTTAGGATTTCTTGAAACCAATTCTGTGGTCTGGGAAGAACCCAAACGCTTCTAGGTGCTCTAACAAGTAGTTGTCTACGACGAAGTTGTCGGAGGTAAATGAAACCTACTAACATGCCAAGAAAATTGAGCATTTCAGTCTCGCCTTCGTCTTGACCTCCTTCTGAAGTACTGCAGCACTATAGGTAGGTATGATCCAGTTCGGTGGCATAACAGCATCAGAAACGAAAACTTAACTGCTAAATCTCGAGAGATATCCATGAACAGCGATATATCACGGCAAAACATTCCATTTGCGCGCTAAATGTCGAGGTCAACAGGTTAACAATTCACCTCGGAAAAATTGATCTGTGTGTAACCGCTGTCAACGAGGTAAGTTAAAACTCCACGGAAATTCGACCAAGACAAATTTACCATGGGAAACCAAATCAAAGAAGTGTAACCACGGCTAATAGTCCAAAAATACAGTTCAGAGCCAAGTTAAGTGGACCTAATATTTTGAAAGGTCAAATGGTACGATTTCTATACAATTTTTACCTAGTATTCCAAAGTGATTTACCAACTTCTTTTGATTAAGAACAAAAACTTCATCAAAAATTTCATATTTTCCTTGAAACGTCTAAAAAAATTCTGAATATTGGATTGTTTGCTGTCGCGTATTTGCGATTTGAAGTTGGAAGGTAGCGCGCGGATAAAACCCCATGGAGCCACCTTAATCAATCATGGTAAATTTATTTGTTTAAGATATAATGGTGCTGTTTTTTGGAACTCTATTACTGATCGATATAAACAACTCAGTGTTATACCTTTTTCAAAAATAACTTAAGACAGATCTCACTTCTAAGTATAGTCTAGGATAGTAAACAACTCACCAAGACACCAGAAGTTTCAACAAAATCGGTGAACGTCCCCCATACATGTAGCACCCCCTGCCTGGTTTTAAGTGGACACACTCTTAAGAATATCTATTCCCATTCAATTGGCAGCGTTTTTACCTTAGAACAATTAGTAAAAAGACTCAGCTATGAATTGATGTTGGCACGTGTTAGTGCTTCAGCAATTTTAACATTAAAATTTAAGAACGTTAGTTTAATTTGGTGGCTTTAGGGAAATTATTTAAACTGCAGAGTTATTACATCAAACTTTACTCTCGGTATCCTTGTAACGTTTCAATGGCTGGTATTCTTTATCTAATACACTCTTCTGTAGTTCTTGGTATGCTTTTGGACTTTCTGAAGCCAGAATACCTTTGTTACCAAAGTCCCTGTGCTTGCGATCGAGAGGCTCATACAGGGGTGTCGCGTTAGGTGCCTCCCTTTGAAGCTCTTGGTAATGCTGTGGTAATAAAGGTACTTCACTTTGTGCGCCGTCAGAAGGGCCACGGGCAGGTTTCACATTTGCTGCTATTGCAGCTGTTCCTTCATCTATATTTTCATCCATCGTTTCATAAAGGTCTTCTTCAGTCTTTAGCATTGGAGCTGTTGGTGCTGTTATGACATGTGAGCTGTCCTCCATTGGATGGGCAATCTAAACATTATTACAATTCATTTGTTATTTTATAGAGGCAAGTGAATATATATTTTTGGAATCTGAATTGAGAAAATCGTTATAAAATATTGAGAATGTTACAAAATACATACAAAAAAAATCAGTTAATACAATATTTGGATGTTATATGACTTTAGCCACGTATCTGACTGGCAACTTTCATTTGGTCCAGGTTTGATCACAAAATGTCAACCATATTTAAGGAAAAGCAGATTACCTCATAAGCTTCGAGATTCTTGTCTTGCACGCTTGACAACTTTCTAAAGTAACAATATGAATGCAAACAAGGAAACAATTGATGCGTAAAAACGAACGAAAATAATAAACAAACAAACGAATTTAGTAATTAAATAAACAAACAAATACCTTCTTCCTGTTCCTTTTTCTATAATACAAGAAAAGAAAGAAAATTCGCGTTCATCAATTTTTTTTAAATGAATAAAATTACTTTTAGGTTAAAGAATTTGCTGACTAACTAGTATTTAATCGTGAAGTGCTCGTATGCCTTTACACAATATTTTTAGAATTGATTCTTTAGTACATAATTTTCATCGCCAAAGCAGCCATCCACCTCATAGACGCGGTTGAATTTTGGAACACGAGTTTTGCCGCGGCTGTGTTTAAGCTGAACTGACTGGACTGAACTGTTATAATCGAGAAACGTCGCCGAAGGGGAGGTGGGTGGGGTCAATAGCGAACCTGAGCAAATGAGGTCGAAACATTGGATTTTCTCGCTTAAATAGGCAACTGCCGACCCGGGGGTATTCATAATGCTTCTCACCTAGGAATCTCACCCAGAAAGTCATGATAACATTCTGCGCGTACTCGTTTCATGGCTGCTTTAGGGGTGAAAATAAATAGTGGATACAGTAGTTGATTGTGAAAATATTTCGTCATTTGAATGTCGGGTCTTTGAGATACGAAGGTTTATATTCCCAATATGTTAATGACTATGACGTAACATATAAGGGATCATTTAATATACAACACTGCACTCGTTCTGGAATACAGTTTTTCAAAAACATCACCCTTATACTCGTGACTCACGTAAAGGCTCTCAAAAATTTGTTCTCAAAAAATGTCCAGCGTTCAATATCAAAATTTTCCACAAAATGACTCAAATCCCTTATGTTACGTCATAGTCATTAACATATTGGAAATATAAACCTTCTATTCGTATCTCAAAGACCCGACATTCAAATGACAAATTATTTTACAATCAACTATTCACTTTTTAAAGAATCAATTCTGAAAATATTGTGTAAAGGCTTATAAGCACTTAAATCTTCAAATATAGATATATTAAGCAGAAACAATGCAACTGTGTATAGTACAAAAGTTTAGTCCTCGCGGTGCACAGGCGGCATAAATATGTTGTCCTACAAACGACCACACACATTTCTGCACCCCAACCCTCCATACAAAGTATGTTTTCAGGGTTTGTCCCCCATCACTTACGCAATATTGCCTGCGCTAGTAAAAATTTAATCGCCGGAGGCAAAACCAATAGATGCCTGAATTTCTAAATGATCTCAAAAAGAGGAAAAAGGCTGCATATTTCAGCTCTAAGGGAGAAGCAATCTTCTCTTAGTTTTTTATTACCTTTCTTGGACGACTTTCTGCGGCATACAAGTAATAAGGCTATGACCAGGCCTGCAATAACAAGGCCTGCAACTACTACAACACCAGCAAGTATTCCATTAATTGCGTCGCCAGCTGGTGGACGGGGGAAAGATGCTATAGACAGTAAACACAAGACACATCAGACGGACAAATAAACAACAATATAAACAAAACAAAAACAAAGACAAACAACTATGTTATAGAAAACTCAACCACTGTTTGTATAGGACATAAATCAGTAATCATCATCAACACCACTCACACCAACACCACTACACACCAATAGAAATGACTGTGAAAAGCTCACGGCACGAACGCGGTCGAGACGCGGCAAGACACACCCCGGATAAATCGCATTGCGATATGTATTCTCCATCCAATCAGATAATCGAAACACGACATGAACACTGCGCGGACACGGTGACGCCAAAGTCACGGCACTGCCAGACCAATCATATCTCGCGCGAGAAAGAAATCAGCCAATCGAAATTCTAGAAAACATGAGCTTTTCGCAAAATTGTTCTAATAATTCTTTTGGTTAATAAGCCATTTTTTTTACGCGACGAAAGGACAGTATTTAAGGATAACATGCCTTTTTTGGTTTTTCCATAAACTCCCGTATATTTCCACAGACTTCTGCTGACGGCTGAATTAATCTTCATCACGACATACACCTTGAACAGGAAGTTTCCTTCTGACGGAAGCCCAGATACTGTTGCCCATGTAGTTTTAAAACCATCTTTCGCAGGATAATACACAATATTATCTCCACATTCCTCAGCACAGTTGTTACCCCATTCATACTTACACCAAAAACAGTCAATGGAATAGGTGAAAGATGTGTTAATGTTCTTAATGGCAGCCCAGGTTATTAGAACGGCATTTGAATTCAATGTCGTAGCATTGACAAATGACGGACCGTTTGGCAAAGCTGTTTTAAAGAAGAAAAACGTTTTCAAGTTGTTTTGGAGGGAAAGAAATCTTAAAATTGACTTGAAAAACATAAAACTGCACCTTTTCCCCCAATCCACCACACCGCGGTGAAGCAGAATGGACAAGGATCATTGTCATAGTCATTCCGAAACTGTCATGCTCTCCGTAACTGTGGTATTTTAATACATAATGCATACCTATATTTACCTATTTACTATGAAATACCTTCACATGGGAAAGAAATTGGAGAGTTCTTCAACTTGTAAAACCCATCTTGACAAACACAACTCTTATGATTTGTATCAGGTGCAGAATTCTCTGGACAGGACTGGCACTGTGTGTTGCTCATTTCATTTTTATATTTCCCAGAAACACATCCTAAAAATAATAGTTGCAAAGCGGAAAAATAAGATCAGTTCATCAATAAAAATATAATGATTTCAATTATTAATCATCAAAACTAAAATTATGCAATTGATAAATTCGTTAAGTGTGTTGTTCTCTTCCTTGCCACAAGGATTTCTTCTCCGAGTTCTTCAGTTTTTCTTCTCTCCATTAAGATTGTATGTGAGCTGAGAGTTGTACACTCATTATTTGAAAGTAGCAGTAAACTTTGTTTGATGTGTCATTCTCTCCCTTGCCATGAACGATTTTCTCCCTGTTCTCTGTTTATTCTCCCTCCATAAAAATCAACATGTACGTAAGTTGAGTGTCGAACGCATGAGTATTAAATGTAGTGGTAGTGTGAAGCACATGATCTATTCAAAAATTGTTTGTGGTCACAATTTTCTCCATAAAAATATAACATTTTTATTAATTAAGAATTTCTTAAGGAAAAATAATTTTGACAATCATCATAGAAGGGAGTACGCCTATATATATATGTGGTAAATTTCAAGTTTGCAAATACGCCTGGCAAATTATTTCAAAGGTGATGACTTAATGAAGGAGAGATTGGACTCCAGGTATCTGATAAAAAAGGGTTAAAAGTTTTAAAGGTCCGATTTAAAACGATTTTTTTAAATTCCTGAGTATGTATATTGATAATTTTTTAAATTTAATCAACCTTCACTAAGATTTTCCATGCTATTAATTCTTGTTTACTTTATTGAAGAAAAATTATAGGCACACTTTATTTACTAGCGAATCAAATACTAGTAATAATTTAATATTAATTAATCATATGTAAACAATGTCATTCTTACTTTTACAATGTGGTTCTGGATTTTCAGAGTATTCGTATACTGGCTGACACAAACATCCCACACTATCATTCATCTTCCAATTGCCATCGCTCATGCAAGCAGCCATCAGAACAGAAGTGTTCCTTGAATGTTTATCTGTACACTTTCCTTCAACTTGGTTAACTTTTGAATTGTTTAATGGCGATGCAGTTTTTACAAAAGTCACAAGATTTGTTCCGTTTTCTGGGCAGTAATTGAATGAAACAAGAAGACCTAGCAGACTCAAGCAGGCTCCTTCATCGTAAAGCGCAAGGTATAATCCTTTACTTTTTGTCTTTAAAGAAACTTTTAACATATTATAATCCTTAGCTCCTGTTTGTCGATCGGGTACATTTGTTGGCAAGGCCTGAGCAAGCAAGTCAAATGGTGTTTCCAAAGGGTTTGGTTTTGGTGCAGTGTTTGATGTTTGATACCCGTATAGTTTAAAATACTCTTTGCAGTACTTTTGGCCCGATCGGCATTTGCGCATTGTATAATTAACGACAATGTCAATCAATATAGCATCTTTGAGATCAATGAAGTTAGTTCGTAACCAGTTTTTTGGTTCTCCGACGTTCGTGGAGCTGTCACATACCGAGTATAGGTTTTTTTCGTAAGCAAACCACTGCAACAAAATGACCAGAAAAAAAAAAAAAAACTTAATTACTGTATTACAAGGAAAATAAGGAGAAAAAAACCTGGACAATACTCTGTTAGGCGTAATGTTTTCCCATTTCAGACCTTGTGTCCTTCCCCTAAGAAGAAGATTTATTGTTTGAGTCTCATTCATATCTTGTAATCTAGTTTTTACTAGTCTGTTAACTAGTATCTACTCTACCCTTCGGCAGATCCTGGTGAGTATGATAGAGTCTTATTTTAATTTTTTTATCAACCAGGTGATTTTACCCAAACAAAGTAGCTAATCTTTGATTAGAGTGAAGGCATTTAACCAGTAAAATAAGAATTATTAGCCAACGTGTAATAGTCAAATAGACACAAAAGAAAACAATGGCATTTTAATTAAAAGTCTACCAAAGTGTGTTAGTCTAATATCTATTTCGCGGGTTTAATTAGCCTCCTCCGCAGGCATCTCTGTAGCTTTCTCTAGTTTCTTTAGCTATTAACGAGCCGGAGCCTGTGAAGCCAAGAAACAGCTCTCTAGAAAGATATAATATGTGAGAGTTTATAGGGTTTAATGACTTTACTCTAAGATAACCTCAACATGAGAAGATAAGCCATAATTCATGTTAGTAATCTGTTATTGAAATACAAATGATTTTAGTGGATCTTTATTATTTGATACGATTTCTAATAATTCTTACCGTTAGAGATATCCTCACGTGTGAAGATATCATGTGATATCTTCAAATTCAAAGATATCACTTTGCAGTAATAGAGAAAAATAGATATAATTTCATTGAATATCATATATTGAAATGAAAAAATAGTCAAGGGAGTGACAGGAGAGAATCAGAATTGATGTAGCAGACACTCATTCCTAACGAGCCATAACCAGGGTTTAAAACTACGGTCAGACATCGGAAAACGTCCGGCCAGAACTGGGACCTTTGCATTCTTGCTTTGCCGGTCATTTTTACCAGTAACGCTAAGTCAGAAATGAGGTATGACTAAGCTAAAACTAATTTGGCCCGTGATCATGACCAGCGACCGGATCGACCGTTATTTTAAGTCCTGGCCATAACTTGTGAGTAAAGTTTGTCAGGCCTCTTCAATTTTACGCCCTCTGCAAAATCCAACAAGGTAAATTCAAATTCAACCTGTGAGTTAGAAGTGCCTTCTAAGTTGGTGGACATATAACGCACACTTAGAAAAGGCAACATAATGTCAATCAGAATTTAGACGTGTTAATTTTTGGAAAACATTGTAAAAAAAATCGCAGACCATAATAATGAACATTGGATATCTTCCATCCAATTCACGAGGAGAATCACCAATGTCCTCTTGTAAAGAGCTCGATCCATTAATGAATTTCCTTTAATTGTTATCTCTCCTGTTCTTCAATGAATTCTTTAACTTCTCAATAATATCATTTATCTTGATTTTGAAATCTCGAAGTTTATCTCGACCCAGCTGTTCAACTACTTGAGACTCCTTTTCTAGTATTCTTGCTCAGCTCATCGAGCAGACATCTGAACTCCACCATATATACACGTACTTTCAAGAACGTTGTCATACGAAAATAGAACATTAGTGATTAAGTGAGATAGGAATTATATTAAAAAACAAAAGAAGATCACTGAAGCTGAACGTTTTTCTTTGTCTTTTAATGTATTCCTTTCTCACTAAATTACTAATGTTCTAATATTGTATGACAACGTTCTTGCAAGTAGGTGTACACTTGATTGCAGAAAGGTTGTAATATACATTTATACATATATCTGATAAGATGCAAGATATCAAATGAGATGCAAAACTTAAAAAGTAACTTATTTGGTCTTACTTATCTTCTATTTTATCAGAGACAGACGTATTGCACAAACTCAAGTTAAAAATATATTTTCCACAAAATGCTGTGGCTAAGCAATCGTATTTACGCATGTTTTAAATTCTGCATCTCATTTGATATCTTCTTGCATCTCATTAGATATTTGTATAGATATATATATATTTGTTTGAGAAGAAAAAGTCAAGGCAACATTTTTCCCGACAAGCCTGTTTCGTGAATTGCTTCACTCTTCAGGGGATTTAATGATAAAAATATTCGTTACTATCATTTATATAGAAAAAGTATACATAATTAATTAGTAAATAAAAATGATAGTAAATATAAATGATAGTAACGAATATTCTTATCATTAAATCCCCTGAAGAGTGAAGCAATTCACGAAACAGGCTTGTCGGGAAAAATGTTGCCTTGACTTTTTCTTCTCAAACAAATATTCTGCTCTACTTCTATCGATGTATTGAGCACTATTTTACGGAAAATTGATTCACAGATTTAATTGTTGTTGATTGACGGCAGCGTCGAAAAATCAATCAAATTTCAGCGTGTAAGAACCATAGAGCCGTGGTTAGTCTATTACCTGTGGCATTGAAAACCGCAGTTAGCATGAAATCATTTTTAACTTACGCCTCCTCCTGTAGATTGAGAGCCTATTTTCTTACTGACTGTAAACCAGCCATTTTCTGGCCTACTTAGGAGGAATTCTGTGAAATCAAAGAAAAATATACTTCAAGATTGCTATAAGTTTATTACAAGAAGAGGTTAAATTGGGTTTCAATCGTCTCTCTCTCTCAAGAGAATAGAGTTCTTGAATCGAGAAACAAATTTGTTCTTTTTGCCAATGTTTATAATTTGTCAATAAAATTTATGAAATGGATTATTTCCATGAAATGAAAATATACATATTTAAAAAACGAGTCAATAACTCTATTCACGAATTTTCCATCATTAAAATTTATAACGGCATTTACCCAGTAGCACTGATGGGCTAATTTAAGTTGTAAGACGCAGGACATGCTGTACAGCAATCCTTTTCGAATATGACGCGCATTTCTGAACGATGACGTCAAAAGAGGATAGATCCTGGAATGTCCCCGGATGTTGAGATACAGGTGCATAGGAGTAGTATAGGCCGCACCGCACGGGCCGGATTTTGGACTGGGAAGGGGACGGGGAAGGACGGGGAAGGACGGTGAAGGATGGGGAAGGACGGGGAGGGACGGGGAAGGACGGGGACATTAATAATTCATCAAATATTAGCATAAAAGAACAGGGAGAGTATTGTTTCGGGTTACCATGACGACCAATTGACGTCATGAGTTTATTGTTAGGCAAGCGTTTTCGACAAGCAGAAGGACGAGCAGGACGAGCACATTAATTATTCATCACATATTAGCATAAAATGACGAGCAGGTATTGTTTTAGGTTGCCATGACGACCAATTGACGTCATGAGTTTATTGTTAGGCAAGAGTTTTGGACGAGTAGGACGAGTACATTAATTATTCATCATTAAAAAGACGAGCACACCATTTGTTTATTAAACCATTACCATAAAATGACGAGCAGGTATTGTTTCGGGTTGCCATTACTTCATAAGACTATTGTCAGACAAGTTTGGACAGGTCAGGGGATACTAACAGACCGCTCAGTAGCGGATAGAGTGATGTCAATCCAACTGATGGGTTGAGCAAATCCTTGATAACATCCTTCCATAATTCTTCATAAAAACAAACACCAAAGTTGAGGAATCGTCCAAGCCTACATATCATTTTATGAATTATAATTTAGTGACTATTGTGTCGAAGACAATACAATGAATGACTCATAAAGAAGAAATAATAAATGCTGCTAATTGTAAAACATCTTTATTTATAAACTAATATAAAAATACAATGCTCATTCTTCATCGCTACTTAAATGAAAAGTTTCTTGCTCGTTACTTCTGGGTGATTGGTGATGTATAGTGTTACAACCATGGCAGCGTGTAAGCACGCTTTTGAGCGTTTTCCTATTGACTGCAAATGCAAATTTGGATGTTCACAAATGTTACAGTGTCTTGACCTAGGAAAATTTACTAGCTTTTCGTGCCAAAGACATCGTGGACATTTCACTATTCTGTTCACTTTGACATCATTGTTTCCACAGTAAACACAGGGATCTTCTGTCTTACTTTCCTCATTTTCTTCTTCTTCCACCTCTCCCTGGTCTTGTTCAGAGTCATTAGTCTCAGAATTTCGGTCCTCCTCCTCCTCGCTACTTGATTCTTCACTATCAGATTCATCGGATTGCTCTTTATTATCCTCAAGTTCTTCTTTTTCCATTAAATCGCTTAAGACTTTTTTGTTTCGAATCCATTTCTTATTAATCCCCAATTCTGCCAATCCTTCCAGGAACGAATTGAGGGCTCTAGGTTTGAGAACATCAAGATTTTAGGGCAACAATACATAATCTAAGAGGTCTGTAATACTGGTGACAGGTATGCGCCGCTGGTTTCGTAAAAGCTCACCGCCTGGTGTCCAGAACACAATATTTTTTGAAGCCATGCTATGAAAAAGATCCTTGGCATCTGACGCTGAAACACCATCCGAAAGATTTTGCAAAATATTCTGAATAATCGGTTCTTCTTCACTTTCTTCTTCATCATTGGACTCTTCATTGTCTTCTTCGTCTTCTTGTTCCCGCCATTCCAATTTTCTTTTCATGTTGATGTATCCCCAACTGCTTCTTAAATCAAATGACTGCCCGCGCCTACATCACTATCCATTTATAGAATCAAAAGTCCCGCTGTAAAAACTGGAGTCAGTAAATCCGAAATGAATCCACCCCCCTCTTGTACAAGAATTTGTTTCTTTTTCTTATAGGGTACATCAGGATTTTCTTATAGGGTACATCAGGATTGTGAAGATCATAGATTGACTTTTGGTAAGGTCGCAGATGATTGCGTTCTTCTTTTGACATAGGGAAGTATTTGTGCAAATTATTATGAATTAACTTGAATAATTGCATGAACTTGTTCGGATGTGGCAGTGCAAGAGTCGAAGATAACCAAGATTGTTCTTTACCACACGAGACAAGATGAATGAATGATGCCGGAATGGTGGTCCCTAAGTAATTATACTACAACTCGTACTTGAGGAGTAGAGGAGGAGGAGGAGATGAGAAGGAGGAGAGGAGGCGGAGGAGGAGGAATATTAGTGAGGAAAGAACTTGTTTCATGGCATTTAGCTATAAGTCACCGTCGAGGTAACATGGATATGGAATGTTCAGTGTGTCAAACACAGTTTTCTAGAAAAGATAATCTAAAGAGACACATGAATAGAAAACACAAGGATCGGACCTTTCCACAAGCTGGAATCACAAGGCCAGAAAAATCATGTATCCCTTTTTACTTGGAGCATCCATTTACTTGTATGGTAGGAGGAACTACAGGATGTGGAAAACCCTTTTGGGTACAGCATTTGTTGGAGCATGCGCAAGTGATGATCAACCCTCCACCTCAGCGTACCGTATACTATTATTCCCAGTGGCAACCGGCTTATCTAGAAATGTTAAGAACCGTGCCTGGCATTGAATTTATCAGAGGTATTCCGCAGGAACTGGATCAAGATCACTTTTTTGATGTAAATGTACGAAATCTTATAGTGATCGATGACCAGATGACCGAAACTTGGAATGATAAGCGAGTTTTAAACTTGTTCACTGAAGGATCGCATCATCGCAACCTGAGTGTCATCTACACGGTACAGAATATCTTTTTTTTATCAAGGAAAAGTTATTCGAGGCATTAGTTTGAATTGTCATTATTTGGATATATTCAAGAATCCAAGAGATAAACTTCAAATTCTCAGTCTAGCCAAGCAAATGTATCCTGGAAAAACTGAATATTTTCTGCAAAAATATGAACAAGCCGTGAGTAGACCTTTTGGATATCTCTTCATTGACTTGAAGACAACCACCCCAGACGACTGCAGACTGAGAACCAATGTCTTCCCTGGAGAGAAGAAAGAGCAAAAGAAAAATGTACCTGAGGAATTGCTTCATTACCTTGGTAGACAAAATCTTGTACTACCCCCAGAGATTTCGAGAATTCAAAGCTTGAAAGATCAAATGAATACCCTTCTCAAGGATCCTTATGAAGATAAAAGTCAAAAAGAAAGGCAATACGTTCAACTCCAGAACAATTATCTGCGTTACACTAGGGACAAAATAAATTCAGGTGCAGTGGGATTAGGTAATTCAACATCCCTTAGTAGCTTCGCTGCGGAAATTCAGTCACCATCAGACCAATTATCTATCGAGCCCGCAAGGAGTTCACCGCTACCTGCTGAACCTTCTCACTTCCTTCCTCCACCCGCATTATCACCTATCACTGCCTCTCCTGTGTTACTCTCCACTGAACCACAAATGCCAGAGACTCCTACATCATCTTTCATGGCATCTTCTCCTTTGATACAACCACCTTCTTTGCTACTGACCCCACCTGATTCCCTCCCAAAAAGTAGAAAACGACCACGTATTAAATTACTAAACTACCTCGAAGGTGAACCAACAAAAAGCCTGGAAGAAGTGTGCGTCGGTCAGTACGGGTAAAAAACCGCTGCATTTCCACGCGGGCGCATGACCGGAATAGTTGGCGATGTATTTACGCAATACAACATAAGTATACAGTTACCATTCCCTAAAACGGAATACATGAAAAAAAGCTTTAGTTATGATGGGGCTAAGCTTTGGAATTCACTAACTGAGGACTGTAGAAATCAGAAAAATACTAAATCGTTTTCCCAAAAAATGGACTCGAGCTCCCACCCATAACAAATACATGACCTCTTTATTTCTTTATCAAATACATGAAATCTCTTTATACATATAATTATTACAATTGAAATAATAAGATTTTAAGCATATTATAGATAGTTAGATAAATAGCTTATGCTGTATATATATATATATATATATTTATATTTTGATGTAATTCTATTTTTAGTCCACACGCCCCTTGTGGAAATCAGCTAAAAGTTGTCGGGGCAAGCGTGTTTTAAATAAAGTTGACCTACCTATATTGTGCTTTTACGATTGTACATTTTCAAAAACAAAAAAGTGAATTTATCCTTGAATGTGTTCTCTATTTAAACATCTTGGACGATATGTTTGCATGTGGTTGTACCATTTTATGCATTTCTGTGGATCTTCAAAGGCCCTCACAAGACGCTATCTGACTTCATTTAATATTTGGTTTCTTTGCTGAGACAATGCAATATCCAAAAAAGAGGGATTAAAAAACTCAGAACTGACTTGATATTTATACCTAACGGCGCCTATACCTAAAATTTGTATCAAATCATATTCAGGGCTTGTAAAAAAAATGAAAAGACAGTTAAAATCCTACAATTCCTAGTGGAAAATATACTTATATTGTATTGCGTAAATAAATGTCCAAAACGCTGTATTGAATGTGTGTTGTATTTTATTGTCGGCACCAAAACGCTAATGAAAGTTTGAAAACGTTAATGAACCCATGCAAACATATTCATGATTGTCAAATTCAATGCTAAATTTCTTAATGAACGTTCGATCGCACTCTTGAGACTCCGTTCGCCTTATTGTATGCCTGTTCGCTCTAATGACAATGCTTCTTCGCTTCAATGAATATTCCTTTTCGGTTAATGAACAGCAAAAGGTGTATTGTTTCTTCTTTATGAGTCATTCATTGTATTGTCTTCGACACAATAGTCACTAAATTATAATTCATAAAATGATATGTAGGCTTGGACGATTCCTCAACTTTGGTGTTTGTTTTTATGAAGAATTATGGAAGGATGTTATCAAGGATTTGTTCAACCCATCAGTTGGATTGACATCACTCTATCCGCTACTGAGCTATGATGACGGACAATACAAAACCTTTCAATAGTGCGGTCTGTTAGCATCCCCTGACCTGTCCAAACTTGTCTGACAATAGTCTTATGACGAAATGGCAACCCGAAACAATACCTGCTCGTCATTTTATGGTAATGGTTTGATAAACAATGGATGTGTTCGTCTTTTTAATGATGAATAATTAATGTACACGTCCTACTCGTCCAAAACTCTTGCCTAATAATAAACTCATGACGTCAATTGGTCGTCATGGTAACTCGAAACAATACTCTCCCCGTCGTTTTATGCTAATATTTGATGAATTATTAATGTCCCCGTCCTGCTCGTCCTTTTGCCCCGTCCAAAACGCTTGCCTAACAATAAACTCATGACGTCAATTGGTCGTCATGGTAACCCGAAAAAATAATCTCCCCGTCGTTTTATGCTAATATTTGATGAATAATTCATGTCTCCGTCCTTCCACGTCCGTCCCCGTCCCCTTCCCCGTCAAAAGTCCGGCCCGTGCGGTGCGGCCTATACTACTCATAGGAATTTTTCGAATTCGTAAGGGGCTGTTTATATGGAGGCGAGCCAGCCTAGCCCGTTTTGGCGAGATGAATTTGTGATTTCGTTTATACACCGGCAGCCCAAGCAATGCATCTGTGCTGTCTTATGCTGAAAAACTCGTAAAATTTTCAAATTAGAATATTAAACTTACCTTGATCTCATGTTGTTCTCTATGCACTTATAACTCGAAATTTAATAGATAATCTATACTACTAAATCCACCAAAGTCGTTGCATGACTAGCCTTAGAGTGACCACGGTAAATCCGTGAAACACTAATTACTAAATAGTACAAAATAGTGCTAGTTAAACAATAGAAAACAATGGAATTTGCATGAAATTGTGTTATTTAGTATTACTAAAGTTTCACGGATTTACTGTGGTCACTATGATTTGAACTTTTAGTAAAAAATGCAGGTATGTGCGTCTTGCACATGTCAATTATTCCAATCAAAATATATCCAATAAACTTTTCTTCATATTTTGATACATAATGAGATGCATCGCATTTATCAAAAATTTGAAGTAAAAATTGGGGGTCACCATTCTCGTTTTTACTTTATCTTGAAAAAACATCTCAAAATAGTCGAAAACTGACACATTTTCGAGTGGAGACTGGGGCTAGTCAGATAAAAATCGCAATTTCTCTACTCATAAAAGAGCTAGGAAGAAAGGAAAAAAAAAACCAACGGTTTGGAATATGTTTTTCATTTAGTTTCCGAAAGAAAAATGTCTAAACTTGTTAGTTGCATGCTTCTAGTTGCATGCGCAGAAAAACGCGCAGTGCAAAACAAGGGAGTTTCCTTAATTATTTCATTGGTCACATGAAATATTCAACAACAAATTTTCATTGTATTATTTAAAAGTATGATTTATTGGTTTACTGCAAATTAAAAAACTGGTTTACCACAATTCCTGGTACGTCAAATACCTTATTCTGTCCTATTCAGCATGCAAAATATCTTGGTGTGCACATACAAATGAACACAAAACTAACCTGAGCTCAATTGTTTACAGTCAACGCACTTCACGTATGGAGAACTAAACTTTTTTGAAACAATATGAGCAGAACAATATTTGAATATTCGAAACAATAATCCATATAGAATCCTCGTCCCGTACATTAAGGATGATAATTGGTAAACGTAAGATATGTGAAAATGGTTAATGGATTTTTGTATCCTTTCAGCCTGTGTGATTAAGGACGGTGCCTACTAATTTAGAATGAATTATTTTTTTAAATGACGACGTAGGTTGTTTTTACCTATCAAAGAGTTGTTAAATTCTGGTTAAAAAAGTAGGGGCCACCATGCATTTAAGAGAAATAATAAAAAAAGCTAAAAGATCGTTAAAAAGTGATGACGTCATTATTTTACTAACACTAAAATTATTATTATTTTTTTTTTTGGAAAACATTTTGATAAATTTCCATTTTAAATCGTCTTAAATGACTGACACTATTGACTAGTATACCCCTACTATCATGAGTATGATAGTTCGCTATATTTTTATAAAAATATATCAATTTTTAGCTTCGTGCTCCCTATTTTTCGATCATTGGCATAGAGATTGTGTCCATATTATTTTCAAAACCAATTATTTTTTATACATTTTATTTCACGAGTCTAATTTAGCATTTACTTTATCATTTAAACGAAGAAAAAATAGGGGTATCCAGGCGTTTTTAAGAGATACGAATTTTTAAAGAATATTATTAGGGATAAATCTTATACCGAATGCGTGACAAGCGTTACACAGCATACAAAACGGCGTGACAAACTCTGCTTTCGGCGCGTTTGCACAAGCAAAAGCAGGCACCGTCCTTAAAATACATATATTCTTTTTATCTAAATGTACGTACGTCGCTTCTTAGAACAGGATCAGTCTAAAACCAATCAATTTAGCAAGGGTTACTGGAGACCTTATTGTTTCCTTTTGATACATGCAAATGAGAAGCAAATGAGATGCAAATGAGACTCCAACAAGCACTATATCGACCCTCCCTTATTGATTCTTAAAACAAACAAAAAATCTCATAGCAGGCTCAAGTGGAAAAACAGCTCACCATTAGAAGATTTTTGAAAATAATTTTCCATCTTTTTGGTTAATCACCTGACAATTTCAAAGCGAAGAAGGAAAATATTGTTGAAGTTCTAATGAACTTTTGACTTTATGTATGATTATCAAAACCACAATTCATACCACAGGAAATCATAACAAATCCTTGAAAGTTAGTTTAGCAGGACCAACGATAACATGATAAAGCAATCCTTTTTTAATCTTGGGTTAAAAAATAGGAAGATTACATGAATTCAATTCGATTCATGCTAAAAGAAGCAGTTGATAAATTTGAACATGTTACAAAACTAACACACAGTTTTAGCATGTGGATAAAAACATAACAACAAGATTACTCGAGACCTTCAGGGGTTTATGTTTCGTTTTAGACCAAATATTATGTTTTCCTGAATGATAATGACTCATACGACAGTAATTCAACTGTCGGTTATATTTATTTCTAGAAAGCTTGACGTGAAAGAACTTAGTTTCGTGAGGAAGTTGTACAACAAGCTGTGATTCAAGCAAATGTCATTTCGCTTCTTCAAGTTTGAGGTCCTTTTCCCGTTGTGAAGTATCATACAGTATATAAACAAATGAAATATACTACTTGCATGGTGTAGTTTTCCTTGCATATGAATAACGAGTAGGTAATTTTTCAATATCAAAGCCGCAAATTGCTGATGTTGGTCAAGACTAGTCATGATAAAAAAAACAAGTTGGTTCGAGTCGTTTGGGAAGCCTTCAGTAAAAACAGGGCGTTTGTATTACTTTTAGTTAAATCGGCTGAAACAAGTTGTAACCGACTAAACTGAAACTAAGGTCATGAACAATTCACAAGGCGGAAATACTAATACTAATAACACACTTTACAAAACTCAGTACGGATTCTGCTTGCCCAAGAAGAGTACAATTAAATCCCAAATTGTACTTATATTGCCAAGAAGTCCCAATAAGTTCCTTGCAAAATTTGAGTATATTATAAACAAAAAATCAGTTAATCACACGATCTTCTCGTACCATCGGGAATAGATAAATACTCTTGTTGGTTTGAAAGTTCTCACATTGGACTCTCCTAAAGGCTCGTCCAATGTTGAAAACTTTCAAAACATCACTCGTACCTATATAAATTCCGAATCGTACTCGAGATCGTGCGATTTAGTCCTATATGAGTATAAAAATTGTTGAGCATACCTTTGTCTGATAATGCATATCCACAGAAATGCAGAAGAATTATTAAGCCGATTAGTAGTGGCGATTTAAAGGAGTTATAACTCATTCTTGGATAGACCTGTAGCTGGTGGTGGCTTGACGATTTCTTCCAAAAAACAGAGACCTTTAGCACGACGTTCTTACTAGCCCCGCAAACCTCAAACTGCTTCTGACAACGAAGATGTTTCGGAAAGAGCCGCCATGTTCAGTTTTTCCGTGTTTTCGGGCTTGTTTCAGGGCCTGATTCCTAGCAGTTAGCGGTAAACCTGATGTTAAGAGAAGTACAATTAAATCAGTTTACCTGATGCCAAATAGATTTAAGTTTATTTCTTACTGCAAACGGCAAGCGTGACCACGTTTTTATGGTTTTCCAGTTTACTGAAGATCACCTTTCCTTTGTTTATCTACTACTTGGAGATTTTTGCAATTCCTTTTCACAAATTTTAAAGAATTTCAGTTTCCTGAATGGTCAACTGACGCTTGACACTTTACGTTTGCCGTAATCTAAAACTATCCAAAGGACTCTATTATTGGTCGTCAGAAACTGAAGCCTTTATCCTTGTAATTAACCGGAAATACATCGATCCAGCACGATACCATTTTGAAATATTTTGCATCATCTATTTCTTTGAGGATTTGACGTTACTATTTAACAATTAATCCTTCCTCTCAATGGTATGATATCTATAAAAGCGGTGTATTTGCAGGGTGAGTTTTATCGCGTCAAGACTGTCAAGACTCGGCTGTCTCGAGCTGCGTAGTTAGATTTGCATGCTGAAGAACTACAAAGAAAATTAAAAATGCCGAAATATATGGCTATTGTGCTTTAATAAATAGCATAAGAAGTATTCTGATTGGTTACCTTGTTGTGACTTAATAATGTAAACGTTTGATTTGACTTATGCTGAACGAGTTCGTCCCTCCACATGCGCTTCGAATTCACTCTTGGCTGACACCGCGGCAGAAGACGGCTTTCTTACTCTCAAGCAATTCTTACTGCGTTCAGTTTAGGCCTATAAATACAATAAAATGTTTCGTCAAAAAGCGACAAAGCTTTCAAAAAGGCAAACAACAAAAAGGCTGTGTTAGACAAGCAAGAACATAATTTTTTATAATGTTCCATATTTGTTGATGTTTTTTTTCGAGGTCATAGACCATCTGGCAAAGCAAAATATGTTTTTTTTGTTAATCCTTTGCCCAATCACCTGAATGACTATTATTTAGATGTGGCCTTTTAAAAATCTAAGCTTACTTTCACATTTATTACACTGTACAGTTTTTCAGGTTTAGTGAAAAACATTTGTGTACGTTTGCATGAGTCAAAATGTTGTTCGTCTCAATTACATGTATCATCAATTTTCATCTACCGTTTCTTCATAAAATTAAAGGTTAGACTTACCCCAAGTCGACCTCTCTTGTCTCCCGGTTTTTTGTTTTAGATTCGAGCGGAGCGCGAATCGTGCGAGTGCAGCGAGCGAGCGACGAAGTCGCGAGAGTTCCGTCGCGCGCCAGTAAAGAAAAAACAAAGCGGTCGGCGGACTTTGCGAAAGTCTACATAAAGGTTTTTTCAGTTTCTGGCGTTGGAGCTGTTTGTGCTGTTACGACTTGTGAGGTGTCCTCCATTGGATGGTCATTCTAAGCAATACAATTCATTTGTTATTTTGATTGGTCGAAAATACATATCCTTAATACATAATAGAAGGTTAATGCGTGGCAGCTCGCCGGCATATTCTTCGATTGCACACGTTACGTCATTGCGGCCATGTTGGTGCCATTTAACAAGAGATTTCTTATTAGCATCCGTTGTTAAGGGCACCACAATGGCCGCCATGCTTTTGTCATTTAACTCTCTTGGGAATGCTTGCAACCCACCAATAGAGGTTTTGCATGCTCAGCTGACAAACAAAAATTTTGCTTAAAATTTAATAAAATGTGTTGCAAATCTTATAGTTTTAAAGAGCATAGCAAATTGAAAACTTCTTAAGAATGTTTGAGTCTTAAGGTTTGATTCCATGTAAGATTTGATTACATATGCAAATAATTAATGCATGCATATCTAATCATTATCTCCCATTTTGAGATCCGAGCATCAAATCAGTGAAGACTTGCATATTTCAATATTACCGTAGTTAATAATGCATATACATAAATATATCGTTAAATTTTACGCGGTAATAGAGTTGGTAACTGTACTTTGGCCGTTGATACTTTTCGCTAAGTTTTGAATCATTTTACTAACCGAGTTTCACAGTTCCACTTCACTGTTTTGGATATATAAAAAGACGATATTTGAAGAATATAATCAATAATGGAGAGATCGAGAACTTCAGAAAGGTTAGCAAAACAAAAAACAAAACAAAACAAAACAAACAAATAACCATTTAAAAATATTTCTAAACGAATTTATGTCGCTTATTTGGCCATGTATCCAGTCGATCTCGGGAAGCGCGCAGTGTATGATTTTCTGACTTTTCGTGCCTAGAGTCCTGGACGAAACATTGCCGTGAAGGACGCCATTTTGTTTTGAGTTGTCTTTGAATATGTATTCTCTTGAAATGTAGTGCGGAATATTGGTGAAAAGAAGCCACAGCTGCACATTTGAAGTATCTAGTAATGTTTCAAGTATATACAAGAAACATTTTACAAGAAAAACTTATTTTAAGTAAGATTTTATCCGTTTTTTGTAATTCATATTGCCAACGAAGTTAACCTTACCAAGCTTTTTGTTTCGAAAATGATTGAAAACTTGATAATATGCTCAAATTGCTATTTAGCAGTAGCGTGTATGTACGTATATTATTATTTTTAATAACAATAAATCTTTTTTTGATTTAAAAATGTGTTGTATTTACGTGCTATTCTTATATGTGTTTTGCTCTTGATTATTACCGATCCACATAAGGTCTATTGAGATTGATTATTTTTCAGCAAACGCGATTCCCAATCTGATTGGCTAATCGATTTCCGTCAGATCACCTGGTCTTGAAATAAATATAATTATTTCGTCAGCTTTTGAGGTCAATTTTAGTTGTTGTCAGTGTAGTTTTAGATGGAGCCTATTACAACATTTTTCAAACTTTATTTAATGCGTTATCCAATCACGACAATCGTTAGGAGTTCTATTATTAGCTTTCTCATGGGAACTACTGAAAAACTAAATCACATCAATTATATCGTGTGTTCTGATTGGATGATGCCTAAAAGTTGTTTCATTCCTTTTAAGAAGGAGATCGCTGATTGGATAGTTGTAAAAATGTAGAAAAAATGTCAAAAAAACCTCGAAGTGTTCATGGTTAGAGTGTCCGCACTGTAAAACTTAGTGACGTCAGTAACGCAACGCTGTTTTCTCCGGTTACAAAACTGCATCTGTATAGTTTTACTAATCGAGTGTGATTCCACTTCACTGGTTAAAATATATACAAAAGCGGTACATTTTTAGTAAAAAAAAAAAAAAAAAAAGAAAAAAAACACATTTAAAAGTTGTAAACTTTTGAATAAATTTGATGTGAGAAAAAATAAGTGTTTGAAAGTTTTGGAAAAAAAAATACGCCTAAAATATTCCAAAGTACTAAGATTAGGTGTTGAATAATCTCCAGCATACCAGTAGCATATTGGGCAACCCAGTGCACGCTCCAAGAGCGTCTTGTTAAATATGAGACTCGTAGCTAGATTATAAGACATTTAGGATCGAATTCCGTCGGAACATGGAAAATGTTCAAAAATCATCTGCATTCTTCCAACCTTTATACAAGTGAAGACGATTTAAATGAATGCTTACCATTCAAGGCTAGTAGCTAGTGATATTTTGAAGCTTACATTCTGTAAATTACAGTTCTCTACGTCCACGTATCAATTAAAAATTTTGCGACGTTTGGTTCTATAATTTACATTTTTGCACTTTTTATCCATTCTTTCCTACCTAAAGTGCTATACTTGTTTGATCTTGCCCCGGCCAAAAATTTCACAAATTGTCTTTCTTTAAGTTTACTCGTTGCATTCAAACACCTTCTGGAGGCTTGGAAGTAGAGGCTCTCGATGTAAAATCTTACTATTTATGTACAATGGTCCCAAGTTGGTCGTTTTGTTACGATTTTAGTGTATTTTAGATGCTGATGTAATCCATTTTACAAACACGTTATGCTTTCTGGCAAAAGCTAGCTTGATTCTTTATGTTTGGATTTCTGTTCATCAGTTTTTGAACCATTTGATACAGTTTTGTTTCAATGTGCGTTTTGCGTTCAACATCGTTGTTTCCAAATGTTAATTTTCTAATTAGCCACTTCACAAATGAGAAAGAGACTGGGGCAAGTTTTGAATTTTAATCTTGTCGGGAAAAATGTTTTGTCATTTGAGAAAACATCTCAAGAGTAGTTAGTCTGACATATTTGAACTTGATTGGATGAAAAGAACCATTATCCTAGGCTTTCAAAAGTGGGACACTTGTCTCCCATTATCATACATTCTTTATAAATGTTATAACACTTTTGAAGGCAGTTAACTCTACTGGTTGTTTTTAACGAAACATGTTCGAATTTCACAGACTTACTATTATTGACATTTATCAGATAACAAATCTCATTTGCTAATTAGATTAAAACTCGTCCCAGTCTCTAGCTCGTTTATAAAGTAGCTAATTTAAAATTTATTTAAGGTTTTTGCCGAAAATATTTGTAAAAAACTTTCTTTTGTAACTCGTACCTTTTGTCCATGATTGCTTCCTTTATTTATCGTAGTTTTGTTATGTGTGGCTCTTTAGAGCTAAAGAGTGGTCCCGCTTGCTTTGCGATGGATTTGACTAATGCTTCAATATCGCCCTTCTTTTTTGCTATTCGGAGGGAAAAGTTTACATTTTTTGCCACTGTCATCCCAAGCGTTAATAATGTCGTTTTGGGGAAAAAATCTGTAAATTGTTTTAAAAGTTAAAAAAATTAATAAAGATAAACATACTTTTGTTAAATATGTTGTGCTTTGCCGTTTATTAGCAATTTTGAGCATCGCTAGTTTGAAAATGCCGGGCGAAATTCTAAGTAGACATTTAGTTTTGAAAGTTTTAATTATCAAATTAAAGTTTACTACAATTTTCTCGACGCCATCAGACATCATCCTCAAGAGTGAAAAGATCAATTGAATTGCAAAACTCTAAATGGCAGCAAACTTTGTACGACTGATCAGCTGTTGTTTTCATTAATTTACGACATGCGCAGACAAAATCTCTATTTTCTCCGCTCGGATCTCACCGCTGTGGTCCGGGTTCGGGCCCTGGCTCAGACGGGATCATATGTGAGTTGAGTTTGTTTGATGTTTTGTTTTATTCCTTGCCACGATGGTTTTCTTCCGGTTCTCCGGTTTTCCAAAGCGATGTTTTATGTGCATTTCCGAGTAGTTTTGCTTTGAAATCAAGCGGGATTCCTTTGTTGTGTACACGGACGTACGTACGTACGGATATCGGTTTTCGCTGAGTTTTCGGATATGGGTTTTGGGTTGGTTGGTTATGAGTATTGAATATAGGGTGTTATGGGTTCATTGTAAGCGATAAGCCATGTGCCATCTCGTCTCTTTACCTATGGAAAGGAGCGGATCTTATCTCATAACTTAACTACTGCTACGTGTTAATGATTACGGATCTTCGACTAAAAAGTACCAAGGAAACCAACATTCGATTAGGGTCGATGATTTCATTGTAGAATTAATAGCGATCTTAAAATGCAACAATAATAAGAGAGCTGCATGCATTTACAAAATAATTCTAATTAACTGCAATATCAAACAAAAGCGATTGAAAGCGGTAACTTTTAAGCTTAGAATAACGAAAGGCAAAAATAATAATAAGACAATATAGACCATCAATATAAAATGATATCTAATGTCCATTATAAACAATCATGCAAGTAAAAGCTTGAATCAACTTAAACCAATGAACCCTTCTTAAAAAAATCGTGGATGCGAGGCTAACATACAAAAGAAATCACGCGTTTTCTCGAGGGAATTTGTGGCATTCCTTTTGTAATTCCATATATATATATATATGTATATAGCCTCACATGCAAAACAATTTTAAGAATCGTGCATTTGCAATAGGCGACCTGCACAATGGCGGATTTCATCACGTGACCTCTGAGTGCAAGTCGCCTATTAATAAACTGCTGGGTCAACGATGACGTTCACTAACGTTTGCAAAGTACCCAATACATTGTACAACCTTTACAGTGCGAATCGAAAAACCATGGGCAAGTAGAAATATTTCAAGAATTGTTTAATCAGCCAATCAGAAGCGTTATTGCTATCTTTCCGTTATCTTGTGGTTACATAGTAAATTCTGATTGGACAAAGAAGAATAGAACATTCGTAGAACTTTTTTAGGTGCCCACGGTTTTTCGAATTGCACTAGTGTAAACTCAACTTTGCAAAGAAAGATATAGAGGATATTACATGGGCGCGCGGAGATACGAATTTTATCTTCGAGTGTTGAAAAGATCTCTCACGAGTGAGCGTAGCGAACGAATCTCCAAGCGGCCATGTAATATTCTGTTTATTATATAATTATCAATGAAGTATGTTTTGGCTTTTTCAGGCAATTCTTTCCGTGTATTTTTTAATAGCCATCGTAATGGTGTTATTTTCACACGTGAAAATAACATATTATTTTCACGTGTGAAGATATCAAGTTTTCGAAATAGAGAAAAATAGATATTTCATTGGTAATTATATAATAAAAAGATGTAGTCACATATCGGTCACGCTTGCCAAGGTTACAATTTCGATAATCACAATTTGATTCACTCTAAATCACTAAAACTAAAACTGAACTAAAAACGACGTTAATTGTGCTTATATTTGCGCGTGGTGACGCCAAAATATCCAATTTCGTGAATCAAACTTAAGTAAACTAAAGATTGTAGCCAGGAAAACTACGAATTATAAATATACTTACATAGGTACATTGTCCCTTAAAAGTATCTTTGAAACGCTAGCATGCATTTGACAGCGTCAGGAAAGGCATGTTTTACTAAAAGCAAATACCATACAGCTCAAAATCTTTACTTAGAGCAGCCCATGTACCGAAGCTTAAGATCGTATTCCTCGTTCCCCACCAACACCTAATATAGCTGTGAAACCATCTGAATATGAAACGGCATTTTCTCCATTGGTAGAACAGACCAGCATGCAATTCTAAGGCAGTCAGTTTTGCATTTGATGCCAAACACCACTTCTGATTGGCTGGCTTTACTGCACTGTACGACAGCTTGGTTGGAACGGTGACACGAACAAGTGTCCCGTCCGTAAAAACCCCGGCACGAACAAACAGTATTGATGCATAAGCTTCTACACTTGCTTTCACTTCTGCAAATGCTTCGACCTTTCAACAACAACAACAACAACAACAACAACAACAAAATTTTTACAAAGTTATGAACCGATAAAGATAGCGTCGCGGGAGACTAGTGACTACAAACATGGTAACGATGCGTCTTTTCTTAGTTTACTTTTTAGAGCTTGGAAATCCTTCACTCGCATTATTCGCCTTCCCAAACTACATTGCGAACTATAGAAGAGATAAAGTGAGTGACGAATAAGTACAAGTCTGAGTTTGGGATTTCTGTGTAATAAAGGAACGGAGTAATTGGCCCGGGCCGCAAAAGAAACGATTTCAGCAAGTTTTCTAAGAATTCAGAAGAGTTTAATTGAGAAAACGAATGTTTTTTTTCTCCGAGTATATATACAAAAGAAAAAAAAAAAAAATAATAATAAATAAAATTCGCGAGTATACTTTTTGAGGCCAAGATACTGTATTGAAAAAGACAATATGAAAGAATTAGCTTTAAGTTTTTCACGCATTGACTCCACTTTTTGGCATTTTGAAAAGTTCATTCTTATCAGACTTGTTTGAAAGCCAAATTTACATATTTTTACGATAGCATGTGTACTTTGCGACTAATTTGCATACGCACTTAGAGCATGCGCAGAGGTTTTTTCACTCGTGTCCCGTTTTCTCAAGGTTGCGTGCGCATTCAAATTTAAGGAACTTGACGGGCCAAGATACCGGAACAGGAGCTTTTTAATTAGAATATTTATCCTACATTTTTATGAATTTTTTGGATAAGAATTCTTAAAATCGATTATTCTCCTCTTTAAATATATAACTGACTTCTCAATTTTACTGAATTTGGGTTTTTCAATTTTGTGGCTCGTCAAGTTGGATGCGCACGCTACCTTGAGAAAATGGTCTATTGAATGTACGTCTAGCCTCGTTATCGCGTTTAGCTGTTCTTTAAGCAATATGAATAACTGTATATACCTGTAATGCAATCTTTGGAGGACTGAGTGACGTCTCTTGTGATAGAAGTTTCGGCGGCTTTATGTTAAAGTCAACATTCAAGCTAAACTCCACACACAACCTCACGATCAGGACCTTAAAGCAAAATGGCTGAAAACAGAAATGTAAATCATTTTACATTCATTAAAAGGTTCTAAAAATAAGTATCAACCCTCAAAAAAGTGCCGGATATAATTCCGGTACGACAAGAGCACGTACGCATGCACCTAAATTACATGTGTGCTAATCTCGTACTCAGAGCCTGCGTTTCTGCTGGCCTGCGGCGAAGAACGAGGGCTCTGGCATAATCCAATTTTTTGGCGCATGCGCAAATTTCCGGAAGTGAAATATATTAATGACAATCATGGTTTAAAATAGATTCTGTGTTTACTTCCGATCAAGTTAAAAATTAGAAATCGGGAACATATTTTTTTGCATTGTTGGCAAGTCTTTGAACGCATGCGCTCTTATACCGGAAGTCCAAGAAATCCAAAAAATGGATTATGCCAGAGCTCTCGTTCTTCGCCGCAGGCCAGAAGAAAAGTAGGCGTTGGATACGAGATTGCATTTGTGCATTCTCATCAATGCGGGCTATTTATAGAAACTTTAAAATGAATAAAATCTAGAGTGACTTAACACTTACAATCCCCTTACTCCAGGACATGCCGACCTCTCTTCCAATTCCATTTTCTATTTCTTCGTTGCTGTATTTCACTCGATAAATGTTTTTTCTGATACTTCCAAGTGTTACATAAAGATCAGTTCCCATTTCCCATTTCTTCGTCCCGTTTTTCCAGTCGAAAGCAGTGGTCTTTAACCATGTGCTTCCCTCTCCTTTGGTTCGGATTCCAAGTAACGTCTTGTCAAAAAGAGAGAACGTATTTTCCATTGCTAGGGACAAATCTAGAAGTCTTCGTAGGAACAGTTTAGGACCTAAGGACCCTACCGTTCCATTACCATCTCCTCCTAAGGACCCCACCGTTCCATTACCATTTCCTCCTATGGACCCTACCGTTTCATTACCATCTCCTCCTAAGGATCCCACCGTTCCATTACCGTCTCCTCCTATGGACCCTACTGTTCCATTACCACCTCCTCCTCCTATGGACCCTACCGTTCCATTACCATCTCCTCCAAAGGACCCCACCGTTCCATTACCATTTCCTCCTATGGACCCTACCGTTCCATTACCATCTCCTCCTAAGGATCCCACCGTTCCATTACCGTCTCCTCCTATGGACCCTACTGTTCCATTACCACCTCCTCCTCCTATGGACCCCACCGTTCCATTACCACCTCCTCCTCCACCACCAACATTTCCTCCGGGATATGGAGTTGCTGTTCGGTTTGAATCAGACCCCACCGCCCTGCGATTACGTCTGATAACTGTAGCGGGTTCTTGTGTTGATAACCGCTGACCATCTAATGTGTCATCTAAAGTGCTTTCTTCAGTTGGTACCACCAACATGACAAATGAATCTATCTTTAGAGCTTTGATTTCTTCTTCCACAAAGTAAGCACTGTCCATCTCAATACGAGTCACATGACTGTACAAGTTAACCATCATCGTGGTGACGTCATGCCCGTCCTTGGTTTTAATTGGTTCACCAAAATGAAGCTCTTCAGATACATAGACATTACTTTCTGAGACCATTCCGTTGGTCTTGTTAATTGTGGCTGAATCGTTGTATTTGACATCAATATCCATGTCTGAGGAAGCGTTGACCAAATCTGATTGGTTGAAGTGATTTTTGACCAACACGTCATCGATTTCTTTAGTGTTTGCTTGTCGGTGCATTCTGACGGGGCCTGGAAACAAGGGAGTGTTTTCTGGCTTTACATTTTGGTCTGTCTGTCCATCGACGTCTTCATACAAATCACGTCTGACGGCCGTGAGAAGCTGGTACAGGATTCCATGCAAATAGCGAACGAATTCTCCGTCAGTTTGAGGGTACCCATGAAGTTCAAAAAATTCAGTCGTGCCATCATTGCCTGTGTCCTCAGAATAGTCCTTGGTACTGAGAACAAACAAAACAAAAAAAGAAGAAGAGAGAAACAGAGGTTAAATTAATCCGTAATGATTTAGGGCCCGTTTAGAGGATATTCATTAAAAATAAAAAATAAAAAAAAGCAAAAAAACAAAACAAAACAAAACAAACAAACAAACAAACAAACAAACAAAACAAAACAAAACAAAACAAAACAAAAACAAAAACAAAAACAAAACAAAACAAAACAAAATAAAAAAACAAAACAAAACAAAACAAAACAAAACAAAACAAAATCAAAACAAAACAGAAAACAAAAGCAAAAAAAAAAAAAAAAAAAAAAAAACAGTTCTAGTTTTCTACCTTGGTAGTTGAACCCTGAAATAACCAGTAATGGCGGACTCATCATCGTCCTTGAATGTTGTGTTGATCTTAAGAAGAAACCAATAGGCGTATGATGTCTTGTTAACCACTTGAAAACCAACGGTAGACGATATGGTTTCTGAAAAAGAATACACAATATAACTGCCATGTAAATAAACCAATTTAAATCTATAGCATAAATAGTGAGTTATGGGAAAAATGCGAGTCCTAGTACAGTTAAGCCGATGTTCCATTCGCTTAAAAACCAAACCCTACAAGCTTAACTTATCCGAAATATCCGTGCCTCAAATCCTAGGAACCTCTCACACCCGTAAAACCTTTTACCGAGTCTTGCAGCCTTTAAATCAGGGGAAAATAACTAGGGGAGTGCAACTCGATCTATTTCACTGGTCCATCAGATTGCTAGCTAGGCTAAAAATAACTCGCGCGCTCATTGGCTGGTGGCTTTGACGTCGATCGTCTTTGTAAAAGATGCTGAACGCTTTTTTTTTTCGGCGGCTTGATGGACAATTAAAACAAAAAAGATCAAGCTTCTTTCGAAACTGAAATATATGGATTCAACAACAAGACTACATTCATTATACAAGGCCATGTTCAAATCGTAGTGATCTAGAGAACTGAAACCAAACCTTCAAATATGCATGAATACGTCCAAAGACTACTAACACTTTACAGCCAAGTCGAAAAAATGCTTTGTTTTGAAGTCTTCTTTTTAGAATACCGACACGAAAAAACTCCAAGATTAATAAGGTGTTTTAGAAAATTAATATTTATCAAATTTGAATAGCTTTTGGTCGCTGTCTGCTTTCAAACCTTCAGACTCCGATTCCACTATATGGTAGAAGTCTTGACTTTTTCGGAATCAAATATAGCAATCAAGCTGCATGCCGCACGGCAAACTCGTGGATACCCTTCTCTGAATCCTACTTACTGTCTTGAGAAATTGGGTTCTTTGTGCTTCTCTTATGTCCCGCTGACAAGAGCGTTGCTTTATGCGTATAAAATTACTTCTTACATCTGCTTGACGTCGTGAAAAGTCAAGTTCGTCTACCTTTTCACATGATGTAAAATATTCACACAGGCTGCATTTACACGGTACTGGACGAATTTTTGACCGTTCGAAAAGTTGTACTTTTAAGCTTTCCGTTCACACGGAACCGTGCTATCTGGACACACGTTTGAACGCCTAGCCGAACAAATTTGGGACCTGGAAAATCGAGGTCAAATGTTTGATTTGTATCGATAAGAAATCGAACGTTATCGTGTAAACACATTTTCCGGATAACTTTTCGTACGGAAAACCATTTTTTGTCGCAGCTGCTTTAGTGCGTGGTCGCTTAGCTATAGCTGTATGAAATGAATGTTGTCATCGTGAAAATTCGGGTTTTTTAAATTCTGTTTTCCTTATAATTATTGATTACAATGGAAAACAGAACAGAACAGTTGCAGTATTGCTTGCATTGCTTGCAAGTGTCACGGTCCTGTCGGATAATGTTGTTCTGCAAATAGCTTATTATGCAGCTTTCCAAGCGATTATAAGAAGAAGCATTGGCTCGGTTCTAGATGCAAGTCAATTCTGTCGACTCGCAAGAATTGGCAGAATAGAAAGAAAGGCAGAGAAGTATTGGATAAGACCTGGAAGCACATCTCTTTGGTGGGATAACTTCATGATCAGATAGTAAAACCACTGGCATTATCATATTGATCCGGCCCCGTGTAAACAGAACGTACTTTTATACGAGACGGCTCCGTGTGAACGGCATGTACCGGTCAACTTTTTGAACGGTCACAAATTTGTCTGGTACCGTGTAAATGCAGCCTCAGAAACTATTTACTTACACCGTGTAATAAGCGGATATTTTATAAAAAGTCGTTTAGAAATGTTATTCAACTTGTCTTCATTCAAGTCTGTATGATGAGACTGGCATATTTTATTGTTCTTCGCTGATTTTTGTACGCAAATCGGAAGAATTATCTTGAATGCCGTAAAAGAATTAGTTTTGCTGCGTTCGTTCTCATGAAAGAAATTTAAACATACCTTTTTATACTTCTTGTGTTTATTAATAGTATTCTTCTCTTGTTTAGGAGCAGAAGCCTATTTTTATATCTCAGTACTTTATCTCTTTCACACTTGGTACGTAAATATTCTTTAGGATTGAAATTAAGTCTAAATCAAAAACAAAAATTTTATTTCGGCTCTCATAGCTCTCAATCTGATAGCGCCGAAACGAAAAGACAGCAGCGCACTTCTTGAAGTATTGCAGTCAAGTTTTGATATCAATTTTCTAGCTAAAGTTTCGTTATTGAGTTCATATATTTTCATTTTTTTCGTATTATACATACAGGGTAAAAATACTCGATGCTGATATGCTAATGGAGTAGGGTGGGACCAAATTCTGAATAAACTTCTTTCGAACCATAACTACATTAAATAAAGAAAAAAGAAGACAGAAGAAGAAGAAAGAAAAAAAGAAGAAAGAAGAAGAAAGAAAGAAAGAAGAAAAAACAGAAGAAAACAAAGACACACGGAATAATGTGAGGGTGGATTGATCGACTGTAGGAAGTGATGTAGCGGCTGGCGTCCTGTTACTCGCGGTAAGCAGAATGAAAGAAAGGAAGTAAATAATTTTTTTCGGATTTTTTTCGTTGAAATTTTCGCTATACATGATAAACGTGCAATTTCAAAACTTTGAAAACACTCGTGAAATCAATCCTATAATTCTACTTGGCCCCATATGATTACCTATACAAGTTGTCCAGAAAAACAGAATTTAACCAAATTAAATTCATTGAATCAAGCCGCGAAAAGAAAAAAAAAAAAAAAAAGAAAGAAATCGGCATCTTACAAAGACGACGTCACAGCCACCAACCAATCAGCGAGCGAGTTATTTTTAGCCTAGCTAGCAAATCTGATGGACCAAGGATTTATTGATAGTTACACTCCCCTAGTAATTTTCCCCCGCTTAAATACAACTACTTTGTAGCTTAGCTCGCATCCCGAAACTCAGGTAAAAATCGGTCGACTCGAATGCCTGACCATTGAATAAGGAATAAAGTAAAACAGCGCATCTTTCACCCTCAAAAAAGAAACCAAAACCCAAAACTACAAACGAAATAAATTCTTCTCGGAGCAACACCGAGCAACATATTGAAATCCTTTCTTGGCCACCACCAAGAAATTTTATTAAAGTGCCTATCACCCTTCTGACAATATTCTCATTATTGATTCTACATGGGGTAAGATGTTGAATAACCCGAAAAAATAGTTTGAGTGCGGCTTCTTGAAGTTATGAAAAAAAGAACGACATTTTACCTCATGGCCTCACGGTGCAGCAATTTAAAGGGGGGGGGGGGGGGGGGGATATTTACCGCGCGAATATTCGTCTTAAGAGAAGGGAGCTCAGAAAACTGCCGTACTTCACAGTCCAAGATGGGGAACCGAACCACCGCGACCGCTGGCTTCACCGATTTATGCAACTGTGCATGTGTTCTGCCTATCTTATACTGAATGCTACTCATGGTTGCACATTGAATATAATACAAAAGTGAAGGAGAAAAAGACTTAAAAATAAGAGGAAGCTTAACTAGATATTGCAGCGAAGACAAGAACAAGGAATACTAGGTTTTATTTCAACTGCTAACACAACTTAAAACTAGATGAATACAGGACTATTTATTTCATATTTACCTTTCTGTGAATCTTTTCCCTTGACTTCAAAATTCTGATCAACACGATACATTAAAGTATCACCCTCTTCTAGGTTGACTTCAACCAGGCATTTTGAAACCTTGTGCTTTCCCGGCCAAAATGCAACAAGCAAACTGACAGCGGCCACTAACAGTGTTACAGATACGACTGCAACTATCATGTATTTGACTTTACGGGATTTATGAAGGGCTTTGGATTTTTCAGGCCCGTGAAAGTCTATGTTTTCCTCCTTTTCTGCCTTCATTTCTTACAACCGTGGGAAGAGTGATTCGCGGGATAAACAGTTCATAAACCTTATTGTTTCGAGCGTTGCGAGAAATGGTTGATAATATAGATTACCGTCTGTTTTTTTTATTTAAGAAACAATAAAAAAGTGTAAACCAGTCAATCGTGCTACGTAATCATAGTACAGTATACACTTCAGTGAATTTTCCCACACGCCTGGGTCGACACTGCTGCATTTCTTCAATATTTTCAATCATTACTCATGTAAACAGAAAGACTAGGTATGTTATGTTCTTCTGGTACGGCTGAATAATACGGCCATGAATCATTCAAAAATACGTTGAAACGCGTTCAAAGTTTTATCATATATTCAACATACCTGAGTATTACAAATATTTTGAAAAAGTGGTAAAGTGGTGGATATCAAACTCTCCTTCGTTTTATTACAATACTAATATCATAATCAGATCACAACTTGAGAAACTAAAACTACAAAATAAAAACAAAAAATACTTTAAGTTTTTCTCAGAAAACCTCTAAGCGTGCAGTTGAGAGCAAAGATTTGTTAAGGGAGAGAAGGAGGGGATGCTATTTATATGCTTATCTCGGAAGTTCAGCTTTTCATTGAATGTTGAGCTGCCACTGCAATATTTTGATAGCAATAGTTATTTCCTGGGACCACCCTGGATAAATAAAGGTTTAATTCATTTCGCTTCACATGTTTACATTCCAAAGTTTGGGGGGCTGCACTGTTGGAGTTCGTGCGGAACTAACTCTGAATAAGAAAAACACTCGTATAAGAAGTTATGACTAAGTAACTGATATCAAGCTCTCATTCGTTTTCATACATTACCAATATTATAATCACAACTTGATAACTAAAACTACAAAATAAAAGCAAAAATAATTATTCAAGCATTCTTAAAAAGCTTCTAAGCAGTGAAAAGATTTGGTTTCTCTCTCCCAAATAAAATTGTTACTCTATATCCATTGTTAAGGGACAACAATCAAAGAAACATTAACTCCAAAAAATATTTTATTTCATAATCATTAACAAATGTCACACAGGTCTTAAATACGAGTTACAAGGCCGCGTTGGTCTTGAAGAAAAGTCATAACGTACAAACCAAATTTGACCTTACTCTTATGCAACCTTTCGGTCAGGCCTTAGCCTGTCCTATGACGTATATGACTCTCTGCCCCATGGGCAAAATTGTACGAAGCCTGGATAGTGCTATCCGACGAATAAATTTATTGGATAACAGCATCGACTTATCCCCTGGATAAGGATTTATCCACCGGATAGCGCTATCCAGGCTTCGTACAACTGGGCCCTGATGTTTGTTAAATTAAGGTATTAGGATACGAAAAATGACGATTTGCTCGAAAATTTTTTTTTTTGAAATTGTAGTGAAACTTCTTGCAGTTTTTGATTGGAAAAGCAAAAATTTTGAGACAATTCGAAATCGTGACTTTATCAAGACCGGAAATGTCCCGTCGCTTGCAATAACCAAATGCTCCTTTGTCCTTGTTAAAGATCCTACGTTGTGATCGTCCAGAACAGCAGATAATTTGACAAGTGATAACAAAATGGAAGGCTCAAGGTGTTTTGACCAACACCATCGTGGCTCCCTGCAGCTTTCGGCTCCAAACAAAGAAATGCATTTTTCTCGACTTTGCGACTTTACGTTAAATCTGATATGGACCCTCCGCGAACGACAATATAAAATGCTTATCTCGGAATGTCAGCTTTTCATTGAATGTTGAGCTCCCACTGCAATATTTTGATAACAGTGTTCCTGAGATCACCCTGGATAAGCAAATGTTTCATTTCATTTCACATGTTTACATTCCAAAGTTTGGGGGTGGAAGGGGGGGTGCACTGTTGGAGTTAGTAGTATAGGGAATGGGGGTTCCAGCGCAATCTCAACACGGGCAAGACCCGTGTCAAAAATCCACCTACGGAAACAACCCACTCCAAGTGTGGTTGGGGGCAACAGCGCAAATATGTTAGTCTATATATGGAGTGCGAAGATTGTAAAGAGTTTGTTTATGATTTCTGTGTAAAGTGCTTGAACCCCAAGTTTGTACCTACTAAACCAAATAAGTATATTTGTTGTGGTAAGAAAATGCAAATAGAAGACGACACGTCAGCACAGTGTTACGAGTGCGGTAAAAATATTCGTAATGCCGTGCCTTGTGCTACCAGGGAACAATATTATTCCAACGGAGGTCGTAAGAAGACGCCATACAAAAGAATAAAATACTTTAGGGACTGGATGAGTCATATCCAAGGTTATCGACCGGTATATTTAGACAACGAAGTAAAGAAGAAAATCATAGACCACTTGGAAGAGCCAACCCCACAAAGTCTACGGAAGACATTGAAAAAATTAAAACTAGGGAAATATTACAAAGCTATTCCCTATCTTTTGTCTGAAATTACCGGTAAGTCTATTCCTGAGGTTTCTGATATGACAAAAGCCGAGTGGATGTTTTGTCGGCTGGATAAGGATATTCCTTATTACCCTGACGTAATTTACGAAATATTTTACAAGATAGACCCCAACCACCCCCTGTTAGGATGGATTCCAAGAAGATAGTGAACGATTACGTCACATGTTTTTGGCCAATCAAAACCTTCACAATTTTCTTTCACATTTGTGAAAACGTTTCACATTTGTGAAATAGATTTGTGAAATTAATTTGCATATGAACCAGACAGCCGGCGTTCAATATGTAAATAGAATCCTGTCTTGCTCTTTTCAAAGCAGATGTTTACTGAGCAAGCTTTCTTTGAAGCTCTTCTTTTGCCTCCTGGTAGATCTTTTTGCGAGATTCCTCGGAAAGATCTTTTACGACTGTTTTTTTATTCCTTATGTCCGACTTTAATTTCTCGTACTTTTCCTCTTCGGCTAAGATAAGCGAGAATTCTACGTCGTCTATCTTTCTGTCACGCAAAGCCTTTGAGACAAGGTCAGTAATTGTATTTACTTTAGCCCTTGACAGAGCTATTGTCGTGTCGTGTTTTGATATTTTGCTTGACAACTGCTTCATAATACCCGTAGCAACAGCAGAAATAATACCACAGGTTGCCCCAACGCCGGCCAAAGGAACTCCAACGATTATTCCCGGCCCAGTAAGCGAAGTAGCAACGCCGGAGCCCGTTAACACAACAGATATGGATCCTGAAGTTATCGCAATCTTATGTAGCGTACTCCGGGCTCTGACGTATTTTTTCCTAACTTTTTCGTAGTGTTTTGTCTGCCCTTCCAAGTAAGCCAGGATTAAGTTAGCTTTATTCAAACGAAAGTTCTCGGCGTTTAATTCGTTAGGTTCCTCCTTAGGTAAATCAGGATAGAGTGGAGGTGCTGATGGTATAACATCCATTATATACTAATGTACGACGCTTTTGGGAATGATATCGAGGAGCAGCCACATCATGACAACAGGGATTACTGGAACTGGAGGGCCTTTAGGAAGATGTTTCCGCACGCGGATGCTAGTAAGTTTGAAAGGAGACCCGATGGGATTTACTTTAACGGCTCCAGAATGTACAGCAATGCGGACTTACAGCCAACGCTGGTGAAGCAAGTAGACGATCATCTGAAGCAATTACCGATTGTGCACCCCGTTCATAAACCACCAAAACCCGAGCATAAAGCACCCAATTTTCCTAGAAACTTATTATTAACCACGGAAGATTACCCATTTTACGATGCTGAAGGTGGTGTAAACAACTTTGAAAAATTGGTAACGCATCTAGAGATTTTAGTGGGTAAGCAATCATTTAACGTAGTAGTAAGGAATATCTTTAAAGAGACGATGTTGAAGCATACGTCAGGTAAAGAGGCCAGGGAATGGTTAGCAGGACCCAACATGCGGTATTGGCCACAGCAGTTAAACTTTGCTATTTGGGCTGCCACTAAAGGCTGTGGTGTTGCCGCGGACATGTTCCACATTTCATTTATGCGGTTTCACGTTGCCTTTACGGTAAGGAGGTTGTTGAAGGAGCTTAACGTACCCCTACCGGGAGATGGGGTATTTAATCCAATGAATAACCGCTACGACTCCGCAGCCCTGGAAAGGTTAATTAATGAGTTCAAACCACAGCAAAAAGATTTTCGTTATAAGGAGGGTAAGACGCATGGGCTTGGCATTGTTTATGTTTGGGGTGCCAATGGTGAGAAGCCGGCTGACTACGGACATCAGGAATACCCAAGTAATGAGTTAGAGTTCAGTGATATGGGTGGTAATAAGGGTAATAATTCATTAATTACTAGAATTCAAACGAACTACCCCGGCACTTGGGATCCATTTGTGTTAATGAAAGGAAAAGGTTTAAGGAACCTAGCCAGGATTAACCGTAGCATTGAAGCATTCGTGTACTGCATCCTGGGAGCGCAGGTAAATACCCGCAACCCCATTGTTGGATCCCAAGGCGCTTCACAGGAAACGCAACAAGAATTCCTAACTTTATTTGAGTCTGCAATAATAGAAAATGACATATCTAAATCGGTGCAGAGATATCAATTAGCGGTGCAGCAGTCTAAAGTGCGACTGGATTACGCTTTGTCGCCTGGTTGTTGGTTAATGCCAAGTAATTTAGTTATTAACACCAATTCCGTTGTGGGTTATAACAACAAGCTGCAGCGAGCTACTAAGGATATGAAGTTTGGGGTGAACGACGTGAACTCTGACACTCTTAGGAACATTCCTCACTTCGTAGAGAAGCCAAAAAAGTCACACGAAGCGAAGCTACCCGTAGTTAAGAAACCATCGAAGAAGGCCCATGTTATGCCTACGATACCCGAGGAATACGACCATAACTTACTAAAAGCCGGCTTAGCAGCCGCGGGTGTTGGTCTGAGTTATTATATATGGCGATGAATAACCCCTACGTAGCTGGAGTAGATTGCGTTTATACGACTTACACAGGCGAGAAAAAATACACCCAAGCATCTTGGGTTGATGTCACGGGCATGTCCGTGAATTTGAACTACTCGGGAAAGAAGTTGATATTATGCAGTCTTTCTTTGGGGGCCGTTAGTAATGCAAACATAGGATTTCGTTTCTGCGACGACAATGGAGTATTGCAGCCCATGCGCGCGAAGACGAACAACAGAGAGCCCACGCATTTCTCAGTAGAGCCGCCAACGAATAGCGCCGAGAATCTTTCCGTTTGGACTTTTCACCTAGTTGCCGACTGCCATGGGAAAGTGAAGCTGCAAATGCGCGTAGATGACACCGGGAGCGTTTGCATAAATAGCATAGAAAATCAAAGGAATACTGTCTATAACCACATGACCATCAGCACTTTGACGGTAATGAGCCTTTAAATATATGAATCCATACGTGAGGGAAACGCGCTATGCCCACCGCTTAGATGAAGAAGGATATGACAACGGCGCCTGGCATGACGTTGGACTGTGGGTTGAGGTTGGGGGCACTGCATTGGTCATTTGCACTATTAGTATTAATGCAAATACGCATGCGAATGTGGGGTTTAGGCTTATCGATGAGAATAATAAGCCCCTGCTTCCTTATCGAACTTCAACGAACACCAGGAAAGTTACCCATTTTTCGATGGAGCCCTACACTAGGTCCTCTGAAGACCTAACGCCAGTAACTTTTCATATGCTAGCCAATTGTAAATATGCTAAGTTGCAAGTCACTTCTGATGACGGCAAGTTTGGGATAAATCGCATAGGTCGCAGGCCCGCTAATGCAGCCTGGAGTCATAAGCCCATTTCTACCATGAGTGTGTTGCCGTTGGTTCCAAATTACCAGGGTGGTGCTAATACTGTCTTTCATTATCCTCAAAGCAGGACACCGTCCGATGAGAAGATTAAGCCTTCATCTTCTTCAGGAGGACCACCCCAATAGCGACGACCAAGATCCAGATGTTATTCCCTACAAACTTCAACAGTTCTCCGCCGGCCCTAAGTGCCAAGGAAACAACTGAACCCAGCAGCCCAGGAAGACCGGCTGCCATCTTTTTTCCCAAGTCCGTTAGTCCATTGCCTAATTTCTTTACGCCTGCACCTGTAGCCTTAAGCGCGGATAGGATAACTCCTACTACGCTCGAAATAGCAACCGCAAATGCCAGCGGAATACCATACTTCACCAGAGCTCTTTTTACCTTTTCCTTGGTGGTAAGCCCCAGCTCCTTTTCCAAGTTTTCCTTTTGTGCCTGTAATTCCGCAACCCTTTCCTGAAGGGTTTCTACTTCCCTTCGGGCTGCCTCCCTTTCCTCTTCAGTACGAGTTTGGTCATTGATTATTTCCTGCTGCCGCTCTATTTGCCCCTCCAGGTCTTCAATGACCTGATCTCTTTGTCGGATTTGCTCCTCTTTAGTGTTGATTTCGGCAACCAACTGCCGCCGTTCCTCCAAAGAGCCGGTTATGGTGGTTCGTAAGTTTTTAGCTTCCTCTTTGCTTATATCCAGGTCTTTTAGAGCAAGATCGAAGGTGTGTCGGGCTTGGTCTCTTTCGTCTAAAGCCGTTTCAGCTTCTCGCTTGAATTGCAGTATGACTTCGTTCTTGCCCTTGATTTCTTTCTTTTGAGCATCTAGGAGCAGTCGGTTCCGTCGCATGTATTCTGCCTCCGTTTCCTTCATTATTTCCTTTAGTCTTTCGACTTCCCTTATCGCCTCAAACCCTTTTTGTTGCCGCTCTACCATGGTCTTAACACTTTCGATGGCTTCGTCAATATTCTCACTATTTTCTCTCATTCTTTCGGATAAGTTGGGTTCTCCTAAGACCTTTCTAAGGGTTGAAGGAATCTTTTTATCTGCGTAGTATTTACCATTTATGTCCCTGATGACATATGGATGAGCATTAGCCCTATTTAACCTTGCTACTATGACTTCCCTACCCCATTCGTTATCCGCGTTGAACATTACTTGGACTTTGTTTGGATCCCAGTTTGGGAATTCTTCCTTGATCCTATCAAAGTCGTCCGGGGTTTCTTCCATGGATTCATCCATTTGTTCCTGAACCTTACTAAGCCATGCAGCGCTGGGGGCTTCGGGGACAGGCCCCAGATTTATCATTTCAAAGCGCTGTGGAATGGGTTTGCCTGGATTTTTGGTCTTAAACATGCCCCTGAGGGTCCTCATAACGCTACTTGCTCTGCTAACGCCGTAATTCCTTTTGACCCTTTCGCCGGTGGTTAGACCGTCTCTTTCGCTGTCGGCGGTTAGGTAATCATATTGGTCATCGTTAATGTCGACTTGACCTTCTTCGGTAAGGGGATCAAAGTCTTCGGCTTCCATTATATATGATAAGCTCAAAGTTAAACCCCAACATATTACCTAAGCAGGTTGGCGGACTGAAAGCAGAACGCACCTTTCACCGGGTTACATTCACCCCCAGCAGCGCTAAGCCAGGTGAGACGCTGTATGTAGGGGTGCCCCGCCTAACGGATAACCTAGTATTGGTTCCTGGCACCCTAGCGCTAAGGTTTAACCTAGCAATACAGCCAGATACCGCAGACGTGCGTTACGTCGTCAATAACGTGGGTAGAAACCTCGTTTCCAAAATGCGTGTAAAGTTCGCCGGGGAGTCCTTGCTGGACTTAAACAGGTATGATTTGTATACCACGTACAAAGACTTATGGTTGACTGCATTTGACCGCGCGCAAAGGATAGAGCAGGGAATCGCCAGTGATGCCATACGCAAGGTAAGAAGCGCAACCTCTGGCGCCTCAGGAGAAGACGAAATAAAGACGGCTTATGGTACTAAATATGTCGTTCCATTAGATTTCGAAATTATCACGAACCACGGTGCATACTACCCAAGGCAGCTAAGCGAACTGCAGTTCGAAGTGACCCTAGCAGACACTACGAACATCCTGCAAGGAAAAGATGTAAGTTCATCAGCCGTGGATCCTTATTTCATCAAGAACTTGGAGCTGCAGTACGAAACGGTATACAGCGAAGAGCTGGCTCGTAGCGCTGGCATGGAATACAGCGCCGGGAAGGCTTTCCTTTACGATCACGTCGTGATGTACAAGACGTTCAGCTTTACGAACAACGTCGAAGAGGTCATCAACCAAAGCATTAACCTTCCCAGGCGCAGCCTTACAGGGATAATGTTGCTGTTCGCAAAGACATACACGGCAGGATTGCGCGACTCTGAGGCATTCTTTAATCCTAACATTACCAACGTAGGTGTTAGCATCAACGGAGTGCCTAATAAGGTTTACTCACAAGGGATAAAGCCCGCGGATATGTACCGGGAAGTCGCACGTAAGTTTGGCGACCAAATTAGCCCAAAGGAATTCTTTAAGGATAAGTATGCGCTGTGGATCGACATGCGCACGACGAACGACGAAGACCTACATGGACAGGGATTACGCCTGGTAAATACCCAGGACGGCATTACGTTGGAGATCAAGCGCACCAAAGACGCCAGCGACACTACTAAGATAAATGCATACATTTTCGTAGTCTCAGACGCGCAGCTAAGCGTGGAAATGAATCAGCTAAAAAGCGTCGCGTACTAGGATGACTGAGGATAAAAATATCCCTTACGTATAATATGCTCCGCGTATTCGAAAACAACGAAACTAAACTGCAATGCCTAGTGCAAAGCGACAAGCTGTACTTTAAGGCGAAAGAGGTAGCAAAGGCATTAGGTTATGCAGACACCAAAGATGCTATTAAAGTCCACGTGCGGGATAAGCATAAGAAGAGGCTTAGCGAATTTAGAATAGAGGTGAATCGCCTCCCTTCTGGTTCACACCCACAATCCCTGTACGTGACGGAATCTGGTTTGTATCAGTTAATATTTAGCTCCAAGCTACCGACAGCAGAGGCATTTCAAGATTGGGTCTTCGAGGATGTCCTACCAACGTTAAGGAAGACAGGAAAGTACTCTCTGGATGGTCCAAACAAGTTAGTCTTCAAGATCGAGAACGAGTTCGACCTGCACAAGAAAGTCGTAGATTACATGCGTCGGTTTCACCCTACGCTGTTATTAGCACCTGGACTCGGGGAATTGCAAGATACCACCAGTAAAAGGATAACGTGCTGGCAAAAGGGCTACCAGGCAGGTCAACCCGACATCTTAGTTCTTAATGCACATAAAAAATACAATGGGTTATGTCTGGAACTGAAGACGCCAAAGGGTAACGGCGTATTGTCCGACAAACAAAAAGCGGTATTGACGCAATATGAAATGAATGGTTATCTTGCGATGGTTTGCAACGATTACGATCTGATCTGCAGGGAAATCGACCGTTACGTCGACGGCATTCGCATACCTTGTCCTGGCTGCGTTAAGGCTTTCAAGTCACAGGAGACGCTACAAACGCACCGAAAGATATTTCATAAATATAATGATAGTTGAACAAACTCACTGGCGCGAATTAATACAAGGCATTTCATACGAAATAAAAAATTACGTCGTCTTCGAGGACATTAACCGTTTAAGGTTGGTCCTCTTAGACGGCAGCCAAGAGTACAGTTTATGGGCTCCTGACTGCGTACGGTACGTACTGCAAGGCGAAGAGTACACTCACATACGTAGCTATGGTAAAGTCAACGGTCGATGGAAGTTCGACGTTGAAAGAAAGGCGGAGGCTAATCCATTGTGTGATTAGTCGTCCTCATGGGCTTCTAGGTATTGGTCTGCTACGTCGGACCTCATTTTTTCCGACATGAAATCGATCGATATCGTAATCAAGGCTCCTCCTGCGAACGCTGCGACGTAAGGTAACATCATATATTAGACCATTCTTTTCGTATTGCAAGGTAATGGTCTAAAGGCTTGGGACCTTCGTACAGGCAACACCAAATATGTTGACCGCTGCGTTGACAACCACATTTATCGCAGATGCCGTCCCAGTGTTCTCGGTTCTCCCATCTTACTCCTTCGTAGTCGTCAAAGCATACGAAATCTTGGTCTATTTCTTTTTTACGCAGCACTAAAGCCCGGCTGGTTTCAAGGGGGCAACATCGCTCTGCTAAATCGCCGTGGGTTTCACAGACGACTTCTTCGAGGTGGTAACGTCGGCAGCGGTATTTATGCCAGTTTTCTTCGAAGAGGGGTTCATCGCATCGGCGGCAATGGCCTTTAAGGCAGACTCTATGCTCGCGGTGATATCGTAGGGCCTGTACTGTGGACAGTTCCTTACCGCAGCCACCGCAAACAGTGCTGATGGTCTTCTGACAGACTTTCTTGGAAAGATGGTATTGCAGTCGCTGCTTGCTACTAAAAGCTCTATCACATTGCACGCACTTCATTATATATACCTTATTTTTTATTGTTAAATTGTTAAACCCTGTAAGAGGGTTTTAGGATAAGGTCTATTATTTCTTGTTATTTTGTTAAGCCCCCATTAAAAGATGAGGTATCATTCTTTCTCATCGTTGAAACCAGCAAAAAGATAATCATGTTAACCATTCTTCGATTACGATGATTTAACAAAATAACAATAAAAAATAGGTCCTTACTTGAGACCTCTTTGCAGCATTTAACAAAATAACAATAAAAAAGAAAGACCTATGCTAATTCCCCTTGCCGGGGCTTAGTAAGATCTTCTTTGCGACCTCTTACTCTTCTCGAGCGTCGTCTAAAGTCCTTTGTGCTTTAGTATCCGCGGGACACCAATGTCCAACGAAGTCTTCTTCAGAGAATACCTTATTACAGTGACGGCAGGTGTATTTTTTACACGGTTTGGGTATCGGTGTTTTGGGAGGGATTATGCAGTCAGCAGGTAGTTCGCACGTAATGCAGTCCATATATCTATGGGGATATCGAATGAAGTCCTTAATGGACTCCTTAGCCCACGTCGCCATTGTCAAAAGCGCACCAAACCGTTCCGCGCGCTTCAGACCACACATTTCATCGTACAATTCCTGTACGCGCTCTTTTAACCGGTCTATCTCCTCCCTTTGCATTTCTATGGTGTCTTTTTTATCCTTTGCGTCGGCGATGATCTTTTGCACTGCTTCCACTGGTTCCATCTATATATGAACCCAGATCACATGCCTTGTAACGCTCTGATAGTAGGACCCACCGGCTGCGGAAAGACCCAGTTCGTGGTAGAGCAGCTATTAGGACCCTTTAGATACCGCTTCGACTACATAGTGCTATTATGCCCCACCTACGTGAACAACCGCACCTGGACGGGCATAGGAGTGAAAGATGACGACTTCTTTGTAGATATCTTAGACCCTAACGAGTTATCCAGCCATTTGAAGTTCTGGCATAAGCAATTCCCTAAAGATACGCAGACGCTCCTCATATTGGATGACATTGCCTGTGGGGACGACGTAAAAAGACGCACTTCCGAGCTCGTTAAACTCGCCTTTAGCGGTAGGCATGACAATATCAGCGTTTGGTTGCTTTCCCAGCAGCTTACCAGTGTCTCTAAGCCCTTTAGGGAAAACATAGGCTCTCTCGTAGTATTTTATACTCCAAGTAAGTCTGACCTGGAAACCATCTTAAGCGACTACGGCGGCGAGATAAGCAAGGAACAGCTGCACGAATACATGCGGCATTTAAAAGCACACCAACATTCCAAAATGATCTTCTCTTTGAGGTTTCCGTACGAGGTTGGAATCTATGATTCCTAATGTATATGGAGATTGAGCAGCTCTTAGATGAAGCCCCCACACAGCTAGATGAAAGTAACCTCAAGGAACAACTTAACATCCTTGTGTCATCTGGGAAGTGCAAAGAAATGATAGGCAAGGAACTTACCCATGAGCAGGTTAATAAGCTGTCAGAAGAGGAGGTTAAGAAGTTCCATAAGAGGTACGAGGCCGCCCTTGCAAGCAAGACCACGGACGCCGTAGCAGACTCCGCTATCCGACTTGCCACTAAATTGCTTGGACTTGCACTGCCTATAGACGACGTGGAGCAACTACAGAAGGACATAAGAGATGACTATGTCATATCCCAAGAACTTAAGATAACCTGTGGGTGGTTGTCTTTGAAGTGCGGTAAGTTAATGGCAGTCGCCTCTGCGGCACTTCACGTAGCTCAGCACGTCGACTTGAAGGAGGTACTAGGTTCCTTCGGAACATCTTGGAAGGACTTCAAAAAGGACAGAGAAGTTGAAAAGGTCTTTCAGGCAGCACTTGCTGAGGTACCTAGTCAAGTACCTGCAAGTGACTTATCAAGTACTTAGTCAAGTCATTCGCGGGAATTACCCAGGTCGCCTCAAGTACCTAGTTAAGTCATCCTTAAGTACTTAGTCAAGTCGTCTTAAGTTACTTATCAAGTCCTTCAAGTCCTTAGATATAAATGAGTGAAGCAGAATCGAAGGCGGAGGAAACCCCTCAAGTAGAGGAGCGACGAATCACCAAGGCTAAATCTCCAGGGAGAGTTGCCGCGGGAAAGAAGCTCGCGGAGATGAATAAAAAGAACAAGGCAAAAAAGGAGGAAAAGGTGGAGGAAGAGGAATCCTTTATTAATCCTGGGTACGTCATCGGCGCGTTAGGAGTTGCTATAGCAGCAGGCAGCCTTTACTTACAATGGCGGGCAGCAAAGCCAAAAGTAGAACCACCAACATATCACGCACCTGTGGAGGTTAGAAAAAGTAAGATCCCTGAAATGGAGTAAATTTATCACCACGTACCGTGGCGACCTAGATTTTCCTTCTCGCTTTGTAATATAATGTCAACCGCGTTATTGAAAACTGTTGAAGAAGCAGCTATCATTACTTCCATCGTTGCGGGTATTGGTTGGGTAGGTAAGAAAGTGCTCAAAGAAGGCTTTACTGAAGACCCAAGCAAGAGCTTCGCTAATTTTGCTAAAATGACCGCTGCCGTAGGCGGAGCTATCATGGTAAAGGATTACCTACGGAAGGAAAAGTACCTGCCAACGACGTAACTCGTGAAAATCCCTGTGATTTTCTAATATATATATAATGGCTAGCGTGGTCGCAGGTGGAGTCATTGCAGCTTTAGCATTTACAGGAGCTAATTATGGCGGTCAATATTTGGATAGATTAGTCAGAGGCGACAAAAGCGGTGCCGCCGAAAGAAAGAGACACGACTTAGCGCTGGAGAAATATCAAAGGGACGTGGCGGCTTGGAATGAAAAAAGACAAGCTTACAGGGATTGGTTGGATAAGAACTACCAAGACAAAATGCAGGCAGACAAGAACTTCGAAAACACAGACTACGCCTTCAAACTTTATGCGCAAGCACACCCCGACTTTAGAATGAAAAAGCCTCAGTTCAAGAATTACTACCAGCCTTCTAAGAAACAAAAAGACAATGAATTGGTCTTTGTAGGAGTCGCAGGGCTGGCGGGAGGCGTGGCCTTGGTGTATCTAATATAATGATCGTCTTTTTGGAAAGCGACAAGAATAACTTTACTACTTATCTGAATCCTCCCATCCGCGCGGAAAGGGTTCGGCTGGTTAGTTGCTCTTTGTACAATTCTTGGTATAATTTAATTAATGGCTTTGTCGTCGTGACTTCCGGCACCAAACCAAAAATACCAGATTCCCATTACACCCCAATAACACTGGCTAAGGAGCTAGCAAAGCATGGATATACTCTTACCACAGGATTGCCCCATGAAATGACATTCAAGAAAAATAATGGGAGCGCCAATCTAAAGGACAGTTCATTGGTAGAACTCCTGGGCCTTACTAGTACCACGATAAATAGCGGCAGTACATATGACGTAAAATGGAAAGTCGCATCCTCTTACGAAGTCTATTGCGATTTAGTCCATAGTTACAACAATGGAGAAAAGTCTTCTCTTATGTCCAAGTTTCTGCCCCAAGGTAATCCATTTGACCCAGTAGAATACACCCCCATTTCTTTGAGCTATGACTTGTCTAATTTGGTAGAAAGCATAAACATCACCATTAAAGTGGACGGAAAGACGGTGGATTTTAACGGACGTAAGATCAATCTTGTTTTGGAATTCATATAATGGGCCGCGTAGAGGACAAACTTAAAAGGATTTACTATGGGCCTGAAGGCTATTGGAGAGGAGCGTCAGCTATCAAGAAACTCGCGACCGCGGCCAGGGTATCAGACGAAACGGCTAAGAACTGGTTGAAAAAACAAACCCTCTGGCAGGTTTATCTTCCCGTGCCTAAGTACATTCCCAGGCCCAGCTTTACCGTAAATACCCCCAATGAAGTTCATCAAGCGGATTTGCTTTTCTTGCCGCACGATAAGGTGAGAAAGAAGACCTATAGGTACGCTTTGACCGTAGTCGATATCGCAAGCAGATACAAGGACGCCGAACCTATAACCAGCAAGGATTCTGGGGAAGTCGCAGAAGCCCTAGGTAGGATTTATAAGCGCGTCTTGAAATGGCCTAAGCTGCTGCAAGTGGATGCGGGAACGGAGTTCATGGGCGTGGTTACTAAGACCTTGAAAGACCACGACACTAAGATTAGGAGAGCCGAAGCTGAGTACCACAGGGGTCAGAGCATCGTCGAAAGATTCAATAAGACCCTGGCCGAGCGTCTCTTTGGGTACCAGTATTGGAAAGAGCTGGAAGATCCCTCCAAACGCAACAGGGAATGGACTCAGAGGCTCCCCCAGGTCATCGCGGCTTTGAACAACGAGGCGGCCAGGGCTACGGGAATGAAACCCAGAGATGCCATAAAAAAGAAACACGTGGAACACAAGTCCTACGTCAGAAGTTCGAGGGCGGTCTTCCCCCAGGAAAAAAGATTAGGCGATGTCACGGTTCGATATCTCTATGAGCCGGGTGAATTAGAAGGAGGGTCCAAAAGAGCTACGGATCCTAATTGGTCTTTGGAAACTTACCAGATCCGAAGTGCGTTAGCTAAGAAGGGTCAGCCCATCTTGTATTATCTTCATGATGGTCCCACGCGTGGGTTCGTCAAAGAAGAACTGCTTATCGTGTGATGTCCGAATGCTATCGTATGCACTCCGTCATCACACATCCATCGCTTACCGTCAAATGCAGACAGTGACACCTTCTCCTGCGTGACGTTATGTATCTGATGACCATAGCTGCGCAGGCTGTTCATCTTATGCCGCTGTTCCTTGCGTGTTCGTAATACGTTGAGGTAGGACTCGTGCGTAATGTCCTTCTTAACCACATACTTTTTTACGCCTTTAGCTTTCTTTTCTACGCCGTCTAACTTTAGCACGCTGTACATCTTTGGTTTCAGACCCACGTATTCCACGATGGGTTTTCCTAACATTTCGTCTTTCATCTTCCCAATTACCTTCTTATTCTTCGCAGAGTAAAGGAAGTGCTCCTTCGGGTAACCGCTGGTGTCGTACTCGTCTATGTCGGGGAGGCAGTCTTTGTAAACGTCTTCCGTTTGCACTTCTAGAATTAGGGAGTCGGTGTCTGTGTATAGGAGGCGACAGCGGTCTCCGTACTTTGGCTTAAGCTTATCGTAGTAGAACTCGTACATAAGCAGCTTCGATAGATCCAGCACCGTAAAGCCTGTGTAAACGGGCTTGTTTAGTAAGAGGTTTACCCTTTTCATGTGAATCACGTAGAAGTTCAGCATTTCTACGTATCTAACGAAGCCTGGCTGTGACACGTATGCTTCTGCTTCCTCTTTGGTGCTGACTATTTTTACGCTTACGCGCTTGCGGATGTTCTCCATTGTCTTTCCGAACACGCTGTTGTTCATCAGTTTAAAGAGGTTTTTCTCGAAGTCATTTTTCGCTGCGGTACGCTTTTGCGTGTTAAAGTCAATGTAGGGGCGCATCCAGGGTTCCTGCGTGAATTTTAGGACTCTGTGGATCTTCTCTACGCGCATTCCGTGTCGCACGTAGAACTGCAGGTTGCGGTAATGTACCACATACTTCTTCTTATCCATCAGGTTCATAGTTAGTTTCCTGTACGGTTTGTAACCAGGGCACATTTGCTTTTGCAGCGGACTTAGCTGCTTAAATGGTATCTCTATCGCTTCTGGTGCTAAGGGGAACTCATTGTGTTCGTCGTGCAGGCGCTCTGGGTACTCCAGATCCACTTCTAAGACGTAACCCTTGTCTTCCTCCTTTCCTACCTGCATGTAGAAGTCTATCGGCTTCACTGGATCCCATTCGAAGTCTCTCACAGGTAGGTACTGTGACATTGCCCAACCATAAAGGTTATTCGCATCCAGGTAGTAAATGTATGTGGTTGGTTTCTCTGGGTCGTGCTCTACTAAGGGGTTGTTTGCGCGGGCGTAACGTCGGCTGGGTCCGCATACGCCGCCACGAATACCGTCTTCCATAAACCGATACATGTCGTACTCCGTTAGGAGATCCAACTGCGCATTTGTCTTCTTTAACAAAGCACTCCAGCTGAGCCCAGGAGCCGTGTAGAAATTAGCGGGATCCAATCCGTAATATTCCATAGCCATCTTTCTGAAGCTTTGGAAAACATCTGCAAGCAGCACTACGTCAGACCTTAGGTAGATGTCGTGGTAGTCACCCATGTTCTCACAGGAGTACTTTTCCCACACGTCTAACGCATGCTGGTACTCCTCATCCTTTATGCCGGACTCGTTTAGGGTGCTGTAGAAGCGATCTTTGGGTGGTAGGGACTCTTTGAATCGATCCCAGGAATCCATGTATTCATATGGGTAGACTCCTTTCCTTTCCGCACCATATTGACTGGAAATGGGAAAGTTGGTGTTATACTTTACGAGGTTTGCTAAGGAGTCCGCCATAAACTGCTGCGAATCTAAGAACTTTAGCTTACCCACAGTTACGGACATGTAGCGCTCTTTGTTGTTGGGTATGCATTTGACGTCGGAGCCGTCTGTTCCTTGTAGTAGCAAATGGGAGTCGTAACCGCGGAGGTTGTGAAAGAACACCGGAATCTCCATGTCTGGATTTACTTTGAAGTTTATATTGCATTTCCAATGAGCCGCTCCTCTGTATTTACCCGTGATGTGGCAGTGATCCCTAACCTTATCCACATAGAAATCCTCAACAAATGCTTTGTGGCAGTGAATGCAGTGCGTGGAGGGCTTTCCCGGCTTCTCACCTTTCTTAGCATACTTCCCGCATTTAAAATGAGCTTCTCCTAGATACTTTCCATCTTCATCCCACCGCTTTCTTGGCTCGTCTTCCAAACTGAAGAAGCGTATGTTGACAATGTGGCATTTTTTTGCCTTGTTAAAAGCCTCCTGGTTCTCTTTGGTAAATTCCATCTTCTTTGGACGTCTTAATTGTTCTCTAATCTCCCCTCCTCTTCTCGCATGCTTCTAGAAACTCATTAGCTGCGTTTCTTACCTCGGTAAATCACAGGAGGGTTTGCTTTACCGTCTGATCTGACTACTATGTAACCAAAGGAGCAGATCTCGTGTAATCCTACCTTATTCGTGGCGCCACGTTTCTGCTCTTCCTTAGTTATCAACGCTTCGAAGTCTGCATATATCACGTAAGGCACTTGCATCTGCTTTTGATGGTCCTGCGTATGAAAGCTCTTTGTTGGTGGGCATCTGGATCCGTTGCGGCCACTTCTTCGACTCCGCGGCAGATCTCATCGTGTTTCTTTTAGGGCCTTTAAGATTAAATGACAGCAAGCAGCAGTCACAGAAGTGGACTTTTGCCTTGTGGCTTAGTAGTCCTGTAGAATAAGTCTGCTAATGTGTTTTAACCCCATGAATAGTGGTCCGCCGTGTGTATAATAAATGTACGCGCTTCTCCTTACTTTTTGACAGAACTAACGGACTATCGTCTGCTCTCTGAACTCCGTAAACGTTAGATTGCTAGATCGGTTATTTCCTCAAAGATGGGGATGTCTATCACGCATGGGAAATTCCACACCATCCCACTCTAATCATCGTGGGATACTTACTTGTCCTACATGGATCCTTCTCTGCTGGATACAGTGCAGACCTGCTTGCCCACATAAAGCATCGATTGTCTGTCATTCTTCACGTGTTACAATAGCCTTGTCCTTCTCCCACGTTTGGTTAGCGGTACGTAACTCCCCCCTCTTCTGGGTAAGTACCTGGCCCATCTTATCTCTATTCCTTCACCGTCCTC